>NC_083652.1:10271646-10605218 GCF_963576545.1 Limanda limanda
AAGAATGACTCATTTGACCTCCCATTTTTTCTTTCCCTTTTATTGCATTTATTTATTTCTCCGCTGCTCAGTAAACCCATGTTTTTTGTTCTTTGTGCTGCTGCTGCAATCACAGACTTGTCACTCAGGGTGGAATAATGGGATTATTCATTGCAAAACTGACCACACATCTCTCACTTCAAATGTCCTGACTGACTATTGTTGACGAATAGCCGCTCACACCATCAACTGATGTTTGCATTTGCATTCGGACTCAGAGTTCCACTGAAATACAATTACCATTTGTTTTTCCTCTTTGTCGGCCGCCCGCACTGAGATTTACGGCCTCGTTCTATTGAGAAAATCTTCTCTGAGGGCGTTTTCACACCTGAAAGTCTGGAGCAAGGCTCATGGCTTTGTTCAGTTGAAAACATTTGATCTCTTCAGTTTTAAATTCATGTTGCAATTTAGGGAGCAGATTTGAGACTCTTCAATGACATGGATACGTCCTGTTGCATCACCTGAATGGGCTGCATCCACTTACACTTGACATTGATTGGTTGGTAGACAGGCGTGTCTGATGTTGGCGTTTTGTCATTTTTACACTATTATAAAATACGTTTTATGAATAAAAGCAGTTGAAAGATTAATGAGCCGGTTCACTTTGTTAATACCGTTGCCACTGAAATATAATTTTTTTAATACTACCAGTTAAATGAAAATCCCCATAGTTCAAACTTTATATCGTCCAAGGCAAAGACTTTGAACAGTCCTGTGTGCAGCTTCCGCTTCTTTTTCTTCTGTTCTCTAAAGCTGTCTCGGTCTCAATTGGTCCAAAAAGTCCAAACTATCCCAAAAAGTGTTTTCACACTGCAAACGATTCCAATCATATAGTCAATTTGGTCCGGACTGAGACCCCCTTCTTTGTTGGACCTAATATTTGATCTCACACTCGTTTTATGGTTTGGACTGAACTCAAAGTCGTAGGTCGGTGAGAAAGTGCCCTAAAGTCCTGAAACAGTTTTTTGTTTGGAGGGGGGGGGGGGGGTTAGGGTTACACCATTACTTTTTTGCAAAGAATAGTCTTCATAAAATGGATGATTGATGGTTTCATCTTTAAACATCTCCTTCATTTAATTAAAATAAGATATATCTCCACAAGAGCAGAGAGATTCTTGCACCTTCGTGACAGAAGCATTACTCCGTGTTACTGAGTCATCGATGACAGGACACAAAAGACGAGACGTTTCATTATTTCTCACTTCCGAATCATCATATCATTTTTTAAAGGAACTACTTAGAGGATCAGTGCGGTTTTAGTCACGCCCACATCTCTGGCACTGTCTTCAAAACGTGCTCTCCGAGGACTCAGAAGCTTATTATGAGTGGACTCCTTTAGAATAATTGATTGTATTTGACATGACATGGAGGGAGCCTGGCGGATTGATACTCGGCAGTCGGGCCGTGATCAATCCAAATGAGAGACTGGGGGAGCTTTTATTTCTCTGCCAGAGTTTATTAGAAACAACTAAGCTCCTCTGGAGAAACTCGATTCCTCCAGAAACAGCTTGGACCTATTAGCATCCGAGAATGTAAATTAGTGTGATCCCTCACCTCATCATGCCTCAAAATATTCCCCCTGCACTAGTTTGACAGAGCATAATGAAACATTGAGTTAAATGCCTGGGCATGTTCCAGCACACTTGGCATGAAGAGTTATGATTATCTGCGAAGATTGGTTTCCGTCTTAACAAACACAAAAATTTGCTGCGATTTGGTTCACCGCCCGTTCGGAATGACAAATCAGCCCTTAGAGACGACTGGGCATCTCTGGATCGGAAGTTTGGCGTGGCTGGGTGTGAAATGGACGTCGATTCAACCGGTTTTAAATAGCGCTTATCTGTATTATTTCATATTTGACGGATTCGGGGTAAAAGTTGTGGCTGTTTTTAATGGAGCTGGCTTTTATCTGTATTTTTGCGAATTATATAACGCTAATGAAAATGCATCCTGATATTTAAAAGGAAGATTGTAACTTTTTTTCTGAGCAGTGATGAATCCCAGTCATGTTCCGCACGAGATATGATATGAATATTTGTGTATAATTCCCAATATCCCTAAATGCTGCAATCCTCTTGTAGGCATACTGCCGCAGGTTTCCCACGGTGGAGATCATTAAAAGTTACTCCAAGCTCGAAGCGCCTGCGTCTTCACACTTCCTTTTGCTATGTAAATAAAGCTTTGAACATGAGTGGAAATGCCAGAGAGTAGGGTAGTAAACAGCAGATGGTTTGCCAGGGCTCTTTAGCGCTTCAGATTTTATTTACCTACCCACCTGAATGACCTGTGTTCAGCTGAGCAGCTGATGCGAAGAAAAACAAAAGCGAGAGTTAACTTGTTTTTCCGGCTCCGCAAGACTACAAGGCCAGAGGAGTCATTTGCCACGCACGGAGAAATCTGCTTGTTTATCAGCATTTTGATTTTGTTTTATCCCGCCTCGCCCTCCCACAGAGATTTTAGATGCAGATGATCCATGACTGATTCCCAATCAAAACCACCAGAAGTATTTGGCTTGTGCGTTTCCCATTGTTTTATAATTAAACGTGTGATGATTAGCATCCAGCTCAATGAGGGCATTAGCTTGTTATGTGCGCATCTTCAAAAAGGTAACCTTGAACATTGCACATCTGTCCTGTCAATTGGATATGCTCCAAAGATGCACAACGCATTAACAGTGAGATGCCGCCGCTCATGTCCATAAAGTAGGATAGTGGTTGTTTCAAGGTGATTCGTGGTGGTGTATTTGAGCATCTCGTTTATTACCGTACATGGTGATGCTGCGCCGTCGGACCACCAACCACACTCTGTTGTTAAGTGGCAGACGGAGGCTGAAGTCCTTGAAAGGTTACAAAAATCTTTATCCATTCATTATTGTGAGGGAGGAAGTGTAGAATAAGATGGAATATAATGAAAACGAATACTCTTTCAAGTCGCCATGCTATCTGTAGATATGTTTAATATCCCATTACAGGCCCACAAGTAACCACAGTTCTAAACTGTCGAGGGACAAACATAATCCAGAGGGAAATTACCCATCAGGAAGGCAATACTGTTACTGAGATGCAATTACCAGGCCACTTGTGAGACTTTCAGCCCGGAATCCATGGGTGCATGCCTGTGAGGGTGGTCGATATGTGCATAACAGCTCTTATGTTTTGCAGAGTAAATTGGATTCTTTGCTGGAGAACAGTTAATTTAGAAGATGTCCAAGATGCAAATGATTGATGTGACTATATCGTTACAACCATAGGTCTGTGTTGCAGGGCAGCCAAATGGGAAAATATATATTGCAGGGAGAGGGAGATAGGTTTTATTCAAAAATGATGGAGAATTTTCTGCAGCTAAGTCTCCGGGCTGGAATGGTGGAGATTTTGGATGGCTGTTTCCTTTTTTAATACGTTCATTTCAAACCAAACATTACTTAATTTGGAAGGAAATAAACCGTCTGAGTGCTTTGATTCTACCTCCCTTTACATTATATTGTGGAGCTCCTGCGCTCGTATTTGTTAGTAGTTAAATAAATGACGTGTTTCGCAGAGGATTTAATGTACCAATTTAGCACGGAATCGCATAGCCTACAAACAAAGAAAACAGCACGGATTGCAATGAACATCAGTGTAAACATTTGATAAGGATTTGCTTGAGGCAAATGCTATGCTTTATTACTGATACAAAAATAGAGACTGTGGAAACAAGACGTGCCTCTGTGCATATAATGTACTTGCCTCTCCACCGTCGTTCCCTACAACTCATTCTCAGAGGCCGAGCTGAACATAATATTTGTGGCAATGGCAAATGACTTCCCGTTATCCCCAAGATAAATTTCTCAGAGCGGGGACATTTCTATTGTACTACAAATTATCACCTTGAATCTGATAATTAATCACTCCTGCCTTAAATGAACTGCCCCGAACCATAAATGCAGTGCAGAACGGAGAAGAAAGGAGCTGCGCGCACCCATTGCAGGGGAAGCTGCCTGCACAGAGTGTGAGCCTAGCATGCATAATAAATGTATGACAAAACAATACCCCAGGCACCCCGGTATTAATGATATGCAGTGAACTCATTATTAAAGTTCCAAAACAGCTCCTGGAGTAACACAGATGGAGTCAATTAAGCAATGAGCACACTTGCTTGCCTGCCGTTTCATCTTCTTTCTTTTATCTCTCGCATATTACTCCACGGATGTAATTAGCTGTATGTTTCTCCTTGCAACATAATGTCCGGTGATAATAATCGTTATTTTCACTTGTAATTTCAAATAATGCACTGCTTAATAAATGTACCAGATTTGCTTGCACCGTTGTCTTTGTGTATTCCGCTTGCACCGCGAGAGGTGCTCTGGATAACACTGTGCTAAGCTGCTCTTTTCCTTCTGCTGTCTGTGTTCCCAGAGACCTGATGCCTTCGACGCTGGAGGGGCAGATCACCATGGAGAAGACACCCAGCTACTTTGTGACTAACCATGCCCCGAAGCGCATCCATACTATGGCCAGGGACATCAAGCTTATTATAGTGGTGCGTAATCCGGTCACCAGAGCCATTTCAGACTACACGCAGACGTTGTCCAAGAAACCGGAGATTCCCACCTTCGAGGTTCTGGCTTTTAAGAACCGGACGCTGGGTCTCATCGACGCCTCGTGGAGTGCGTTGCGTATAGGAATATATGCGCTCCACCTGGAGAGCTGGATGCAGTACTTCCCTCTCTCCCAGATGCACTTTGTCAGCGGGGAGCGGCTGATCGTGGATCCCGCGGGTGAGATGGCCAAAGTCCAAGACTTCTTGGGACTGAAGCGGATTGTCACGGACAAACACTTTTACTTCAATAAAACTAAAGGATTTCCCTGTCTGAAGAAGCCCGAGGACAGCAGCACTCCCAGATGCCTTGGCAAGTCCAAAGGGAGAACTCACCCTAAAATTGACGCGGACCTGATTCGGCGGCTGCACAAGTTCTACAAACCCTTTAACATGATGTTCTACCAAATGACCGGACAGAACTTTGAATGGGAGCTGGAGGACGACAGAGAATCCCGCAGCTCTCAGGACTAGTAGACTGGCGCAGCCACACCACCAGCCTTCTCACTACAACGTCTCTTGTCCTGCTTCGTCTACAGAGGGAGTGCTTGAGCACGCCAATCCGTCATGGCTGTCTTTGCAGTGTCTGTACCCATTAGCCAGTTTACTGACATGCTTTTTCTCTCCCTTCAACACTAATGGTCATGATGGACAAATCATTATTGTACATACTAAACATAAAATATATTTATATTTGTGAAAAGGAGATGATTTATTCCTTTTGTTTTCAAAGCATAGAGCTGATATAAAAATCATGTTGACTATGGCAATGCATGCGATGAGTTAAGTGTCCTTACCTCATGAGACCTAAGGGTAAACTCTGCCCATTTCTTTTCCCTTTACTTTTCCTGCGGTTTCTTGCCCTCACACCCACTCACCAGCATTCAGTACAGAAGATGTTCTATTTCAGTGTCTAAGGCCAATAAGAGCTTTGTATTTTTTCTTTCAACACTGTCCAGCTGCTTTAGAAGAGAGAGAAATAAGACATATAGTCGAATAATCCTTTGACATGTGCTCATCTTTTCAGCCATCCATATTTTGAGTGACAATCCTTATTTCCTTTTGTCAGTCTAAGTTTACCAAAGTGTTAATTTACTCCGTTTCAGCGTTCTAGTTCCTCTGCACTCATTAATTGCACACATATTCAATAAGGGAGCTGATGTACAGTGGCCGTCATCCAATAATTGGATTGTTTCACTGCATAGTGGAACATTAGCATACTGATGACCACGCACTCAGTTGTGGCGCAGTATCAGTGGTTTTGGCATAATTTGACAAGTGAATCCATGTACGACAAATACCAAGGATTCACTGTGCATCCTGACACAAAAACCAAACTATTTCCCATTCCCAAAATGCACCTAAAACATCAGCTAACTCTCTCACTTGAGTTTTTGCCCCGTGACCCTCCGCTTGTCGATGTAATACATGTCAATGAGGGTGAAGAGCATCGGCAGAGGAGCGAGAAGAGATTTGTTCACAAACATCTGCTGCGACGTGGTCTTCTGTCATTAGAGATTAATGGCGTGTTAAATAAAAAGCGTCGCTGCCGGAACAGTGTCAATGTCAGAGAGAATTTGCTGTTGCGGAAAACCCTACATACATGCCCAGGTAAATTACCAAGTAATTACTGTATGTGCTTAACTTGAGTGAGCTGATGTCTGCCAGGGAAACGTGCTGTAACTAGAAGTTTACTACCAAACACTTGTGATCGGCAGGACTATCTGGGCAGATGCTTGTGCTGAAGATAACAGGGTTTTGCTGTGAAATGCTCTTTAACATTTACATGCAATGAAATATCAACATGACCCCATTATCTCTGCTTTATTTTTGTTTTGTTTCAATTTTTTTGCATAACTCGCTGTGCGTCTGTGTGTTGTCTCTGGACTTTTCATCAATTGAGACAATCAATACAATCAATGAGTCAATAAATACAGTCTGCTACACATCACTGGTTGCTACAGCTATGATGCATTGCTCTGTTAATCCTCCCTGTTCTCTGGTCATGGACGGCTGGATTGGTTCACTCTCTGCAGACCTCTCTTTCACCCGGGGGAGGCCGGCACCAGCAGCTACTTACACAGAGCAATTGATTCAATCAAAGTAAGCACTATACTGCCCTTTGTAGCGCCAAGCCTGAACACTTACCTTGGAGTCTTACTATCCCAAGTCACAACTTCCACTTTAAGGCCCTTTTATTTTTCATTTTTCGAGAGCAGCCATCCCTTGGTGTTTTCTTGACAATCTCAGTATCTCTGCACTTTTTCCTCCTCTCCCTCTCTTTCTTTCCCTCTCTCCACACACGTCATCCTCCGAGTCGATGTAGTATATGTGGGAAGCTGCAGCTCTCTGTATGAAGACAAGCAAACTGCAAGCAACACTCGCTAATGCTCAAATGAAAATCTTCCAGATCGCCTCTTTATATGTACTAAGTGTCAGTTATGTCACTGTCTATTGCCAAATGAGGAAACACAATGGGGATTGAGCTGTATGAAAGCATTGTAATATTAATATATATGCAATATTTGCATGTGGTTCACTGATCATAAGCTAATACTTCCCTGCAGTGAAGCATTGAAAGCATTTATCTGGAGAAAAACCTGACTTTTCCTATGCAGAGTCACAGCAAATGCAATGTGTTTATCAGTGGAGCTTGGCACTTACCGCTATCGTTCAACAGTCATTTCTGGCATTTTCCGTCAGTAGGTCAGTTTGAAATATTGCAGGCAGTAATGGAACAAGAAGGAGCAGCCACAGTGAGCTGTTAGATGAAGAGCTGCAGGCGACAGGCTGCACACCTCCAGCTTCTCAGCAAGAAGCAGACCAACTCCTTTCACTTCGCCCTGCATGCTCACAGACTCGTGCTGTGTGCAGCACAGAATCAGATCATGGTTGCTCACAGAACAGTGGAAAAAAGGCCATGCTACTTTATTAAAGTGACAGGGGTTTTCTTGCTGCCCACAGAATTCTGGGACCTGTAGTATTAAACCACCGGCATCTACAGGTGTCGCCAAATCAACCTTGTCTGAATCTTCGAAATCTTCGAGTTTGCCACAAAAAGCCTTTATCATTACTTATTTATTCGTACATGAATAATCAACCCCTCCAAACCAGAGATTCACTCCTCAGAGTCGAGATGCTCAAAGAAACCGCACAAGGCCCCCTGCAGTGCTATTTGGACAGATGAGGACTATGTTCATCTATGAATATGCACTTGTACCGTCATTTGCAATTCCAGAATCACATGCATGAGGGAATTCCTTTCCAAAGTTAAAACTTTGCTCCTGCTACTCATTAAAAGAGACACACACATACACTTTCCTTTGTCCCTCTTGCTTGTTTTAGGTCCAGGCAAAGCACTGTGATATTATCCTGCGAGAGCTACGACACATGAAAGACATGCTAAGCTGTCCTTCATCTGTTCCTCCCGGTGGGGGTCACACTGTGTTTTGTCGTTGCTCGCAGCATCAAGCGTAGGAGACTGTGATGATAAACGAGCTTCGCCCGCTCATCAAACTGTCACGTAAGTGCCGTTGTTTTAAGAAAACCGGTTACAAATTCACATTTATCATTCGTTACAGACAATGTGGCAAAGAGCTGAAACAGTTTTCACGGTATGAAAAGGTCACCCGTGTGAGCGTGGGACCAATTTGCACTGGTAGAGAGTACGTGTTTTTTAGTTGATGGGTATTATCTGTGCGTGAGAGTTGCTATAAAGTGTTTTATTTCACTTTGCATTTATACGATCTATAATTATATACTGCTGAAAGGAATAATGAAAGGGTTCGGCAAAAAAAATTCAGTGTGAAGCAAAACAAGAGTGAATAGTTTTCCTACGGAAGCATGTTTGCAAAAAAAACGTTGGGAGTAATGAACTCTGCATTATGACCAACTAATTGGTTTTCACTTCATTTGAGTGAATGATTGCCGGCTGTGTAAAGAGGCATGATGGTGTCAACTCCCACAACTAACTTTTCTCTACTCCACTGTGAATTAGTCTGTAAGTGTTCTCTTTTTAAAGCCCGCTGACTTCCAAATTCCCCCCCAAAAAAACAGGTGCCCACTGCTGAGGCTTTAAATCCTGCAAAAGAACAATGCGTGTTTGTTGACAGTTCACATACAGTAAGAGTTTATAAGCAGCTGTGAATCGCTCCAAAACAAATATCCACAAAATGGAATAAGCGCAAAATGAGATGCGACTGTGCGCCCTCCCTGCATGCTCATCTTTTTCAACTCGTAATAAATTCATCCGTTTATCCATACAGCAATTGCATCTGCATGGAAATGTATCGATGGCAGCTTTACCTGCGGCCGATCACCAAATTAAGAAGGAAGCACAATCCCCTCCTCACTTAGTGCAGTCACCTTTTTCCCTCTAATTCTGCTATTGTCTTCATGTGTGAAGACGTGTGAGACGGGTCGGAGAACGAGGACAATGCATGCACCGGTTGCCAAGGACAACCTGCACGCCGAGGACTGAACATATTGAGATTCACAACCGAGACATAAACGTTTATCTCTGCTTCTTCTGCTCGACTCCTCATTTCCACATCCGCTGCATTTCCCCATGAATCTTAAACTGGTTCAAGTGTTGACCTGCTTTGTGGAGCGGAGACGATGCTCCATCCAAATTCAGAGTTGAAACAGGGACTGTTGCCATTACACCGTTCCCCATCAACAGGAGGGAAATCATTATAGTAAATGTCTTCACTTTTTAAATTTCCCGATGAACCCAGCTCCCTACGTTGCTTGCAGACCAGAGTCACGTACAGGAGTCATCATCTCATCTGATGCTCTTTCCCCCGAATCAGGAACTTCCCCTTCAACCACCTCAGGAGAGGAAAAGCAGCCTCTCATAAATTGTGACTCAGAAGCCAATCTTCTGCTCTGTGCTGTTAGGTCGATTTCACATCCGTCGCCACTCTCCGAGACCGTCCTCGTCTCGCACGAAATCCCGTGTGAAGTTTTTACTACGCCGGAAGATCTGATTCATGCAGTGTGTGTCTTTGCAAATCCTCAAGTGCTCCCTCTGATCAGCATAATTGCTACTTCTGATATTCAGGATGAAAAGGAAGTCGTCCAAGATGACCAACACATCTCGATAGCCAGCGTTTTTTGCAGAAATACAGGTTCGTTCATTGAAACATTGTTATTACGCCATTCACACCCTTCTTGTGTTGTTTTCTGGGAATTCAGTTTTCTGTGTTCTGTTAATTAAGGAGATGCCGTGTGATCAAAAGAGCAAAAATGGAGGGGGGGGGGGGGAATGACACTGAGCATCACTGCACACAGTTATCATCTAATCACCAATTAAACAGTAATCACTGAAAGATAAACAAGTTGATAATGTAGACCAATAAATTAAGCATTAATAATTGATGTATGTTTAACGAAATCGGCAGAAAATCACATTTTCCTCAAACTGTGCTGCTATGGTAATGTGCAGTAATCCAGTGGTAACAGAATTACATTAACCCAGTAGTTGTCCACGTTACATCATCCTCCTGAAGCCATACAAGACAAAAAACAACTCTCTCTGTCCGTGACACACACACACACACACACACACACACACACAATAGTGCTTTAAATCCACTTTTTTTGTGAGACGTGAACGACACAAGCTAAAAGACAGCTATCATGCATGGCTGCTGTGTTTATTCCTAAGAGCGAAACTGGTCTCCAGGTTAATCAGAGAGCAAATGACTGCAATCAACTAGCTGATAGGGGGGGAAACCAGCAGTGTATCACACTGGTCAGAGGCAAGGGATTCAAACACAGACACTGAGGCAGGATCAGGCTCAGAATCAGTCTCAAGTCCATACGATTGCAGAGGTATCAAAAAACATCAGACTGGAAGTAGCATGATCAAATGCTACATGATAACAAGTCATTGACAGAGCAATGATACAAATTAAGTGCTTGAACTCTAAACAAAAAGTGGAGAGTACAAAAACGAAACCAATACTAAAAAGAAAAAAAATGTATTTATTATTATGCAAATTAAGGCTCATTGACACTGAAGGTGGCCTCCTCAATAGAATCCGTGGTTGAAATGGAAATAGAAAAAAATAGACCTCACTCTATTGAGGAAAAGAGAAAACCTCTCTATCCTCTTGGTACTTTATTCAGGTCCTCCAGGGCCGGTGCGTCCTGCAGGCCTGTGATCCTCCCTGACAGTTAACAAGCCACACCTCGCTCTGTGTCTGCCTGGCACCGAGTGCCACACGCTAACTATCAAGGAGGAGGATCAAAAGGATGATCAAAAACCTAGAGGACACCGGCACTCGGGGAGCAGTATCGAGTTTCTAGGCTTCGGGCCAAAACAGGGGCTTGTCGTGACGCCCCGGCGCTCGACTGGCAGAAAAGCTCCTGCAAGGTGGTCCTCCGTCACCTTGGATCCAGGACCTTTGTACAGCCGAGTGGAAGCACCAGGCAAAGCAGCCTCCTTTTTCGAGTACTCCGGGAAACACAAGAGCACGGCTGAAATGGAAACTAGAGCGAGCTCAAAGGCTTGGTGTGAGGACATTTTTTTGTGTACAGGTTTTTTTTTCATGTTCACTGTAAACACCTGCTCGAAAAGGATCAGATCCCTTCATGTAGGACATTCAACATTCTGATGAATATTAAAAATAAAGTCTGATAATGATGAGCCCTCAGCAGGCAGGATGAGTAGGCCCGAGGCAAATATGGAATAGTTGCAGCCAGTCTGAGCCTTTTAATTAACGAGAGACTTCGGAGTTGGCTGACGGAGAGTGATACATTTATGAGCTGTGGTGTTAACAGCTAGAAGAGAAACAACCAGACATCAATGTCATAGAATAGCCAACTTTAAGGCTGCTTGTGTTAAAAAGAGCAGAGATACAGAATGAATGTTGTCATGCGACTCATTTTAATCAGGTCGAGGAATATCAGGGTTATTTCTGATGAACCCATTCTCAAAAAGACGAGGAAATGTTGTTTAAGTGATTGTTAAAATCACTAGACAGGTTTACATAACAAAACAATACTCCGATATTAACCTAATGAAGACAATACTCATTAGCATTTTCTGATTACCTTACCCAAAATGAGGTCATGCTTGGAGTAAGTGATAATTAAAACATGTGGGTAACAAACTTAGTCGTATAATGAAGGCATGTCTCACTATAATGTCCTATTGGATTTTTCAGAGCATTTTCACATCCTTTCATAACATACAAGAATTACTAACTGATTTATGACGCATGGGTTTGAATGTACACGGTAAAAGTATGTCGACATGAGTCATATTCAGACAATGTTCTCCTTTAAGCAAATACATGTAAACATCTGGATCTTATTAATGTCTTTTTGTTGTTGTCCATGTAAACATAGTCACTGATATTTCTAGTGTCAAATCAAGTTTTATAAAGAAAATTTTAAAGTAGAAAATATTCTTTGAATAGAAGCATAATTGGAACAGAAATCACATTTTTATTATTAATGTTTGCCATGGAAATAATAAAAAATAAAACACTTTAAAGGTGTGAAAATACAGGCTTAATAGCTTCTACAAAAGCAGGAAAATAAGAGTTATTGTTTTTATTTTTTCATAGAGATGTTAAGATTACAGTCAAGGTTTCAGTTAATTTTGACACAACAAAAGCAGTATCTTCTGGAGACCTGTGAACTTCAATTAACAGAGAAAAAATAACTCAGTGGCACTTGACCCTTTAAAATTGTCCAAGCTTTTTCACTTTTTTCTTTAAAGAATTCATTTTTCCTTTCTTTAAAATCTTGTCATTATAATCACTCACAAAGTTTTCCTCCTCTTCTGTCTGTTCCCGTCTCACGGCATCGCCGCCGCTCAGCTGCTGCTCGGCCTTAGTGTCTGAATCATTTGCATGAACACGCACACACAAACACACACACACACACAAACACACACACAAGCTGAGATGAGACAGATGTGGATGACACCACATCATAAAACGGAAAAAAAACTAAAAAAAAGGATGCAAAACATGATGTCGACGTGGAAAGACAATGACATTCAAATGCTTTTTGAAGAGAAGAGGCATTTGCAGTGTGCTGGAAACAAAAATATGTGATGTTAGCAGCCATAAATACGCCTCCTCTGTCCAGATGTCACCTGAATGATCCCAACATTTTACTGATGTTGGGAACATCTGTGACTCAGACATTCTCCCGCTGCGTTTCTTCATTTGTCATCTTTGTCTGAAAACTGCTTTGGGTACCTGGTAATAACATATGTCCTGTGTGGGGTTACTAGTATTGGACTGCTCGAAGTGCAGGTGTGAACTCATTCAAGCCAAGAGCAAGGAAGGAGATCTGATCACGTGTATGCAAGGGCGTAGGATTATATAGGGACGGTAGGGTCCCGACCCTACCAAAATCCAGCCTCTACTGTGTAGTCCCTACCAATAATACACCCGCTGTCCGTATTGTTTAGGCAATAATTATAGTACACAAAGGGTTAAAAATCAGTCTCTGCTAGAAGTCCCGCCTCTAAACAACTATCGCGCTTTGATTGGCTGTAGCGGTTTCCCGCAAACCTATATTCAACCTGATTGGCCGTCCCCGCTGTCACTCCATCTGCTTGTTAAAAAAAAAAAAGCTACCGGCAACTTGCTAGTCCCAGACAGGAGGAGCAACAGGACGCCTCAGTGCATAGCTAATATCTGCATCTGCGAGTGTAAGTTCTGCCTTCGGTCACGTCAGCGAGACGGATTTTAATATCAGTGATGTCATTTGCAGTAACACTTATATTTGTGGGTGTTTTATGCTTGTGCGTGCGCGCGCTGTGCGTGCATGTGTGCGTGTGTGTGTGTGTGTAGGATGTCGAAGAAACGAAAACTGGACATAATAGACTTCTTTAGAAGTCAACGTGTAAGTTAATTAAAAGGTTATATATTTTAGAGCCATAACAATACTGATATTGATTATTAGTCAGCATAGGCTATAATGCCAAAGAGATCCGCATTTTAAGGTATAGGCCTACCATTATTTTCATGTTTTATTTGTGTGGAAAGGGAGCAATGGTTTAAAAAAATTTTTTGGGGATAAATAAACATTAATTAAATTTAATAACCTTTATTTTCCTTCAAGGTTTCCCTCTCATTTACAGTAACAACAAGCACATTGCAGATGCTCATGTGATTTTTCAATTATCAATTATCATTGCGAATACAAAAAAAACCTATCAACTTTAGGAAGCACTTTCATATCCCACGGACCCCACCAATGTCCAAATCAAACCTACTCCCTTGCGTGTATGATACTGACACTCGAGACACGTGGATGGATTCTAGTACATTTTGATCGGACCACCCGAGATAGATTAAATAATACAAGGTATGGACCGGGCCTTAGTTTGGCAACACTATGATCATCTGCCCACAGCGTATTATTGATGTGTCTGCTGAGTGAATTCTTGTCTGTGTCTCAGCTTCAGCTAACTGCCTCCATCCTCCTCCTGGTTCAGCCTCCTCCTTTGCTCTGCTCTGATCTGGGACCAAGAAAATCTGAATCCTCTGCCACCCGCTCCCTCACAGAGACTTTCTAAAATCTCTGGTACCCCGTCCTGCTCACCTGACTCCCTCGTGAGAAACTTCATATCAGATCTGCAGCCCGCCATTCCAAACATTCAAGTTTGTTGCAATAAATCTTTAAAACCCCCTGCTGGCTGTTTTGTGTGAGGTCTGCGTTTCAGCACTTTTTTAACAATTATTCAGAGATATTTTTCGTGTTGAATTAATATTTCAAACAATTAGATTAACTTAAAGAGGTCAAACCACAATGCAAATTTATTACAGGGATCTTTTTTATATTTTCTCGTGCAGCATGAAGGTCTGCTGGGTCTTCTCAGCAATACCAGACATGCAATTTAGAGGGAGATATTTTAAATTCATTTTATCTTATTGACCTAATAAATTCATTCAATTGCATGCAGTCATAAATAAAATTGTAAGAAACCCAAGTTCCTAACAAGACGTTGGAACCTTGAGAGGTCCTCAAGATTTGGAGGGGGAATTGGTTGGTCTTAATAAAAGGAAACACAAGAAAAGGTAAACATCTGTATCTTTGGCAACATTCCGGTTTCTTGTGAAAACTGTAAAGCACACGCCGGCTACTGCCTGACACTAATATGAATTTTCGTTGCAGTTTGACTTTGAAGTGCTGTTCAAAATGAAGAATTGATACATAAATCTACCCATAGAGTCTTCTCTAAGTACTGCCTGACTCCCTGCCAATTAATAACCCAGCGCAATTTTCTGCAGAGACATATTTCATGTGCATGAATCACGCCTGAAAATACTGCAGGGACCCGCTGATAGTTTAGCTCTTCAAGACGGCGAGAAAACAGGCAACCTCGAGTCAGCTATCAAAGATGCAAGAAAAGCCTCGAAATATGGAACGAGAAACTGCAATTTCCATCAGATTTCTGACATTCAGACTCAGAAATACACACATTCTTTCTCTACTGGGGTCGGATTAACGCTTAAAAATTCAAGGCGATAAAGGTTATTCAATTCAAATCCTAACGGCTCCTTTATTGGCTGTGACCTCCAGCAGTGGAGGAGCGCTCAGGCGCGGGCCATCTGGTCAAGGGCTTCACCAACAGATGTATTATTTTTCAAATCAATACCTCCGCATCCCAGAAAGTCCCGCTATGAAGGAAGACTAATTTCGTTATCAATCCATGCAGGTAATGATCTCATTAATTCACTGTTGATTCATTTTCAGCTGAGTGGATATTAACCTTTTGCCAGTAGTCATTAATTTTCAGCGGGAGAGGTGTGGTGTGTTGTGATTGGGGCGACGTAAACAAAACAATTACCGTCAGAGGTCTTTCATGATGTCCAGCTGACTCCTTACACCCGGATAATCGATTTATTGATCACGCTCCACCACCAGAACGGCCCTAATCTCTCGCCCGGCACAGGGTGTGTTTGGGCCCCGGACGTGACGAGGGGGATTATTCCTGTTGTTCTGTGTAGCCATGCATGTGTTTCCAGGACAATTTTCATGCTCTGAATAACTTTGTGGCAGCCAATTAGGGATCACTGTGCAGCACCTGGCCACCGCTCACACTTTGCCTCGGACGACATGCAAAGGACTCAAACAGCCGGAATTATTTATTATTGTAAAGTTTTAATCCTCCTATTCACAGTCACTTCTTATATCAGTCATGGGCTACTGGCCAAATCAGTTGTGATGGGAGTTTTTCCATTATTTTTTCATATATTGTGCGTTATTCAAAATCATATTTATCATAGCATTTGAATGACGATTCCATGGCGATTCATATTATTTATGATACTTACATTTATCAGTCTTGTTTTCTCAATTTATGTTCACGTTTATTTTATTGAAGAACTTAATTTTACACTTATTCTGCTTGAATTTATTTATTATCACATAGTTGCTCTATTAATTCCCAGACCTCCCATGAGCAGCGTATTCCAGCACTTCCTGGGGGATCTGCAGGCGCTTGAAGGCCAAATGGGATATGTAGTCCTTCCAGCGATTTCTGGGTCTACCCCGGGGTCTCCTACCGGTTGGTTGTGCGTAAACCCCTAAAGTAAGCCACCCAGGAGGCACCGAACCGAACCACCTCTACTTTCCCCTTCGGTCAAGAAGGAGCAGCGGTACTACCCTGAACTCTTCACCCCATCAAGACTGAGCCCAGCCGCCCGACGGAGAAAAAAACGAATTTGCACCGCTTGTAGTGACCACCTCGTCCTTTAACTCACTTCCCAGAGCTTCTGACTGCAGGTGAGGGTCGGAACATAGATTGACGGGTAAATCGAAAGCTTTTCCTTTGCGGCTCAGCTCCTTCTTTACCACCGCTGTTAGTATAAGACCCAGAGATATTTGAGAACAGCATCCCCCCCCCCTTTCCAACCCGGAGAGAGGATGGTTCTTGAATCTTGAAATTATTATCCTTTTTTTCTTACCTCCTGAGAATAAAATCCTTCTGTAAAAACGAAACTATCAGAGGGTAACATATCAATCACTAAGCTTCCTCTTTAAGTTCCACAACTACAGTTTGTGTTTATCCGAGACATTGACACCAGCTCTCCTCTTTTTTTGTATGTTAAGCTTTTGCAACTCAGTCCAGTAATCCAGTAAAGGCTCCTTTAATCCTAAAAAAATTGCGTTCAAGTTCTGCCAAACTGATGTTCACCGTCGCTGCATCTGTGCCAGCAACCGGTGGCTTGTACATGCAAGGGATTTTTTCTCGAACAGATCACAGTGGACAAAGTTATAAAAAGTTCCTTTCGTGCCCGTCGAGTCGATTCAACTCCAATGTTTACGATCAAATGACTACACACCCACGCTGTGCTCGTAACTCAACCTGAATTTGATTATTGGATAATATACCGGGGAACGAGGTGAGTTACATTTACTGTGTTTTGCGTTGATAGGCCTCCACAGCAGAGTATCACACTCATTAATTTTTACTGACTGCTGTGAAAGGCGGCTACGACAGGAGTCCAGTAAATCCTCCACCAAACAAGGAGTTTTACAGAAACAAGACAAGTGGAGAGGAGAGGTGTATAAAAGCGAATGTGCTCAGAATGGTAAGACCTGATGTGGTGCAGTGACGGCTCGGAGAGGGAAGATGAGATTTTCCATCGAAACTGGTTATTGAACAAAAAAGGGATGAAGCAAATAAAAAGGTATCATTCGTGTCACTCTGGAGCGTAGATTGTCAAGAATTCTGCAAAACACCGGGGAGATAAAGAACACTGTGTCTCAGTTTACATCAAAATGGAAAAGAATGAGATGCCAGTGTTTGGTTGAAAGAAGAAATACTTCTTTGCGTAGGCAGAAGAAAGAAGTGAGTGTGTTTCTTTACAGCGAGACTAAAGGGAGCCAGAAACTTTCACACTTCGGGGACTCAGCACGCACTCGTCCATTGTCTGGCACTAATAAGGGGATTGTGTGTGTGTGTGCGGGGAATAAGTGTCAAAAGTGCATGCATTCATTTTAGTAGTTTTTTTTCCCCTGCTGTCTTAAAAAGAGAAAGGAAATATTTCAGAAAATCCCGGCCAATGCAAAACATACATATAGTGTGGATTCATGAAAATACACTATAATTGTGTCAAACATATTTTTTATATTAGTGTATAATAAACCCTGGAATCAGTTAAAGGAGGTGCACAGAAAGATAACAATAGTGAAGCGTAAAAATATTGAATACAAGTAAGACAATGGTGAGAGTAATAGAGGTATACAGACCCATTTATAGGGGATCAGGAATTATATAATATACGTTGTTCTCGTGTTCAATCTAAACTTAGTCATGCAGTACAAGAGAGCTGACAGCTGCATCCTTTCATCATGTTTGATTGCTCGTCCTTCCATCTGGTCATGACAACAGTTTACATTTCCCATCAACATAAATTCCCCGCCACCCTAAATGTTACTAAATGATATACTATCCACTCCCGCAGCCCTGCGCTACCTCTGTCAGCCCGAAGATAAAGTTTGAAGGAGTGCATTTGACCCGACATGTGGCGAGCGTAAATCTTCAGCCGGCGGGGAAAGCATCACGGGCCTGAATGCAAATAAGAGCAGAAACATGATTTTAGGGCCCGAGAGGGGCAGAGACGTCAGGGCTGACGGGCAGTATATCTCACACCAGGCGGCTGCGGCGATGATCTTAAAGTGAATTTATTCTCCCACTTTAAACCAGGACTTGTTACGTCTTTTATTATTTAGGATGTTCGAACCTTTGTTCAGTCAAGACTTATTATCCTGCTCTCTGGTCTCAAAAATGAAGTTTTAACGTTCACTCATCCTGACGAGCTTGTTCGACTGCATTGACTCTCTGCCGAGACAACAATTACAAATGCATGCTGCATGGCCAAAGATGATGAAAACCATCAGAGCATTATCTTATTTAAGATATCGCATATAATACATATTTAAAGCTGATCTGCTGAAGTGAAATGTTGTATAACACTTAATCCATTTTGTATTTGGTGTTATGGTGTAGCCAAACACATGCGGCTTCTAATAAATCACCCAGGTTACGACCGTTTCATTATGTGCTTTGGTGTAATTTAAGAGGACATTAGATTTCAGTCACTATGAGCCTCCTTATTCCAAGGCCTTTGAAGTAGAAACAGAAAGAGAAAAATAAGCAACTTGAAGAAAGCTGGACAGAAAAGTCTTTAACACCAAAGAGCTCAATTGTAAGACACATATCCTGTTCCTTCCCAAAATGAGCTGATCATGTGATGAGCACTGATCAAGTTCGTGACAGTGATCAAACTAAACTCTGCTCCCAGTCAACACAGAATCACCTGCAGGTAAGAGTAGATACTATTTGTGTTGGGTTAGTCTATCTCTAATGTGAAGCAGGATGAATTCCAAGAGATCTGGCGGGATCAGCTGACTCTTATGAGTTGTATAACTTAACACATTTGTGTAATAGAAGTATATTGGCATATTTTAATAGAAGCAGTATAGTTAACACAATTTAGAATAAAAGTCACCAAAGTTGTTTTATCCAATTTAATTGATGATTCAATACAAACATATTTTTTATCTCTAAGTGGAATTATGGCTCTTTCCTCGCACATTTTATTTGAGGGTAGGTTCTATCTAAATATTTAAATAACTTTTTTAACAAGATGGTTCGCAAAGTGGAGAGACCTGCACTGTTAACCTTTACCGTGCTTTTACAGTTAAATACCACAAGTGTGTAAAGTGCAGGGGACAACATGTAATTTACTGTAAGTGGGTGTGTTATTGAAAATGACAGTAACTTACTAGTTAAGACATTTGCAGTTATGATGTTAGAACTGTGGTAATACGAACCAAACAAGAAAAATCTGCTCTCACCATTTTTTTCCCCCATCAGCTCTGTTAACATCATCATCATTTGCTTAATTTCTTAGTTTTTGGCCTCTACTCGTGTTGTTGTTGTGAGTGTGTGTGAAATGCACATGAAATGAAAATTTTATTTGTTTTCATTTGGAACGATACGGAGCAAATAATGCCTCTGATTTAATCTTTTAGTGGGTGGCAACATGTCAATATGTTTGTTCACTGGACTGAGTCTGGTGCAGCCGCTGCATCCTGATGCTGACAATGCATAAATGATGTAGGACTCAAAGTCATGTCAGGTTCTCGCCTCGAGCAAATCCGGTTCCTAAGCAAAACAGTGCAGACCAATGTTAGAGTGAAAGAAAATATGGTCAGTGCATGAAAACATCATTAGTCTCTGAGAGATAACCGTACTGCGACGTCTCAGAAACACATGCTGAGTTATATTGAGACGATTGTTACTGGGTTAAGTGAATGATGATGTGAGGTAACAAAGGAAGGAGAAATGGGGAACAAAGGAAAACTATAAACGCAGGATATACAGTATAAAGACAACTTCAAATATCGAGCGGTTTTATGCGTGTGTGTTTCTTGGATACGTCCTGTTGGGAATAAGGTTTAGTGTAATGAGCCTTCATGGGATTACACAGCAGCATGGAGGTATTCCCAGCCTGCTGTCCGTGCTGCAAAAACAACAAGCGATATGTTAAAGTCTTCCAACAAATAAGACCTTCTGCTGTCTGACGGAAACGCCAATTTGTGTATCACAGAGCGGAAACCAGCTCTCAAAGAGCGTGTTTACAATCAAGAAAGAGGATTTAAGTCACGGGAGATGCACACGGATGCTGCAAACACACTGATTAGACTTTTTTTCTTAAGAGAACCGAAATGGTACGAAGCATTAAGAGCAACTGAGACCGTTTCGGGGGCTTAAAGATAAATCGTTTTATTTTAATAAAGAACCTTAAATTCTATTAGAATAACCTTTGTTCCTGAAAATTGTTTGGACCCTCTACCTTCGTTTGAGTAGCGAAAAAAATAAGGGCTTATCATTTAATTGAATAGGGAATTGACGGCAGCAGAAATCATTGCGTAGGGTAGGATGAGGGACGCAAAAATAAACTGCATCCCATACAGATCGAACAGGAAAAGAGAGCAGGTGGGGATTCACTGTGGAGGAATGGAGCCAAGTTCATGTGGTCCACAGCTGGTGGAGACTCCACCGAGGCAGATTCATATGTGGATGAGTGGCCAGAGGGTTTTCTCAGTATCACTACAGTATGTGTGCCTCCCTGATTCTAATTTAGATGCATGGTTTTCGGTTGTCACAGTCATTGATCTGAGGAGATCTGCAAATCACAGGCCAAGGGAGCTAAAAATATTAATTCTGAGCATAAACCCACTTTGGTGTTTCATCTATACAGTTTATCCTTGAAGGGCTGTGGGGGGGGGGTTCGAGCCTTGACAAGCTGCCAGCGAATCACAAACATATTTGTTACATATTCACAACTTTACCAATAATTTAAAGTCTGGAAAATATAGAAAAAAACACACAGACTTTGGGAAAACATTCAAACCTATAACAAAGAAAGACCCCGACCAAATTGGGATTTGAACCCTTACCTCTGTGGCGTGCCGACATGCAAACAAGACACACAGCGAAGCACCTCCGCGTCTAAACTGAGACCAAATTCATTTTGAGAGCATCTGTCTGTAGTGAACTGAATATAGCTCACCGCTAAGAGCGAATGTCCAAAGGCATTTACAGTGTTGTGACTTGATTCAAATGGAAGCCCGAGGCCATGCACGAACAAAGCTAAAACATTTTGAAACCATTTCGGCTCCTAAAAAAATAAAGAACCCTTCAACACCACACATTCAGATGTCCTTTTATTTTTACGACCTATTTATTTTTTTACAACGGCTAAACAAACCAACTTGATGGCTGATGCTATATGTTGTATACAGGTAAAATAAATATATACATCTGTTATTACATATACACCTAAACACAACAGATGGCCAACATGCAGTTTCTCACCTTTCTATTTAAACCCTGACTCCCTGACTGGAGAGTCTAATTTTAAAAAGTGTTTCATTTGGCTCAGACTCAAACCCCATGAATCCTCCGTCAGACACGTGCAACACATCCACATCCTGCAGTTTGCTGCCTATTATTGTCAGAGTCGTCATTATAGCATGAAAAATTCCCCTTCGCTAAGAAGAAGAAGTCCACTAGATGGATAGCGTTTAAATATTAACATGCATAACCCAAAGACAGAGCCCCATCTGCTTTCATTAATACTAAATGCTAAATCATTTGACCACACTAACTGGTTTAGATTGCAATATATTCTACTGAATTATGGATGAGAAAAAACAATAAAAACACTGAAGAAAGAATGCAGACGTTGGTGCATTAGGTTGAGGAATAAAACAGATTATTTATTTTTTTAGCATGAGTAACAGTGATGTTAGCGGTGGAAGTGTGAATCAGAGTACATGGATGTCTGAATGTTTAATTTGTCCCGGAGCATAAATCAAATGTTTGCGAATGAAGCCCAAACAGTCCCTCTGTGGTTTATGAGGCTTAGAGATGCGAGTGCGGAGCTTCTCCAGACACAGAGAATAAAGTGTCCCGCGGATACAAGAATTGGTTTGTACTGTTACAAAATATTACATTTGATTTCCAGGCGGGGGTTTATCTGCCTCACAAATCATGGCTACGATGAGCGACAGAGGATAACTCATCCAATTTCACTGGGAGAAGAGTTCGCTCTTTGGATGACATAAAAAAAATAATTTATAAATCAACTTTCATCGGCTGCATTGCGCTGCAGATGACGAGGTCAAAAGATGGCAGAGAAGTCTTAATTAAAAGTCACTGGCGATACGACCGAAATTCAGTCTGTCCGGTCATTTCTTTAGTGACAAAGAATCATTACATTAGATGTCAGAGTGGATCAATATCCTGACAGGGTGCGGTGCTCTCATTCCCGTCCTCCTCGCCCCAACCTGTGCATCGACTGCAAACCTTAAGCAACAAGAAGGATGAGGTCAAAGATTTGTTCAAATCAGCACCTCCGTCCCCGCAGCCAAGACAGGAGGAATCCCTCTTCGTTTGTTGCGGCAGACTGTTCCAGCGAGGCATCATTAAATTCCTTCTCACTGCTTATTGTGCATAATTCATGTTCAGCCATTGAAATATAAATGTTGCTGTGTTGCAGAAACTCTGCAAGAGCGAGGCACAAGACGAGGGGCTGGAATCGGGCCCCGAGTGGGACTGCAGGTTCAAGGAAGAGCACACGGTGAGGGCTCCTTCGGATGGCTGCGCATCGCCTGCAGCCAAATCAATTTTGAGAGACACACAGGGAACAGATAAACATTTAATTGCTCATTATGAGCAACATTTTCTGATTTGGATTACACCAGTAAAGTAAGAAATTAAATTCACAGCAGTGCTTCATGGCAATGCATTGAAAAGTGAAATGTGTTACAGTCGTTTTATCATTTGCTGAGACCTGCCGATGATTAGCAACCCTGAAAACACATGTTGTCAATACACATTCAGTGTCTGCTTTTTGTTTGTCTCTTCATTTTAAGTAAAACAGATATCACTGGCAGAAATTCAAGTGAAGGTTAAAAATGATTTTGCCAAACCAGGGAGCAGAACACTAAATATTGCACAATCTGACCGTGAACGATGTTCTGACCCGAGGAGAAACAATATCCAAATACTAAACTCTGGGAAAAACACTGGTTGCAAATTCACTTCAGAACAATGAGAGACTGCAGTGAAAGAACAAATACTAAACCTCTTGACACACACAACACATGTCACATAAATGTTCTGAAAAAACCCTGGGTTGTGTTCACTTACAGTGTCATTTTAATATTCAGCTTCAATTGATTTGTGGCTGCAGTACACTGTGGTGCCTCTTTCTATGCTTGCAGTTAGTGCAGTGTTGAACTGGACTGCATTATACTAGAACGACTTAAATATTCTGCCTGGTATTCAGTGGTCTGTAAAAAGAAGTAGACTTGAGCCTCCTGCACATTACATATTAAAGTCTGGCACTCTACGTACCCACACTTCACCCTGCTGCCTAATACTGGGCTGAGGAATAAAACATGAGTCGCACATTCGTGTTATTCTCTCTTGATTTTGACATTTTCCAATTAGTTCTGTTCCAAGTGTAACTTCACCCCCAAGTTTAGCCTCTCCCAGCAAATTCAAAACATGCCTGAAGAAATAAGTGCAAGGTGGCATGGCTAGGACTCGGATACCTACCCCGATCCTACACACACAGACACATATGTAGACATCATAGACACACACACACACGAAATACAAATTAGCTTGCTAAAGTTAACTAGTTTATCATAGCTAACTTCTTCCTCAGTTATCTGGGTTGAGGGACAACTCCAGGAGAAGCCTACACACTTTTGCAACAGAAATGTTGTATGAAATAGAGGCACTTTGCATCCACATTTTCTGAGCATAGCTTTCCAGATGCATGCTGGGTGGTGTTTTCAAATATATCTAAACATCATGATGTAGAGACGTCAAATGGTTGCCTCTCTACATAAGCATCGGCACTCCAAGTTGCAAAACGTGAATTTGGTAATGATTTTGACATTAAAACTAACAGTGCACAATATAATATAATTTAGTTTCCAGCAACAAAAAAAAAGGACAATTAAGGAGACAGTGTTCCTTTACTGATGTGTCATATTTCCATGCTACTGTTTAGGGTGCATTGTGCACCACAGAGATCAATGTTGTCCTGCCTTTGTCACATGGATCCGTCTCCTCCGGCTCTTCCTTATGTTTGGCTTCTCCTCTCCTCGCACTGGTCCCTGCAGAATGATTCACTGGCCCTTCTCTCTCCCACCTCCGCCCCAAATCCTTCTTCTAAGTTGGCCTGTTTTCAACCCTCCCAAACATTATAAGTCAGGAAGCGCTGGTGATCGCCATCCAGCGCAGAAGCATCATTTATAGAAGCCTAACATTAACCAGCTGTTGACGCTTTCCTGCAGTAAATGAAAAAAAAGTGCCCCCCACAGTAATGTCCTGGGGGTTTATCTTCACAGCGAGAGGTGAACGAAAAGATTTTAGAGATTTTTTTTTATCACAGACCAATATTGGACAAGCTCTTGTGTGCTTTCAGTGTGTGTGTGTGTGTGTGTGTGTGTGTGTGTGTGTGTGTGTGTGTGCCTGGAGCGGTCACTTGGCCGTTGCCTTGAGAGCAGGTTACTTCCTAAGCAACGGTATTAATGAGGGGAGTGCAGGTTGGTGTATTTGAACCTACATATGGCCCTCGTTTATTTTACCTTTCCTGTAACAGCACTGTATGGAAAATGTATGTAAAGAATAATATACCAGGAGACTAACAGCAGGGTAATTACAGGATAATGAATGCACCTGCATTCTGCCCACAATGTCAGAAAAAAAAAGGAGTCACAATAAGCTGGAAATCACCGCTGCTCATCCCAGGAGTGCATTCAGTCACGCTGTAGGAAGCAGACACAGGGAGCTTTATACAGCGCTGGCCGGTTTGTGTTGTAACAGATTCAGCTGGGCAGCTGTCAGTCAAAACAGCATTTTTTCAGTGTGTTGCCTCAGCACCGTTACTTGCACCGATGTATTGGTCGGGTGAACGTTTTTCGGCTCCCAAAGAATCCATTCGTCTATTGCAGCATTTAAGTATTGATGAATAGATTGCCAAAGGGTGACCAAATCCCATTCGCTGCACAGCAGAAACACAGTGCAATATTAGCAAAGAACAATGCAATAAAACCATATCGACAAAGATATTTGGTTTAATTTAAAGCGCTGCGTCTTGTTGGTGTCCAGCTTGCTGACTTAAGAGGTGTACTAAATCTTTACATCACTACTATAAATATACAGCTCTACTAGGCATTCCGATATTAAACCCACCTCTTGTGAGAATATGGCTTTTATAACCATCTGACATAAACACACTAGTAAAACTATAACTATAACGCATGTATCTTGACTTGTACTATGATGCGATAATAAAACACATAAAAATAACTAACGATTTTTTTCTGTACGTACATAGAGATTTTTCTTTTAACCACTTTTCTGCACAAGGAGGACACAATATTTGTTTTTCAGTTCTTAACGTTTGAAAAGTGAACAGTATATTATGTGAAGTCACTCTTGTAAAATTAAGGATTGAAGCTTTTTCTGGAGACTGAAGGGCAGACGTGTTTACTGTCAATACTGAATGTATCAGGGAGACTGAAGAATAAGGGTGTACAGATAATACTTTACAGTTGTGTTGCCTTGACCAAAAAAAACTGTCCAACAAAACAAGGAACAAATCGCAACTATGTCTTCAAAATGTTTTTCACTGTGTGCAGTGACAATAGATTGTATTAAAAGATGTAAATTGCATTTCCTCCCAGTTTCCACAGATTAAGCAAAATGCTCCGGATATGAACGCCACCATAATGTGCATTAGAAGCTAGAGTCTGTGGTGTAGCGTTCGGTGGATGGAGCAGCGGTAACAAGGTCCTATCAATACAAGCACTTGGCCATCACGAGTCAGTCTCAGCTGCCAATCATGATGAACCGCCCGGTTTAATCGCATCAAATGACTAACTAGAAAACTGAAAAATGAGCACCAAACATCAGTGATAAGAAATACCTTTAATGGCAGAAATCATCTCTATGAAAAATTATTGTTTTGATTTATTAAGACTTTTTATTTTTGCTCCTTGTCCAATTCACTGACATGGATGAGGCAGAATTTAGGACCTATTCTGCAGCCAGCCACCAGTTGATGATCATGCTTTAGATTCACTTTAGGAGAGCAATTACGACATCAATCATTATATATTGTCGATGATTAAATACCTACCAAATGTTTGCATATCATTAGATTATACGTGAATATTCCAATATATGTTTTCCTTGGCTCATCTCACCAAACCACTGACTGTCATCAAACATTAGAGTGCACTCTTGTGGAGATATTTCAAACATTCTTCCAGTTGCTACTTATTTATTTTACAGAAACTGTGGATTGTGGATAATCTTCCCCTCACCTGACACTGGTCTCATTCTGGGAAAAAGATATGAGACAATACATTGTAAGTAAAATGTCGGCGCAGGAGGACCCAAAGGTTCAGGTGAAAACAAAGTGTCCTTAAATGCAGACTGATTTCAATACATAGACAAATAAGGACAGAAGAAAGAAAATCCGGATCCATGAATAAAAATCGAAATAATCTAAACACAGAGAAACACGAGGAAAAACCAACAAGGAACCAGACGAACAAGACACGGGAAGCACAAGACTTATATACGCAGGGGAGGCAGGGATGATTGAACACAGGTGAAACACATATGGAACAGATGCAGACCATCACAAGGGCATGAAAACAAGACAAAGGCACTAGGGGCGAAATTTCAAAGTAAAACAGGAAACAGAGAAAACAGGGTAAATGACCACATCAATAAAAAAAAGGCACACAGCACAAAATCTGGTCCAAAAAATTCCAGCGGCAGAATCATGACAAAAAGAGCTAAGTTATGAAATAGAACTAAGCCCTTAAAATCCCCATAAATAATTACTCCTTAAGAACAAACATGGGTATACTGTATTTAGGATGTGTGTGTCCCTTCCGCCTCTTTCAAGTCGATTTGATTTTAGAAAAGAAACTTAAATTAATTAATTTTAATGTAACACTACCACCCAAATCCAAAGCCTTAAAGTTACTGTCTGCACACTAATCCTGTGATCGCAGCATGAAAACTGTTAATTATTCGATAGGAATTATTCAACCACCAGCACATAGGCTGGAGAAAGAGCCAAATCACTGTGGCTTTTTAAATCGATGCATATTTCTCTGAGCGCAGGCGAAGCGGCGGCAGCGGCCTTCATAATGGGATGTGAGATATGGGCAGGTTGTGTGGCCTACTGTGCACATTCTGCAGCTTAATTTGCAGCAAACATATAGATCATGCAGAAGCAAATTACAACATGTACAACCTATGACCCTATGGATCTGTCTAATAGCGTGAAAGGCAGCATCATTACCCTTGAGAACTGTCACAGCCAAATCAACCCACTGCTGAGAAATTGAGTGTTTGGCTTTGTACAGGAGGCATAGTGCGCTATTCATGTTTAATGTCCCATTGATTTAATCTCTGTCACTGAAGTGTTTTTTTCTTTTCGATCTAAGCAGTTCCCACTTACTCCTGTTATATTTCCTGATATATACTGTGGCTAATCCATTTTTCTCCCACCCAAAGTGGACTGACAGCCCTGTTCTGTCTTACACTGCACGACTCTAAGAAAAAAAACACTTTCTATTCTTTCAGGCTGTAGCCTAGTATTCTTCCTGCACCATGACACAATGATGGTTGAGAGAGTGAATTGGTTTTGTAGCAGTGTGATGGACATTTTCCCAATCTGTCAAAATGAGGAAAAGAACAAAAAATTCCAGCGGATCTTTTTCGAACATGTAAATACAAATATGACAAAAAATATCAAATGCAAAAAAAGTAACAATTAGTGACTGTTTCTGCTCTGGTTCAGAAGTATCTTTGGTCGTGAACACAGCATGGATGCCTCGAGGTTTTGTCTAGCTCTACCTTTTTGTGGTGATGATATTTTGTATGTATTTCATTCTTTGCAGTGTTTTCTCTGCATTTTATCTGAATCCGACTTAATGTCATAATTTGTTGTTCTCAGTGAAACGCATCAGCAACAGCAGCGTTGAACCTCTCAGGGGGAACTGTAACTATAGCAAGATGCTTCCAGACAGCAAATCTCCCCAGAGGCTAACACCCTATCTTGCCATATGTTATCGGAGAAAGTGAAAGAAAAATCCTGAATCCACCGTTTTATCAAGATCTGCTCTGAAACTTTCACGGGTCCTTCCTTGGGTCATGCCTCATCCGCGATTCCCTGGGGAATTGGAATGAAACTTCAAAAATTACAGTATCTCACAATGTTCAGGAGAGTGAAGGAAAGGTCCTGGATCCACCGCCTGATCTGTAACAACACCAACATTTTGTGGGTTCTTCCTTGATTCGTATCACATCCTTCTATTTCGTGGTGATCCGCTCAATAGTTTTTGTGTGATGCTGCTAAATAACAAAATAAGAGCCAGGATCTGTTTTGTTGATAGTAGGTTTTGTAACCAACTACATTTATATTAGCCCTGCATGCTGATGTTAGCATTTAGCTCAAATCCCTGCTGTGTTTATACAGCCTCAGTGCCGCTATCCAGGCTTTAGAGTCGGATGCATTCACCATGAGTTGGCAAAGACCTACATTTTAATGCTTTAAAGGGAAAACATACATGTTTAAATAAGGGAGGAGACTCATTTTAAACCATGATTTGGATTGAAATATATATAAATCACTGCAGCAAAGATTTGTAAGGCTGTCGATAAAGCGCTTTCAATTTTGTTGTACTCTCCTTTATGCTGCACTGTTACACTCCACTGACCTCCGAAGAGACGGTTGCATTCAGGAGACTTCGTTGGCAAACATCTCTTTCTCGACAGAAGCATTCTGACAGAAGAAAGTTAAATCTGCTTTTCATTCCATAGAAAAGGGAGAGAAAACTGAACTGAATGTTTATTAAACCAAATTGCAGCCTGGGCAGCAAAGAAATACAGTACACCCCAAGTCCGAGCAGAACTCGTGTCTCCTGAATAAATTATTCTTTCCAGATGGAATTTATCAGGACACTTATTTAAGGCCACATCCCATTTCAAGAGCTCCGATTGCAGTTTCCTGTCAGGTCATACAAACAAAGCTTTCAAGAGATAAGAATTATTTTCTTTCAGGTAGAAGGGAAATGAAATACAGTCTCTGAAACACAATAATGCTGTCATCATCTATGTCACATCAAAATACAATGCACCAATTTCAATTATATGCTTTAAAGGTTTGACGTCTAACTGTATATTTAGCTTATTCTTTCCCCTTCGTCCCCTCATGTGCTGCAGGAAACAGCTCTGTTTAACCGCCTCACGTTTTCCTGCTTTAACATTAAGAACGCATTAGATCATTTCATTTTCCCGGTTTCCTGCGATCGCAAGGAGATCGGCTGGGAAAATACTGGGACACAGTGAATTAGGACTGACCTTGTCCTGGACAATATTTCAAAGTTATTGAGCCGGGCTGGTGATGACAGTTGAGAAATGCTGGCCTACTCCAGTGAGGATATATCATTGGCTAAAATTGTCTTCATATTGACCTCCTTGAAAGGAATGAGCTCATTCTCGCAGTGGCCAGGGCGGGGTTCCCAGAGAAGTGGGGAGGGATGCGAGAGCACCTAGAAACAGCTGGAGGGGTGTGTATGAGTGTGTGTGTGCAAAAGTACATTGAATATGTGGATGTTTATGTCCCAAAATCAAGAAAAAACATTGCACTTCTGTAACTACTCACACATTTGTCCCATCCTTATATTTTGCCTTTTATCCATACCAAAATAAATCTTCAGAAGAAGTCAATCAGAAAAAAGAGACATGAAATATAGTGTATATTTTTTTTGCTTAAGTTGTTGAAAGATGTGTTTTAGGAAACATTGGACATTTAGGCTAAAAACGTGGTCTAAATGATGTTGTTTCGAGTCAAACCTGAATGTCAGGGCTTACGGACACTTAGATGAAACCACAAGAGCAGAATGAAGGCATTTTATGTTGTTTTTTGTTTGAAGATCAGTCACCGTTTACTTCAATTGTATTGGATTTGGCTGCAACGCTGTTTACCCCTGAAACTCCAAAAGTGGAAGTTTTGTGGACTCAAACACTTCACCATCCCCTCCGTTGGGATAGTGGTGATGTTTTGGTGAACTATCCCTTTAAGTAAAGACCTTCAATGTTTTGTCGGTACTTGTTTGCTAATTGCAGTTTGCAGCAGGACACACAAGGTTTGTCATCAGTCGACAGTTGGCCTTTGAAGCTCATTGTTTTTAGCGCTGAGACAATTTCCCCTTCTTTAGAGACCCCTTTAATCAACAGTGTGGCATTTGCAAGTGGGGGAACACAGGAGGAGGAATCCTGCGCTTTGCAGGGCATCACACGTTGCTTTCACCTAAGAATCAAAAATAATTGCAGCGCAGTTGCTAAAGAAGTCTAACAGTTCATCAACGGCCCCCTGCTTTCTCCTCGCCACGCTGTGAAAGGATCTATATGACCTTAAAGCAAACTCAGCGTATTAAAAGTCCTGCTACCCAACATTTTCACTTATATATTGTGAACAATATGAGAAAACATCTGTACTTCAACGCCTGGATTATTTTTGTCCCACGTGAAGTAAAATATCAACATTTCGGGAGGATCCTATACAATGTGGAGCCAAATAAAGTCATGCAAGCTAAGGGACCCTATACGAAAATAACAAGCTCTCTCCTCTGTCAGCTCAGACAATATTATATTTTTCAGGAACAAACCATGGGAACTATGGGAACCCCAGCTCAGATCTGAATTCATCACACAAGCATGTTGTGCAGTCAGTGCGGAGCCATACTACATTGTTTTTATCCTTGACAGAGAAGGTAATTGTCATAGTTCTCTCCCCTTTTCCCTGTGTTCTCCTCCATTCTTTCCACCCTCCCTTTTCCTACCAGTCTGTGGATTCCAGATCGTCCTCTATTGCTTCTGCTGCTTCTCCTGTGAACCAGGTCTCTATCCACACTAATCACCTGCAATCAACTACACAGTGCAGTGTAAATACCTGGTCCTGACTTCCACTCTTTGCCAGTGTGTTCAGTGTAAAAAACATTACAGGCGCTTGGCCGATTTTCTTCTCTTTACTATTTTTGAAAGCAACCATTGCCAGAGTTCTTTGATCCTCAAGCGATCCTACGTTTTCTTTGCTGTAAGCCTCAGCCAAAAAGCCAAGCCCTGCACCTTAGGTCTCCCCAGGGCCCAAAGATTTCCTACAGCTGGATTACTGCATTCAGTCTTTGTTGCAAGTTCAAATAAACACATCCTGTGTTTTATCTTGAGCTGTTGTTGTCCTGTACTCGGGTTACAAACAAATTGTTTGATTTTGTTGATTTAAAGAGCATAACAGTAATATTTACACAGTGTATAATCAAATAATAGTTTGCAAATGCATCCATGTACTTTAAAAAAATCTAAATCTAAATGTCTAAATGTAGAATTTTGTAATGAATGGAGAGCATCATGTTGTCACTACCCAACATTTGAGTCCATACTTGTATAATTAATTATATAATTAAGTTAGTAATTATATTTAGAGCAGTGTCTGTCTTGATTGGTCTGTGATAGTTCTGGGTGCAGCTTTCTTTCTAAAGCTGTAAAAGTGACTTGCTGTAATTGAGAATTTAAGATTCAATCCACAGAATCCTGGAGCTGCATCACCTCTGCTGCACAAACAACTGTTCACCTGTTTATTCAATGTTCAGTGAAGCTCGACTCTGCACGCAGGACCTCAAACTGGAGAATCAGTTGTCGTTCATGTTGTCATGATGGTCAACTTCATTTACATCAATGGATCTCGATGTGTGTTTAATTCAAAGTTAATTTATATTGAACAAAGTACTTGTCAAAATCACAGAGATCCCCTCACTTAACCTCTTTGGGCCCCTTAACAATACACATTCCAAGCTGATAAGATGAATGTTCTCGAAAATCACAGAAACCAACTGAGCTGAGAAAGAAAAAGGAGAAAAAGGAGATTTCCTTGCTCATAAGATGTTATACTTGGTTGAATATTCTACTACTTTGATCGCTAATTTAGTATTACTGAAGCCAGCTCAGTTCTGCCGTTTCTCGTGGCCTGCGGCTCTGCTCCACTGCCCTGCTGATGGGAGGGGGTGAAGACTTTCTGTCCTGATTCTCTGCAGTACAGCAGGGATGTTGTTTCTCCTCATTGCTCCGCACTACTGATCTTTATTAAATACAACCTCAAGACACCGGGCAGAAGGACTGCAGCTCCAGATAAAAGCTCTTCCTTCAAGGGGGGATAAGGGAGATTTAGATTTTACTTATTTAAACGTCAACACGCAAATAACAAAAAACTAGAGGTTAAATAAAAATGAGGAAGGTTTGCAGAAGCACTTAAAGAGCAAAACAAAATGATTGATGGGCACTCATTTCCGTGTTACCCTTGATTTTCAGTCTATAGCTTTAGGTCGTAAATAATAATGAGGATCAGTGGTTTAGTGCAGGATTAGGATTTGTACGCAAACACAGTATTGCTGTCTTTTTTTTTCAGTGGACACTGAGTTCACTTCTCAAGTGATACTGATGCAGATATAAATGTCCAATTACCCTGTAATTAAGAGAAATTACACATAAAGGAGATCTTGAGTTGTTGAGCTGAGTGCTGCACCAATGACAAGAGTGGAAACAAAAAGCAGTTAACCGATAATGTGTTAATGACTGACATAATGGTAATGGGCACGTTTTTTCCTCTGATGGATAATAATGCTTGAACATTATATTCACCCAGAACACCGAGTAAATTCTGTCACTATTAGCAGGACAGGAAATACACATTGCATATGATTTTCATATTCCTCAAAACATGCAATGAGCAATTGTTCCCAGAGTCCTCTCCATTATTAGAGTTCTCCACTCGTTTATATCGGTTTTTCTTTTGATGTGCATAGAATGATAGATCTCAACTCTGACAGTAAGGAGCAATAAGGGAACAAACCATGGGGTTTATGAAATGACAATAGACACGTAGAATCATGTATATTATGACATGAGCTATGCTAGAAAATGTAAAGATATCTGACAGCACTCCTGTACTCTGACTTTGCATGTGTGTGTGAATGTGTGTGTATGCACAAAATAACTCAACAACACATGGACACATTTTCACCAAACTTGGTGAAAAAGTTACTTGGAAGGTTCCAAGACTCAAATAATAAGAAACGACGCGCATGCAGGGTATGCATCTCCCTTCTATGATTTTCATTCTGCTTTGTGTATTTGAAAATAGATTGGTTTTGCGTATGTCTAAACCTCTGCATGCTAAACAACAATGTTGCTAAACCAAGTTCTTATGGTATTTTTAAAAAAAGTTCATTATGAAAGTGAGAAATAAATAAGAAACATGTTAAGAGGGAATATCTTAGGTAAAAAAATAAAAATAAACGCAGAGGATAATAATGATGTATAAAACAAAACACCCGGTTCTCTATATGTTGCTTATCTCTTAAAGATTCATATTACAGCTGAGTCCAGTAGAGGCTGCATTTGTACATCCAGCCGAATTATCCAACAGCATGTAACTTTTAGAAGGTCAACCATATGTTATATTTTGTGAAATGTATCAGTCATGTGCTGTACACCCACACAGCGCCTACTGCAGGTGATAGCCTCTTCTATTCCTGCACACATCCTAATGATTTTTGATTTAAATTCAAAACTGAGTTTGTTCAGCTGCTTGTGTCAATACTGAGCCTAAAGTCTGTGATGTACAGGGGCTGTCATGCAAAATCCACAGTAAATCCATGGGTCCAATTAAGATACACCAAAGACACCGCTTGTCCGGCTTTGTTTTTGATGAGAGAGAATTTGGAAGGAAAGTGCCGAACCAAACCCTGAATCCTAATCTAAAGATAAAGGCTGAGTTGTTACTGTTTAACAACATTTTGTGGCATCTGTACACACTTTAAATAAACACACACAACCTCAAACATTAAGGACACACAATTTGCTGATCTTCCATAACACAAGATGTGACATGCATAACATTAAAATCACTCTACACGACTTCAGACATGAAGGCAGGCAATTTACTGTTCCATAATTTTTCACACTCTTGATCTTGAATTCATGTTTGTGCTGGCTGGGAGGTAATTCACCTTACAGCTGTCGACGTACTTTCGGAAGATAGCCTCCAGCTTGATTGCTAACGACATCTCCATTTCTGTCAAAACTTTTTTTGTTTGCATCTATGTGATCCTTGACTGTGTGCTTCTGCTCGGTGCCTGTTCTACATCCGCATCCACAGCCAGCACATCCTTTTACGTTTGCTCCTTCAGTTCTTCCTCCTCCGCCTGTCTGTTAGGATTCGGGATGCTGCTGCCCTGCTCGGTGCAACTGTCAGCCAGTTCAGGGAATCCTTCGGCCTCCATACATTCACGGTGAAGAGTTTGATCAGAATGAATTTGGATTGGATTTATTGAAGCAAACCCAAGCTCTAACCAATTCTAAAGAGGGTCAATGGTACGTTTTGGAAGACACCACATTATCTAGCTTGCATACTAATGTCCCTTCCTTCTCAAATTGTGTATTGTAGGATGTAAATGACAAGGACTTGTGCAGTCAAACTCCAGTATGGTTCCTCGGCATGAGTCAGGACAATCCTTGGCTCAACCCATCCTCAGTTTGGATTGTTGTGGAAGGGAGTGTGGTCAGGGATCAACTGGCAAACCTATCTCAGGCCTTTTGTCTCCTTTTCAGACTCATTTATGCTCGGACTCTGAAAAGTTATGCTACTGCTCCACCTATAAAGTGCTTTGTTTTAAATGCTGCACTATGTATGCTGTTTTGATACTGTTTAAAGTGTATGCTTTATGCTATCTGGACTTTGTCCATCCGTCCCATTCTCGTTGACGCTATGACCCTGTTCAGTACTGCCCAAAATAAACAGCAGCCTTATACATGTATTCTGCTTACCTGAGGAACAAATAAGTAAAACATTATTTTTTTTCCCCCTGAAGTGCTTTTCAATTCAAGGCCAGACTCTCTCAATAGATAAATGAGTGGAAACTCTCCAAAACGTTAAATATAAGGATGATAGAAACTTTAGAAACAGTGATTCAAAGGATGAAGGATGCTACAGCAGTAGCCTTAAGTAATGGCCTGACTCAAGGCGATGGCTTTGTATTTTACTGGTATCACTGCGAAGATGGAGACTCATTGTTACTCCTTATTATATTGTAAATAATATGGTGGGTATGTCTTGATTACCTCAATATCTAAGATCAACAAAGTTAAGTAAAAACCCACTAGAAGAATTTACTTTTTTGGGACTTACTGGGTGTAGCCTTTATATTTGGAAAATAACTAACTTCATCCAACTTTTCTTTAACTTTAACAGATGCATTGGGGCATGTAAGTTAATTTAGCTATTTAAAAAAACTAAAATGTTCCCAAGCTGTATGATAAGGTAGCTTGAATGATATATCAAACATATTTGACGTTGCAAATGTCTAACTAGTATTTTAGAATTGTTATAACCATAAGCTTATTATTTTCCATTAATACCTATAGGGGTAAGATATCTGCTCATCAGTCCCTTTTATATCTATGTAATCTTACGTTCTGCTGCTGCAATAAACATTTGAAATGGGAGTTGTCTGACTGAAAGAGTAAGTCCATTGCAATTAGTGACTTTACTTGATTTGCAGTATTTCAGCATATAGGGTGACATATGGACATTTACCAGCAGTCATATAAAATAATACGGAATTATTGGCAGTGACAGAGAAGCCTGTCGACGCTGCCTGACAGACTGACAGCCTGCCCGCCATCATTTCTTTATTATAGTTATTTCTGCCTTTTTGAAAAAGAGATTGAAAGATGGAATATCATATGATTATAAAACAAAGCATAAAATACAGTATGGTTATGTGACTAACAGTGTTGAGCCAGCGCCGTCACAGTAAGCTCGTGAACAATGTGGCTTTGAAGGACCTTGAAAATAATGAATGTCCCAATATCATCAACATAGAGCGGAGATATAAAACCTTTGTTTGGAGCCTGCTTGTGGAGCTCATTCAAACGTGTGCTGATATTGAATTTGATCGAACTGAAGAACACAATTCAACTATTTACCCTCTGTCAATGGCTTCAATCGTATTTCTGCTAAGGGAAAAACTCAGGCATCTCCTGATCACTGATGCGGAGCCGCGTGGCCCTGAAAACCTCGTAGTTTTCCACCAACGCATCTGATTTGCAGTTACAACACATAACGGGACATTATCCTGCTGTGTCTGTGGTAAGAATGTTGCTTTATTTTTATTATGTCCAATTCCAGCAAAACTGCCGCGTATTGGCACATTTCAGGAAATCATAACCTTTATGGGTCCTCCTGTTGTGTATTTCCAATCGTTTTCTTCGTTAAGGTTGCAAAATATTTTGTGTTAATCACCTGAAATTAAGGATGGAGCATATATGTTATCAGATAAGTTGAGAAATGGGGGAGGGAAATGGCTGTTTGTTCAATCTGTCTATCAAGGGAGAGGCTGTTCCAAAGTTTGTGAGCACAGATGGCAAACACAGTCCCGTTTGAATTATAACGTTGTCCTCGGAACAACCCGACCCTGTTGAAAGGACCGCAGAGAATTAGTTTTTTTTGGAAATTCAGGAGCTCATGCAGGACCTCCCGTTGCTGTCAGGTATCCAAAGGTTTGACAAATAACTTCATACATTATTGGCAGTAAACTGCTAATCAGAATGTGTGATGGAAAGTTTGACAAGCTCTGTAAAGCTTTTCTGTTCCAGTTCTTTCTCGGATTTTTCTTTGGCTCAGTAAAAATGAATGATATCACCTAAACGCCTGGAGACAGGGTTTTGTAGGTAGAGGTGATTTTCAAATTTTAGGGTGTAGTAGGAGTAGTATAGAATTTGGTGAGCTGACTCTCAATATTTACTGTATGTTTTACTCAATTTAAGCAATTTACTTTGGTTTTAATCCAGGATATCATGGTCACGTACATCACAAATATGGAATTCTTGATAAATCCTTAGTTCTTTGTTATTGTTATTCAAGGTTTAGATATTTTCCATACTTACGCTTAATATCTAGTTGTGCAGATTTGTTAACTATTGTGTTATGTAAAGCCTAATGTTCTTAACTTAAAAATCAACAGCAGTTGTTTCTGCAAATAGTTGTATATCTATTGATACTGAGACAACTCTGGCCGTTCCCTGCGTTACCGCTCTACAAAAGTTTGAAGGAGTTTAAGGTTTTAAATCCCAGGTCTCACGAGATGTCAGATTGTTCTGTGTGGCAAGAGAGAGACCATATCAGGATAAGTTAAATTTGATTTGTTGCAGTGATCGGTGAAGCAAGAGGGTGTGTTCAATTAAATATTTGACTTGTATCTTTGAAACGGGGTCCCAGGGCTGCAGGCCGTCATCCACCCCGATCCTCTGCAGGAAAAAAATATCTTATAATGAGAAGAAAGAAAATACTTTTTTCTTATTGTTTCTATGCTTCACGTGGCAGCAGAATCTACTGTCTCACTTCCACTTTTATCAGAGAAGTGAGTTATTTAGGCTTCAGACCAGAGGATTTGGGGGGGGGATGACTAAAGACCTTGAACATGAAGTGAATTTCATAGCACGGCTAGAAAAAAAATCACATCCAGTGTGTGCATCATGGTTAAAGGGCTTTGGCTGATACAGCAACAAAAAAGACATGCTAGATGTTTGCTGCAAGTTCAATGTTTTTTTTGGTGGATACAATTGCAGATGCTACACCATCCGCGCTGTAAATAATACAACTATACCACTTGAATACCATGTAGAATAACACTGCGCAAATATGCCAGATGGCTTAAGATATTTTAACGTGCATGACAGCAATATTAAAAGCCTAAAGAACAGTGTCTGAATGGATGATGAGCCAAAAGGCATTTTTATGCATCCCAAAGATGATTCTATAACACTTTGGAATCTTGTGGATAAATGAGCTGTGATTTTTCATATTAAAATACTTTGCTGAGGAAAGTGAACTCGTGGAAACGGAGCAGCAGCTGTGCCAGGTCAGGAGGAAGCAGAAGTCACTGAGAGTCAGTGGATTTCTACACCTGCTGTAGAAGATACTTCAGCCTACAGTCGCTTCTTGAAATGGCTATTATCATTTTTGCATTTCTGCTAACAGGTGGGATAAATGGAGAGCACCAACTGCACGTGGAGCTTCTCTACTCTACAGGTCATAATCCTGCACCCGTGGACAAAAATGTTCATACCTTGCATATACATTTACATAGAGCGCTCCTTTGACACACGCCTGCAGATGGTACATCAGTCATGTGAACGACACAATGAGAAAAAAATGATTGATTTTAGACACAGCTTTACTTGTGCATTCAAGCGATTTTATAACCTCCTTGAATTTGCTCCTATTCCAAAGCCTTCAGTATTTTGACGTTCAACAGGCTTATTTCAATTACACAACTTTCCAATGGTCTCAGCTCACACATCCCACTACATCTTGAATTGCAGGTATAGTTCTGCAGAGTTAAGTGTTGACTACAGGATATTTTTTGTGTATGCAGACATTTACAATTGAACACTCTGACAATTTAAATCCAATTTGAGACACAGTACGAACCACCTTTCGTCTTTCATTTGAACAGGGCAGAAATTATTTGTCACCGTAAAAAAGGGAAAAATAAATAAATTGTGTCAAGTAAAATAAGCTCTCGTTTCTCATATGAGATGTCCCAGTGTCAACTGAAAGAGTAATGACTGCAGTATAATGAGGACAAATTGATGGATTGTGGTGGAACGCAGCTTTTTGAATAGTTCAACTTTAATGCCCTATTGAGGGGAGAGAATGGAAACAGATTGGGGGGGAATTGACATATTATTTATATTTTCTGTGTGTGGTGTCAGTATAAATGACAATAATACTATTAAATAAATGACACTTTAAAGCTCTGACATCTTGGCATTAGCATATAATACTGCTGCATAACTGCTGCACTTAATAGAATTATTGATTTCACTTCCATTGGCTTTTATTTCAAAGACCTGTCATCAGATCACAAAATTATGACCTCGCTATGAGTTTGTTTAAGAAAATGTTTAACTCTTGATGGTAAAGAGCCAAATTCGAGATTTTTTCAGTGCACAGTTTAATTCTAACCACTGGTCTTTGAGTCAAAACTATTTGACCAAAACAGCAACACGAATACTTCTTTGTCTCAAGTGTGCGAGTCTGTTCATTAACACCTGATACTGCAACCAGTGTTGCTCCTTGAGGCTTTTCAGGTGGTGCAGTACACACACTCATATTATTTGCTCTTTATCATTTGAGGCTTCATTGAAAACAATCTAATTACTAATTTTAATTAGGATCCTTGGGTTATAGTTTCATATTATCATAATATTCATCATGTCCACTGTTAAACATTTGAATCTGATTCATACAAAAAAACTGATTATTTTGTTTTCATTATTAACAAGGTTTTGTTGAAAAATAGTCAAGTTATTCTACTTGTACTTAGTGTCTCAATGTTTTTACCATCACTGAAAGTAAAAGTGATAAACACATGTTTCTTTATCGCGCATTATTTGGTGTCCTTACTGGAATGTCTGAGATTTCATTTTTTGTTGTTGTATGTACTAGCCAACTAATTCCTTATGCAGATATTTCCAATGCATTTAAGTAAATCTAAGTTTTTGGATTCCAGCAAAATGGACACAGTGGCATTATTTGTAATGTTAGATTGCAAAGCTGATGTGAAAACCTGTGCACATTCCAGCTGTTTGTTTAACTGTGCTGAACCCTATCCTGCAGCTGTAAGGAACAGCATGCTGACCGGTTCACTGCATCGCTTTATTGAAAGGAATAAACTAATCCACAAAGTCCACGGGTACAATTTGTTGTGGGAGTGGTTGAAGTTTACAGAGAGTCACATTGAGCGGCATTGTGTCCACTGCGAAAATGAATGCAATCTCCTGTGAGACAGTCAGTGCTTGGCTGTAACCACTAATTTCCCCCTATCGTGCCACGAGTGTGTCGGCCTCTAATGTGATGAAAGCAGCCGAGTGCAGAGCACTGTATCACTCTGGCAGCGTGCCAGAGATAACACTGTGAGGCCGGCTGAGACACTTACCCCTACTGGAGAATCTCTCAGGAGTCAAACACACCCTGTCTTTCTGCATGGAGACAGTGGGGCCATGCTGATAACCCCTGAGAGTTCAGCACTGCTGCATATTTTGAATAAAAATTTGAAAACACAGCAGCTGAAGCCGTCGATTCCTGCATGTGTTGGAACTTCCTGCCAGGGGTTCTTCCAGGCCCAGGGAGCTTCACCCCGAGGGCCACAGTTCATCCAGCCCAGGTGTGTGACTTGCTGATTTGTGCAAACATGAACTACACTGATGAGGTGCTTCTGACCTACAGCGGTTTTCAAATACTGAAGATCATAAACATAACAGGAGCTGGGGAATAGACATTTTCCGTTGTTTAATGAGTATAAACTGATCTCCTTCACAGGGGAGCCAAACCATTTTCTCTAATAGGGCAATTTGAAACCTTTAAAAGGCTCTAACTTACCTGGAGTGGAAATTTAACTATGACAGTTGCTTTGGAATAGTGTAGTGAGATTTAGGGCACTTTCACACATATCTTTTTGTATCCAGGCCCTTTGCTCTTTCCAGTTTCATCCAAACTGAAATAATGGATCTGAAGGGTGTCTCAGACCGGGGTTGTTAGGGGGTCTAGGTCCAGATCAAACTCAACCATAGTTTGGTTTGTTATAGTGTGATAACACTTTTTCACAGGAGGACAAGACGGCAGATCCAGCACAGCTTTCATGTCACACACAATTTGTGGTTGGCTCTATTACATAGTTAATTTCTGTAGATCGTATACCCTGCAGGATTATGTAATGCTTAACAGTACAACATAAACACAACACTCTGAATGCTGAATATTTAATTAAATTTAGTTTTCTGCTGAAAGCAGTGCGACACTAAAAAGGAAAGATTTATTTGCTCATTACATTTGGAAACCACACATTCAAAATGACTCTATTTACAGATAATTAATTCGAACACAAGCTACAGCCCTATTAGCATTATTATCAAATTTCTCCAGAATACACAACCAGGCATTATATTGTCTTATGAATGTAAATGGAGCAATATTTGTTGTTGCGTATAACTTGCAGCTCAATAACTCTGATTACCCCAATTAGATGTGGGAGGAGATGTCAGTTGACAGATCCGGACCACATAGAGAGAAGTAGGACAAAAGTGTGCCTCAACAAAATGATGTCTGTTGAGTGTCAACCCCCAATTATACGCGTCAAGATGGCTTCGCTGTGCGAGATTCAATGGGAAATAACACCTGTGAGTCACAGTATGTGATGTAATGATGTATTGCTTCATATTATATAGACTTTTTAATTAATTAGTAGATGCAAACTTCCTTCTTACTCCCACAATGTTATTATGTTTGTTAAACCACTGCAGGTAATAAAATCACACTTTTACATATTATGTTGTAAGTGTTGCCAGGTCAACCAGAACTGAAATCTTAAGATATTACAAGTCTGGGTGCTTTGCCACCTTTCTACTGAACTACTGTCTTCTTTTTATGGTTTATTTAAAATATAGGAATAAATATAATGGTGTCAACCAATACAAGAATGTTTAATAGTTCAGCTCCTATAAACAATAAAATAGTCAAAATCTGAGATTTTTCTCACTAATCTAAGCTTTTCTGCATAATATGCACAAACTCCACTCATCTGCAATATACCTGTTCAGCTCTTGATTAAGACCTTCAGCTCTCTTTCCCTTTGGAGCTCCTCTGGAATGGAGGCGCTGCTATTTTCTAATCCAAAAGAATATGATTATGCAAGTGTGCTTTGTTCCCTTTGCTTTGCTGCTAGTTAATTTGTATGCAGCCACTTTCATTGCTTGCCCCTAGGAGAGCAGAGGTCCACATAATGTTTATTCCAAGAGCTCGGCTTTGAATATTTCAAAGAGACGCAACACAACTCAAAGAAAATCCAGATCAGTACAGATGGATTAATCAATGCTTTGGTATTTTCACAAGTTCAAAGAGGGAAACTTGTTCGCCAGACGCACTATGGGTGGAAGCGGTATTATCTCCGGCTTCTCCGGAGCTACAGTCTACGCATCAGGTATTGACATTTTTATAGACTCCTCTGTATTGATTTGCGCAAAATGTGGGGAGTTTAATTGAAGAAAGAAATCATAATAAAAAAGGAAAGGCAGTCTGCCCTAAAGCTTCTCTCTCCATCCAGAACTCAAACATGGACATGTGTCTCCTCTTGTACGCATCGTCCTCGGAGACTCATCTCTTCTGATTAACTGAGTTCATGTGCTTAATTATGCATGTAATATGTTGTCAGTGGAATTGGGGTCTAAAGTGTGTGATCCAGCTTTTCCCCTGTCATCAGTACATTGTTAGATGTATTAATGGCTTTAATAGGAACTCTTTCTAATATTTACATGGGAATGCTTATGAATTATAGGATTCAAACGGGACGAACTTCGAATAACCATGCGAACAGCTCTATGTGCAGCAGCGGTGGTGCAGCTTCCCGGTTCAACCAATGAAAAGGCCAACCAGCATCACAACGGGCCAAGCAAACAGACCATTGTAGACGAGCATAGAAAAGACACTGAGCTTGTTTTGGGAAATTACGGTGAGGTAGAATTGAAAATTTCAATCACATTTGGTTATTTGTTTTTTAAATAGGTGATTTGATTGGACTACACATATCTTTCCTGTTGCTCTCTGATTAACTTGACCTTTAAACTATTCATATTCTTGAAGCATGACATTTTTTTCCCCTCAACATTTACTGAATCATTATGTGACAATCCTGTGCCTCTAATTTGATATGGCTCCCACACAATAACCTAACAACAGTGTTTCAGTAGAAAAAAGGGTCCATTTATTTCTCAAAAAATAAAGTTTTCATGTGCAGTATCATGTGCATTTAAGCCATTTCAAAGTATATGACATCCTCAGAACTTATGAATCTCCAAAACAAGACTGTGGTGCACTGAGGGGAGGAGACAGATTTGGTACTCTGAACACGTCATACTGGAGCACAACAAGGCTGCCGAGCCTGAATGCTTAATTTGCGGCCAGTGGGATGCTTTATCCAGAGATATAAACAAGTGCAGGCCCTATTGCATGCACCGTCACGTGGGCAGAGCATGAGCTGAATTATTAAACAGTATATGGAGCCTCCTAGTTAACCCCCAGAGCCAGATTCCAAGCATTCATTCAAGAAAGACTCCAGACCTTGAAAATCAAGTTGTGCATAACAATTGAAATCATAACTCCAAGGATCTGGGCCGAGCAACGCATCAACTTTTTCATTATCTTTGAGTCGTAGCATCACAGCAACAATGCCCTGTGAATTCCAATGACCTGCACTAAAAAACTGAAAAGCCACTATTAATAAGACAAGATGTTCATATCAGCACCCGTTTAAATGATCTCATGCAACTAGAAATGTAACAAGTTCATTAGATGCTCCAACCAAAGCTTTTCTTATCAGTGCATTGTGTGCTTATTGTAGGGGGAGGCTGACAGGGCTGACAGGGTCTTTGCATAATGATACACAAGCCTTTTGGCGTCTTAACAACCTGTCTCTCACTAAAACAAGGTTTAAAACCATACTTGTCTTTTTGAGTCCATAATTAATACAATTCATTAAACCAGGTGAATAAGTATTTAGAGTTTATAAAATATAAATACACAAGGGTAGAAACTTGGGGGCTTTTATTCTAATTCATTTAAATTCATACACCTCAATAATATGTTGCAAATGTTTCTTTCTGTGGAAAGGTATTCTTCCTCTGACCGTGAGCATTATCTAGTGCCAATATGAAGCGTGCCTTCACCTTTGATCGCTTTGCTTTACACCGGCATAGTCTGCAGCATGACGCTGAATACCAGTGGTTAAAGATAACAGGAGGATAGGGGTGCATAACAATGCAGCTGTGGGAGAATAAGATGTTGAGCGTCCACTGCAAGACTGTAACCAAGCAGAAACACACAGATCTTGTGTAGATGGAGTCTGAAATCTCTGCCGTGGCGCCAGTGAGCAGACCGGTAGAACAAACGCTGATCAGGTAGGCGACAGGTTGCCTGGATACAAGCATACAGCATACAGTTCCCTAAAAAGCATAGGAAAAAGCAAGAGCAGGATTCAATTTACCCGAGCCTATACTGAATGATACTAGTGTGTAGTAGAACTGTATAACCTGGCGACGAGTGGAGGGAAGACCAGGGTTCTTATACTGCTTCGGATGAATAGTGAAATTTAGCTGCAGGCGTGCCAAGGACCTGCAGAGGGACGCCATGAAGCCCAGACCTGCCAAGATAATCTCACACAGGCTGAGTCAGAAATCACCCACTCACTCACTAACCCCTACTTTACCATAAATAGAACACATTATATTTCAACCTGTCACTCTCTAAATTGGCCTCATTAAAAGTTTAAAAAAGACACAATAAATTGAGGATTTACAAAAAGGCGTCCTAAAGGTCCCCTTATACACACACACCAGTGACAGTCCCAACATTTTGCACAGCATTCATACAAGTTTTTAATATTGGCAACTTAAATAAAATGACCCCAAACATCTCTAAACCTGCAAATTAGAAGTTATCTCCTTGTGAAGCACTTAGTCACTAGTGTCTAGGTGCTCTTTAATTAACTGCCTGCTTATGCAGTCTCCAAACATTTTATCACTTAGCACAGGTGTCAGAGAGGGAACTCTCCTCCACAGTATTGGAGGAAAGAAACACAACCAAAGTCGTTTTTACAGAAATGTGTCCTTACCACACTTTCTGGGGTTCAAGCAGGTAGATGGAAACGAAAGCAGTTGTCATTTCTGGGTCATTTTGTTGAGCCAACGAGGAAACAGATAAAGTCTCGATTAGAGAGAGCATCCATCACACTCTGTCATTCCTCAAACGTTATTACATCACAGGCTCAGGCTATTTCTGAGGAACAAGGTGTTCAGTCCATAATACAATAAATTATACAGCCTGCAGATCACATGGAAGGAGGTTGTGTCGTGTCTGTATCGCAAAACGAGTCGTGTTTTAAATGAAAGTGCAAATTGATTCAATTTGCAAAATTTTCACCAGATTTTAACTGGATCGTAACAGTGACATCTACACAGGAAAATTAAACATCAGACCGAAATGTCTTTAACGTATGCTGCATCAGCTCATTGTGCTTAAAGTGATGGACATAATAATAATGAGTACAACATTACTGGATAGGGGTCGACCGATAAGGTTATTTTCAGGGCTGATACCGATTATTAGTAATAAGGGAGACGTATATCCGATTTATAAAACTAGCATACATACGTGGTTTTTCAGTCGATTTTGATGCTGGTAGGTGTGAGGTCTAATAACTCAGTGGGCTGGACATCGCTTGAGACTACAGAGTGGTGACTATAGACCGAGAGGAGGTGGATGCATTGGAGCCAAAGTTGCACATTTTGAAATCAGTTGATATTTTTGACAAACGGATAAAAAAACTATAGATGCAGATCATCTAAAAAAACGCCAAATATCGGCCCTGGAAGGGTTGGCTGACGGGAAGGTGGTCTGCTCTGCAATCTGGCTCTGCAGGACACCATTCACAACAATGTCCCCTGCCAGCGGTGGAGTGCGCTGGATTTCAGTCCAATCAAACCTCACCCACCAATTTTAATAATTGGCATTTCTTCAACCAGACAAAGAGGAAAAAATCAGCTCTGGTTGAATTTGGATTAAATTTAAACCCGATATCTTGCAGGGCACAGCGCTGGACACCACTGGCTCGACTGAAACATGGCAGCACAGCTCAGTGATCTTAGTCCTATCCATGTACTGCGGATGGACTGGATGTTAAATTTGGAACGTTAAAATCTTGTTTTGTGCGCACCGTGAGCCTGGATAATGCTGTTTGTTTGATTAGTGTGTTAGAATGTAACCAAGCTCTGTGTGTCAGATCTGGATTCACAAGGAAACTTTATTGTCCGTCATCAAATGTGAAGTAGAAGACAAGAGACAAACACAAGAGAGACTTTATTACAAATTCAAAACATGTTCCAAAAATCCACAGCAAAAAATATTTCATAGTGTTTTATGAGCTGTCCACAATTGGAAATAACAACAGGGGGAACTTGATATATTTATGATACAGAGGCTTGGGTGCATTAAGAAGGGTAAAATGGTCAAAATTTTATTCTGGGTCCACAAATTTAAATGTGGCTTTGATTTCCATATTAATGACCTACAGTGTATATATTGGAGGAAACTGCACATTCCCCTGTGTGACTGCAAGGTTGAAACAAGCGCAGTGGGGTGCACACTCAAAGTGGCTCTCAAGTGTAGAACCAGATGAAGTGGAGATGTTGTTGTTTTAGTTACTGTAGTGTATAAAGGCTTCGTAGATTCAACTTGTATGGTACAGATGAAAAGATATATTTGCAAAAAGATGATTATGGTCTACTTTGGAAATTATGTAATCTCATAAAATAAAAGCAACTGATCCGTAAAGAAAAATAAACAACACAGTATGCATTAAGGATATATATATATATGTTTGCTGGATGTGTAAATTGGCATTTCTGTTAAAATGTCAGCTATTACAAGTTTAAAAACTGTTATATGTCAGTGTTTTTGATTCACTTCCCTCTATGTAGCCAAAGGTATATTTATTTTATCTATATCATAACATTTTATAAACTGCATATTCTTATATATTATTACGAGTTTGGAGCTGAAGAATTTTTTCCATTACAACACTGAAACTACTTTTTATTAATACATTATAATACCTGTATTAATATTTAGCTTTCAAAACCAAAATCCCAAAGTGCTTTACAATAACGAAAGTTGCAAGAATAACAAATTACAACAATATTAAATAAACAAATTACATATGTAGGATGGAGCCTGACGATTCAAATCTTCAAAAACAAGCAGTAAAATCATTCATAAAAGTCCCAGGTAGTCAGTGGACAGCTGCAAGGATTGGTGGGATGTCATCACTCCTTTGTATGCGTTCAAATTATGTAGTTGGGTTTGGTTCTATTTATCACGTGATTTCGTTTTTCAAGTGTAACTGTTAACTTCCTATTTGCCTCAGCAATAAAAAAAAGCCATTCTTATTACAATGTCGTTTCATGCTTTATTGTATTTTGAGGGGAAACTATTGGTTTCAGAACCGTTTAGGTTCTATGACCATATTAAAAGGATCGATTCAGCACCTGTAGTGGAAAAAATGAGTTTCCCTTACTCATAATGTCACAGCGAAACATTCCACTGAGAAAACATCAATCTAGTAATTATCTATGGTTACAATCACAGACGTGTTAGTTGTAACCTATGGCTGTTGTTAATCAGTGGGAGATTGTTGGTGCCACGGTGATGTGAAAGTGCACATCTTAAAAGAGAATAATATGGAGAGAAAATCATCACTTATCTGGGTCCCCTGCTGTCCATAAAGAGCAAGTAATTCATTACTGTCACCCTGAAAGTACACAGCCCTGATTGCTAATGTGCGGACGCCATCACCATGCGTCTGCACAGAGCAAATATTCTCCAACAGCTGCACGTACGATTTGACAATAGAGGGGTTATTGTTCATGTAATTTATGTCTCAGTATTTTTGTCCTCACTTAAACCCATAAATTGCCTGTATTGACTGTTATGTATCGCTGTAATATTGTTTTCCAGGTTCTCTTTTGTGTGAGGCGCTCACGTATATTTGTTGTAAATCTAATAGTAGTGATAGGATCCTGAGGCATCTGCTCGCGGTCTCCTGACGTCAAGCACCGCTCTGACAGGCATGTAAAATATCTGTTTACATTATAGCTTTGACAACAGTGGGCTGACATCTCCATTTCCCCCAGTGACCACATGAAATAACCCTGTCAAAATATATTACAATCCATGCTTATGAGATTTTGCTCCTTTCAGTCACACAAGGTCATCGGGGTGGCGCTGCAGACGTGCTCGGCGGCGAGGAGCCCCCCCCCCCGGTGCAACTTTAATGACATGTGCGATCATGACGGTGAGTACAGTTTTTTCAAGGTGGGGTTGATGGAATAAAGAAATCTGTTTCTGCTGGAGACTGAGTGAGAATGCATGCACTTATTCATCCAACGCTGAAAAAAAAAGAAGAGAAGAAAAGGAAAAAAACAAAACCTTAACAGCATCTGACTCTGTGAGCTTTCAGTCGGCGTGTATTAGATTTATCACTCTCTTGTCCCTACACCTTGTTGATGCCTCCAGAGTATGACTACATTGGTATGGGAGCGGAGGCCTAAGCTGTGACTATGACATCTTTCTCGGTGCATTATCTTCACACTCAATCTCCTTGGGGTGGATGGAGTGCACGGAGGAAGTGCTTCCACCGCTTACGTCCTCACATGTAACCAGACATTGCTTTTAGGGGTCGGCTGTTAACAGGGTTGACAATGCTCTTTTATAGCCTTCAGATTGAATATTCCCAGAGTCTCCCGCTGCAGAGGCCATGTCATTACAGCTGATAGCTCCATTATTGTTTGAAAGAGTTGGCTGGACTTTTTTTATGTTTTGTATTTCCCACTGCACTTAATGGCCGTCAGTGTTCCTTACCTTTAGTCGACACACTTTCACAAGGACATTTTTGGTTATGGCTCTTTGTCCTCAGATCTCCATGTTCATGCATCCCGTATTACTTCACACATAAAATGCATGACTTTAGGAACAAGCTTTAGTTTTATATTTTGAGAAGGCAATAACTTAAGGAGATTTAAATATGGTATTAAGTTGAGCTTGGTCTATTTCAGCTTTATTTTTAGCTTTTTGACAATTTGAAACAAAGTTAAACCAACATCATGATGCAACAACTGTTTTGATGTTACAATACTGATACAATACAATTCGACAACATTTAATTTAGAGCTCAAAAGTCACTCATTAAATGTACTAAATTAGTAGATAATCATCTATTTCTAATGTTATTTCACATTCTTTTTCTTGGAATTAATTTGAAATTTGTTATTCATTTTTTTCAAAATGCCCTCTTTCAATGTATCTTATAGGGACTACTCACACTGACACTTTAATTCTATTCCAGGTTTGATTTAATAATTGTCATGACAGCGGTGTTGTTACCAGCGCCTTTCAACCAATCACGTGCCCTCCTGGCTTCTTATAGCAAGAGCAACAACAGCATAATTCTCTATCTACCACCTAGAGGTTTCTGTGGTGAACACCATTTATGAAAGCAGGTGTTCTATTAGTGATGTATGATGTACACGTTTAACGATGGAGTAGAAAATATGCCAAGTTGCTGTGACTTTCCCTGGTTCCCTTCTCTCGTCTGCAGCCACATTTCTTTCCCTGCTCAAAATAACTTCCTGAAGGAGGAGAGGAAAAGCTGCAGAGTCCAACCCTGGTTATCATGACTGTTGGTTTTGTCTCTAACCACCATCAGGGAATTCAGCCGAGTTGGTAGGTCTGAAGGCAAAAAGCACCTGGGGCTCAGGGATAGTAAGAAAATAAACAAAATTTCCCGAAAGCACGTGATACGACACATGGACTCATCAGCCGAGAGAAAATGACTTTTGCATTTATTTAATTTTATGAGACGGACAAAATAATGTCATATTATGATAGAGAAAAAATTCAGATAGGATGTGGAGGCAAACATTGGAGTGGAATTAAAAGAAATATAAAAAGAATTAAATGTTCCTTATCTTTGTCGTTATTGTTTAAAGCTACGACAAAAATCATTTTGGATCTCTGCATATTGCTTAAAATAAATATGTGAAATAATAGGGGTAAATCTGCATTCCCATTCATGCTGCACCAGACGGCAAGACCACTTAATTGGTCCTATTGAAAAGAGAACATACTATTCACAATTTGCATAATTCAGTTAGAAGCCGTGTGCATGTTTTGAAGATCCAATAATCAATAAAGTTTATTTCATGACAGTAAAATAGACATTTAGGCTGTATTGGTTTGTCAATATGCAAGAACATTTTCGACCCTAAAAAAGATGAAGAGGAGGCAAAAAACTGGGGAAAAAAACGAAGTATAGTTACAGTTAATATGAATAACTCTCTCACACACTTCACAGAAGGATCTTTTTTTGAGAAGCTACAAGTACAATTACATGTATTTATTGGCTAATTGTCAGAACAAATGACAATAACAGGGTAATTAAAATGTGGTGTCAGTTTCCATAAAGATAATATATTATATGACACATTCAAAATAATTTAATAAATACCCTCAGAGCCTATAAATTAGAAACTATCATAGTGAAATCACTAAAGGACATGAGGCCATTTGTATTTACATTTATGGATACAAATCATGCAATGAAATGTCTGCAAGAAACAGTGAAACTATTTGATACTGAGGAAATATGAAGAATTCATCCATATTCACCGGAGATGCACCTGAGTTTTTATATGGAATAAAAATCGTATCTTTTATTGATTTATTGATGCCTCAATACTGAATATTGCAGTAGCTCCTGAATTGTTGAGATGAACATTAAAAAAATATCACCAACAACAGATTGTTTCATTGACAGGTGCTCCAACAAGAGTTGAATCTGTGTACCAGGCTGTTGTAACATGCTGAGCTACTCCTCATAATAGTCATATGGATTTCATCATCTCACCTGTTTGTGTATCTTCTGACAAAGAGGGATGACATACATTGTTGTCCCACCATTTCACAGAATCTCCCTAAAAGGTCCCATTTAGCAAAAAGTGAGATTTCCATGACTAATATAATAACATGTATATGGCAAGTCTAAGTACAATATGAATTTTCTATTAAAGTGTCAAAAATGTTCAATTCAGAGAAATGCTCAAAATCTGTGCCTTGCAATGAGCTGTACAGCTTGTGATGTCTCCACTATACAGTCACGTTTATATATCACTGCACCGGATAATTCTATTACAGACCAGTGGCTTTGTTCTAATTACACAGAGGAAGCACTATTTATGTTGCTTCAAGGTTATTGACTTCATTTGGTGCAGTTGCAACCTATTTCTAAGCTGATGTAATAGTGTGACTGCTAATTGAATTGAGTTGTATGCCTAAGCCATTTTGATTACAATTACAACAACATTCAATATTCAGTTGCATTACTCTCTTTTGATAACATGTTAAAAATGGACAAAAAATGTGAATAATATGAGAAATATTTAAAACTGTATTAAGATTTTTTGGTACCTAAAACAACTGATACAAATATTGTTCACGAATATCAGAACATATAGGGACTTTAACATTACATTATAGGCAATAATTAGTATAGTCTGTATCATATCTTATATTCACTGTATATACAGATACATTTTATTTATTTGTCCCAAACACATGCACAGACATGCACAAGCACACTCATGCAAGGAGGGAAATTTAACCTCTGCTTTTAACCCATCTGGTGCAGGACACACAATAATATTTTTAAAATAATAAAAATAATAATTTGTAAAATAATTACCATTTCCTTTAGAGTATCAGCTGAAAGGCCAGGCATCATCTGAACGCAGTGGTCACATTTTTTCATTGTATGATCTCAGGGCTTTGAAAGCAGCGAGCAGGCGTTTTCCTCTTTTCATACATGTACATGCACTCACCTTTTGAATTCACTGAAATGAAAAGCACCATTAAATAGACAGATGCGTCACTGAATACTATGCGCACATAATAGATGTTTAATGTCTGTATAGAAAATTACTTTAATTGCTGCAATAATCATTTGACATTTTTTTTCTTTTATGAATAGAAAATATTGTACAAGACCTGCAACTATATATTAGTCTTTCTACTATGTTTAGAACAGTAATAACGTTTTGTTGAATCAAAACCCGGTTTCAAAAACTATTGACTTATTTCTTTATCCAACTAATCATAGTAATATAAAGGTTAATAACAGTTCATGGAATTAAACATACATTCAAAGCAATCTCTTAGCAGCCCGGCATAACAATCGTTGGAGCAACTTTAAAGTTTACAACCACTGGCAACACACAAATGAATTAAGTTTGTTCAATTTGCATTTGAATGTTTAATTGATTTGTGTTTTTCCAATTGAAGTTAATACATTTGCTTTACTTCAGTGTACATTTATAGGGAACCATTTTCAACTGCAGATTAATACACATATTTCTTACATGTACTATTTTCAGTTTTATTGAAAGAAAGTGTCATCAAGTGAAACATTGTTCACCGTTAATGTGTTTTTTATCGTTTTTTGGAGAATTGAGATTTATGGCACAGAAGGAGAAGCTTTGTGAAACTTTAACTACACATATGGTGCTTGTTAGTTGGTTTTGGTCGATAGCAAGAACAGCAATTGCTCTTATTTGAAAATAATAGAAATTAAGAATGGCCTCATCCTTAGAGTGTACAACCACTCTGTTGCTAATAGAAACTGCCAGGTTCTCGAGTACGAGAACACAGCATGTATCCTAACACCAGGCAAACAAGGCTACATGCTTGTGTGGGTAAGAGAAACCGAGCTGGTGCAAGAGGGAGTCACTGAAAACCTCAATTTGTTGTGGAGCCACTTCCAAATCATGTGGCTCTTCTATAGTAAGACCCCTGCCCCGTGCCTGGTCAGACCACTATGTTGATGTCAGATATGCCAGAGGTTTTTCTGTTTGTTATTTAAGTCTGCCAAGAGGAGCACAGAGGGGAATGTGTGTGTCATCACTGCTGAATCCAAAACCACTTGTTTCACCCCGTATAACAAACCCACCACCCCCTGCAGTGTCGAATGATCCAGCTACAAAGCACCTTCTTCCCCGGCTGCTGCATGGAGCACTTCAGGCTCCTTCCTGTGCCGACAGCCATTAGACTTCAGACTCGACAGAGCTTCTTGCCCACTGGCCACAGCCTCAGCCTCAGCCTGCCAAGACATGCAGCGCTGAAGAAAGATGGCTGCACATGCTGACCATGGAGCCTTCACGCTTTAGGCGACTCCATAAAGCTCCGGCTAGACGCCATCAATGTGTATACATCTGTGATTGTTCAATGTGCCGTCACCTTTCTACATTAGTTTCTGCCCATTCTGTCTATGTAAGCAAAATTAAAGTGTATTTTATGATGACACCTCCTGAAACATTAACACTTCAGTATTTGTGTGGCATCTCGCAATGTGATAATGAGAACGCAAACACTATTTTAGCAGATTTCATACAGTTCTCACTTTTTTTATATCACCTGTTGTACAATTCGCCTGCATCAGTATTTTTACATCTTTATATGTTTTGACCTATTGTTATTATATTGATATATTGATACCTGGGTTGCTGAACTCAAAACAGCATTTTTTTAGTGGTGCATCTGAATTACTTCTCTGAAGGAGTTTCCATTTGCATTTGTTAGTTTAATTAGTATCAGGTTTACACAAAAATAACAACAGATTTGAATGTACTTTAGTGAAGGGGTGGGGCTTTACCTAAGGAAGAGCCTGTTACCTTTTGGTGAGTACCCAGATCAGAGGCAGATCTGTTTTAAATTTGTTTTTATTGCATTGATTTCTCCAAAAAGAGGATGCTAATCAAAAATAAAGCATGTTTAGGGAAATTATATTTATGAGTGTTTGTTATTCACTGCAGATTCAAATGAAAATCTGGAGCTAATGAATTTAAATGTGCTTTCAAAAGGGAACTATTCAGCCTTGGCGGTGTGTGTACTACAGTGTCGTTCCAGTTACTCCAGAAATACAATATAAACATGCCTAACAATGTAACGTCACCATTCCATTATCGTATAATCTTTAAGAACAAATTTGTGACAAAGAGCCAAATCGTCTGAAGCTTTATTTAAACTGCACTGCTCTTGAAAACAGACGACAATGTAATGGCAAAGAAAATAGGTAATGACTCCGGGGCCCAAAAGCTGGCATCCGTCAGCCATAACAGAGAAACAATGTGAATCGATATGAAAAGTGTATTGGCATATCAGTCATATTTACTTTACTGCTCCCACATGGCTCTGAGGGACATTTTGCATATGCAACTGTGTGCTTGTGCAGATTACTTCAGCAAGTGACACGCAGGACGTTTTCTCATCGCCGTCCCATTGGCTCCGAGAATTCCCCCTTGTTTACTTAAAGCACATTTCTTAGAGTAAATATTTACAGTCGGTTAATAACTGGAGGCTGTAATTGACGTGCATCATTTAACACTGCTCATTTGATGCTTCCATGGTTCATTGCAGGCATATCATGAGTAAAATGTCAATGGCACTCGGGACACTACTACACTCAGTGATCTTATCAGGTTTTTAACACTTCTTCTTGCTTTCAGACACAGGTGGAAGTCCAGCTGCACTGTTACTGACCTGGTGTTCTCTGGTCAAATATCTGAAACATGCTTAAAATTAGGTTAGTTTTTATTGAGTGGTGCAAAAGAACTCTATATTCAGAAGTAGAGAGGTACAAATATGTGTAATGTGTGAGCATGTTTGTACATGCATGGTATATGCTCTGACATATTGGACATTGACCCAGGGAAAGTCAATTAGCCAAGGTAATTGGTAGAGATTGGTATAGCCTCCAATGTGTCAAAGGTCTTAACAGATCCACATTCAATGAATTAGCAATTTTGATTGATAAATAAATTAAACTAGAATGCTACTAGTTTTGGGAATTGGCACCAAATCGCACATGCTCATAAATATATTGGCAGTTTGTCAAAACTTATGAATCATTATCTGAGAAATCAACACAAATGTTCCACCATATCACACGATGTAAAAGAAAATCACGAATCCGCCCCTGATCCAGATCTGCACCAAATTATAATGGGTACTTCTTTCGGGTCCTACCACGCCCCTCCCACAATTTGAGTAATTTTCGCGAAAAGGTACTAGCTTAAGGTTACAGTTCATCCATCAAAATCATACAAATTTTCAATATAAAAAAGAAAACGTACACCTACACAAGGCCACGATACAGGCGTAGGGCTGCAATTACAAAACGTTAGCATCAAAACGCAGCAGCAGCCTCTGGAGACGTGATGCACCACATGTGTAGGTTTGGGCCGCATTTATCAGTCAATTATGCAGTTCCCTACCTTCAATCAACATGTATAATTATACATAAGGTTGGATCATCTATGATTGACAAACACATGACTAACACCATGAAGTCTTGGTACAGAAGATGCATCCCTCGTGGCCTCAGTGTAAATTAAAGCACTTTTTTTATACCGACCCAATGGGAGCAGTGTATAGTGTGAACAGAAAGATCTCAGTGGAGGACCTTGCGTACACATAATCTAGAAAATGATTATTATCAGCTCGCTATGAAATGTCTCACTGACAGCAGAAGAGAAGATTTGTTCAAATTAATTTCTCTAAAAATGAAAATGTTAACAGCTGCTTTAGCCTGTTTGTTGGCACATCTTCAACCCATTTAGTCAAACCTAACGTCAGTGACAAGTGGAAACATTTTTACTTTTTGTTCAGGGTCCTTTTGAAAAACTTGTCTGAAATGACATTTTTGTCAATGAAATATTTATCCTAATAGAAAATGGGCAAGACAAGTAAGACAGGTGAAAGTGAGCTGAGTGCTTCCTAGTATTTAAGGTGAACTATATTGTATGGAAGGAGAAAGACACGGATGTTTCTAGGTATCAAAACGGATGAATAAAAAAACAATTTCCCGTATAAATGTCTTAAGAAAGTTGAAACAGTGGCACAGTTCTGGTTAAGTTTAGGTAACTAAAAATATTTAAACTCCACCCATCCATTTCTGATGTCAGACTTCATGTGGAAGCAAATGTCAGTGTACTTCCACTTTTTGATAGTGAATAAGAGTCGTTATTTGCACAACTGGAGGTTACTCCTTTAGAAAATAGCAGTCATTGTAAGCACTCAGACAAATGGCCAACGCAGTCATTTCTTCTGCCGAGCACTCCTCTCCTCTCTAGTCACGTCAGAAAAAGGAAAAGAAATGTCCCCAGGAACCACGTCCACAATCCCTCTTGTTAAAGTAAAACATCGTTAGCATCCCCGGGAACTGGCTCAGGGACCACCGGCAGATGTAGTGCCTGACCTTGACAAGAAGGGACCATATGGCCCCCACAAACAGCCACACAGCAGTCAGACATATGTTTGTGTCATGGTCTTATCTGGAGACGGTCCAAAAGGAAGGGGCTTATGCAACATCTCTGCAAAAAAAATTATAAATAGAGGCAGCCATGGAAATCCTACACATTTAAAGCAAAAGATGAAGACAATAGGCACCCATAGTAAAAAAAAAGGGCCTGTATATAGTATTTTAATAAAACAAAAAACTGCTCCCACAACTATTGGGGCGGCTGTGGCTGAGGGGGGCGGCTGTGGCTGAGGGGTAGAGTGGTCGTCCTCCAACCTGAAGGTCAGCGGTTCGATCCCCAGTCTGAACCATCTGCATGCCGAAGTGTCCTTGGGCAAGATGCTGAACCCTGACTGGCCCCCCCATAGAATAACAAAGTGCTGCGAATAGATGCACTGTATGAATGTGTGTGTGAATGGGTGAATGTGAAACTGTACTGTAAAGCGCTTTGAGTGGTCATCATTGGACTAGAAAAGCGCTATATAAATACAAATCCATTTACCATTTACTATGATTTCCAGAAATGCACGTCATCTGGATATTTACTCTTATTTTAGATAAGTTACTTTTTAAGGAAAACAGATTCAGTTGTTTTTACAGCTTATTAAGTTTATATAATAAATAAAGCTCAATTCAACTTTTACTTATAAAAAATGCTTTTTAAATATTGTTTTTGCAATGGTTAACATTTATGATGTGTATTTATATATTTGTGTGTGTGTGTTTGTGTGTGTGTGTAAAATCAATTACACTGATCTTTTAGATGTGTTCCATTGCGTGAATGCAGCTCACGTTAACACTTATTTAAACAGTTCAGCACTTCATGTGAACTCAACCTCGCTTTTCAGAAACACAAAACAAAACAAAAAAAACACCTACTGATAACGTCATTAAGTTGCAACACCTGTAATTAATAAACTAGGCTCGGTATTGTTTTGAATTTACATGCTGTTAATTTCCTGCCCTGAACCTGAATCCGCCTGAACTGTATCACTCATCAAGGGGAGTTAATTATGCAGTGAGTGTAACTAGAGATGCCCATATTATAGGGAAGTGAGAGGGGGTTTACTAGCAATGATTCATTTGTGCACTTGCAAAAAACACGTGAGAAATCTGTATAGCGGGCACAGTCAGCACAAAGACGTATCGCAGGGCAGGTGCCACAAGGGTGAGGGGGCTTGGACCTGCAGGTCCACATTGAAGAGGGAGGTGGTAGCATCACCCGGTGATAGATCAAACAGGCAGCCAGGTGTGCTAAAGCAAGGAAAGCAGGGTCAGTCTGTGAAAGGGGAGAATATGGAGAGGAGGAAACTCAGCTGGAGAGAGCAATGAAAGAAAAAAAAGAAAAAACCACTGCGTTAAATTAATCATAGGTGCCACTTTCTGCGTGATGTGTTACCTTGTCCCCAAAATCTGAGCTGGCTCCTGGATCCTGGATATTGTTTCTCAGACCTTACTGAAGGAGATAGAGCTGAGTATTTGCTGTACTCTCTCGGCATGGTGTTGTGTATTTAAGCTATCGAGGGCACAGTCAAAATCCCTTTACGATATTATTATTTAAAGATGAGTCAGCTTGAAACTACGGTGGCCCAGATGTCTCACACCAGCGCATTAATGGAAAACACAAAGGCAAAAGCTACATACACAGCAGTAGCAGCCACAACAAAATGCAAAGGTCACAACACAAACAAGTAATTTCACGGTTATCATCCGTTGTCATCCACTTCAGTTGTGGTTGTGTTTTTGTTGTGAGGCTTTTGCATTCGTGTTTTTCAGCTAATGCCCATGTGTGAGACGTTTCCCCCATCGTAAACAACGTTCAAAACTCCACTGGGGTCGTTTTGAACCATTTCATGAAACTATCCTGATCTCATCTCAGTCATCTGAAAACTACAGGTAAGGATGCATCTAACCGATATGATCTATTATGTGTGGCATAAAAAATCCAATAGCTGGAAACTATGGACCATTAAATAAAGAATAACAATCATGTTCTGTATTTCTGTCCATACTTATATCAGAAATAATGTAAGGCTCCAGAAACAAAGGTAATATGTTCATGAATGTATGGAAACATTGTTCTGAAATGTCAATTACTGATGACTGCTGCACAGTCAGATCACCTGTCAGATCACTGCCTTGTTTTCTCCATGTGTCTTGACGTATAATGTTTTATCTGCTTTTCACAGCTTCCCCCTATTTATGCCAAGATTGTATTCATCAGCAGGCAAACTGACCTTTTTAGGGTTACTCACAGATCAACAAAAATAAAAACAATCGTCTATAATCAATTTGTGTGTTTTATATGCAATCAAAATTCAATTAGTTTGTATTTATAGTATCAGATAGTTGTTTTCTTTATGATTTATACTGCCAATTTTTACTGTATTTTTTTCTTAATCACATGGTAACAACAGAAAAAGTGACACTGAATTCCCTTCGTTTCTTAACAATTAGGCTCTGGTAAGTTGCCTCAAAGAAATTGTCCGTTTCAAATTCTTGCTCTAAGTGAGATGACGAAGAACATCATCTTTAACGTTATAGCTAAAAGACAGTGTTTGAGAATTCTCAGACACAAAGTCTGTATTGAGTTGAGTTTGTGTCGACCTTGATATCCTAATTATCGTGATTTTGATTTAGTTTTTCAATAACCCAGAGTAGGCCGAGTACATCTCTGTCTCAAAAATAATCAACTGATTGATTAATGAAAAGATGGACACTGTGAAGAATGGAAATTAAACAGCACAACTGAGGTGTTTCTGTCTGACACAGTGATTGATTATCGTTGCTTACACAAGTTGCCTTCAGGCCGATCAAGAAACTCCAGCGTTGTGAGAACGTGTTGTAAAATTGATACATACGTGCCCATGAAGCCTAAATAATAATTTACATTTTTTATTTATTTTTATTCTATGTTAAATATTTTTTTTTTTATAAAGAACTATTAAGAAAAGCATCCTCGATTTCATTCAAGCCTGTGACTCATTGCTTGTTAGAGCACAATGACTCTACTGATGGTTCATGGCACTCAGGAGATCGAGCGTTTACCTCCGCCAAGGTCAAACAGTCCTGATTGTCTCTTTCACATTGTGGAAATATAGAAAGAAAAATGGAGGAGATAAATTATTTATATGATGTAAAAAAAAAAACTGTATTAGCCCATTAATTCACATTCATAACCAAAATGTAATGATTTCTTTCCAGGCCAAGGTCCCATCTCTCCACTCAGAATAGTGCAAACATCCACCAAGGCCCAACTATCTCCTATGAAACCACATTTAAATTTACTTAATTCAGATATTTATTTGTCATCTGCACACACTCATAAATATCAGTCCTCTAAACATGTCTAATTTATTCTCTGAGAATCGAATGAGAATGTTGAAAATCTCACAAAATTAAAGAAAGTACCAGAGAATCCCTACACCCCCCCCCCCACCCCCATTATATGGATTCAGACATAGCTGCTGTTCAGCCTACCAGTTGTTTATTGCCAATTTAAATCTTTTGAAACGTGCACTTAAATTTTAATATCCATCTTTCTTATTACAGTGACCTCGAGCATTAGATATTCATTACATGCAAACACTGAGTCACAAAGTAATTAGCTGAAGCTGTATCCACATAGGTAAACACTTGCCGGGGCCAGCCTGTGGCACAGTGAGCCAGCTCAACACATTTCCCTGGAGCCTTTACCTACAAAGCATTTTCTCTCATTATTCATAAACGATGTGGTTGAGAGGTTGAGGAAGTTGCCGATCACCTTATTTCACAGTGGAGCCACTTCACTGACCTCTCGCAGGACGCAACTCATGGAGCTGATAGGGCTGTGATTCCAGATTAGTTACACAAATCATCCATGGTCAAGCTGTGGGGGGTCTGAACATCTCCTTCTGCTTGTAGACCCGCCAACTGAGACCCGACTCCACAACAAAACAGAAAAACTGTCATGGCGATGCACATTTTTAACCCATGAATTTCTCAAAACAAAAGCGAAACATTCACACGTAGCACTGCATGGTCAGGCCCCTGCATACGTCACTGACCTACTCCAGCCGTACAGCCCCAACTCACTTACTGTAGGTGTTTGCCTATTAGTCGTCCCATGTAACCTAAAGGTGACATCGGTTTCAAGGTTGTGACTCTGACGTTATGGAAAACTGTTCATATAGAAATAGGTTCTATTATAGAAATAATCTATCAAAGCCTTTAAAACTCAACTAAAACCCCATTTATTCACTCTGGCTTTTATCTCACAGTATGTAGCGTAGCATTTGAATACATGTGTTTCTATTGATTTTTTTCGTTTGCATGTTTTGCAGTTTTTTATTGCATATATTTATTGTGCACTACTTTCTGGTGTTATTTGAGTGATATGAAGCCTTTTGTCACTTTGCTCTGTGAAAGGTGCTGTTTCAAATATACTTTGCTCACTTACAAACGTTTCATAGCACGTAAACGTGTAGTAAGGACAGGAGAAGTTCTATTTTAATGTTTTAAATTCATATACACTATGTAATTGTGATATTAGTATTTTCTGTTTCTATAAAGGTGGACAAATAATTTGTGGTTAAGACATTAAAAACAGTTGAGGTGCAAATAAAAAAACTAAATAAGGGTTTTACTCCTATTCCAGTAATTGTCACAGTTTCAAAGGTTTTGTTCCTCCATCAGAAAATAACAAAACAAAGAAAACGAGAAGTACATGCGCTTCATAGTGCTGTCTGGTTCATTGAGGAAGAGAAATATATATATATAAAGCATCCGGAGAACAGAGGTGCAGGCAGCTGTCACTGATAATGGGATCTAAAGTGAGGTTCAATAAAAGTCAAAAAATCATGAGAACCAGCGGAGTACTGCAACTAATATACTTAATAATTTCACTGAATCTGCTTCTTTTCACCAGTAAATTGAACCAGACTTTCGGTGAGCAGCTCACATAGGCAGCGAGCTACAGTATCGACTGATGCCGACTTTTTTTTCCCTCTAATCTTTCCTCTAATGTTAACCAGATGACAATTCTAAACTCAACCAAGTGCTTTAATTTGCATTAAATTAGCACAAATTAAATTAACACACATGAAATTAAATTACCTTCAGGTGCACGTTGGTTCTGAACCTTACAGATCTACAGTTCGACACACTGTCAGCAAGGGAATCGTTTTTTCTCCTCATTCTCCACCATCACACGCTTACACACGCACACACACATACACACACAGGTAAAAACTATTCGTCTGAATGAGGCTGCTGCCCACAATACTGTATTTGCTGTGAGCTCAGTCTGTCATTCATGTTCTGTGTGGCCTGAGGGAGGAGAGAGTTCTCCAAACTGCAGCAGAACAATACATCTCGCTGAAGGAATGGAGCTGCTGTCCTGAACTTTTTTACTTTATGAACCTCAACCTTGTCAAATTTGACACTGACAGATGCTAACGGCATATGTACGTACTTTAAGGGTATACGTATTCTTTTTGCAGTTTCCATATATGGCAAAACACAGACATGCCTTAATTATGTAAAAAAATTTCCCTGAATAAGAGTCTTTGGTATGAAACCTGAAATACAGCGTCGTTGTGACAGCTATTGTTTGAACTGTTCATCTTATCAGCGTCACACTTGGCTTGTTTATTGTTAACGTACGTGACCTTGTCAATCACGAGAACAGCACATTCACAACAACGGCACAGACAACTAATTTGCCTGTGCAGTAATCTCTGTGGTGATTATGTCTTTAAAGGTTCAGTGTGTAGGATTGAGTGATATCTAGTGGTGAAGTGTCACGTTGCAGCGGAACACCCCTCACCTCACCCTCCCCTTCCAAACATAAAGAGCACGTGTGGTAGCCTTCAGTCTTCATAAAAACTCAAAAGGTGTTTGTCCAGTTTAAAGACTACTGTAAATAACCTGGCAGCCTCCGTAAAGAGGACCTGCTCGTAAAGTAAATATAACGTATTTAAATAAAAAGGGCTCATTCTAGGGTACAAAAAAACTTAATTCGTACAATGTAGGTAACACACTAGTGAAAACATCACTAGGGTTATTTTAAATTCAGTTTCTGCCAATACATCCCTTCACCTAAATCTTACACACTGGACCTTTAAAAAAGCAGGTGAACAGCTCATTGTGCAGCAGAGGTGGTGCAGCTTCAGTGTTCTGTGGACTGAGTCCAGCTGCCGCTCTTTACTTACTGCGGCTCATTACTGCAGGTCACTCTCTTTTCAACAAGAGAACTGCAACCAGCATTACAGCCACTCTGAACAGGCATGTTGGGAACAAGCACTGCACTGGTACAATTAATTATAGAAACAGGACTGAATTGTCTAAGTGAGGAGGAAAGTCTTGAACTTGTTCTGAGAGGTGCAGAGGACACAATGTCAGCTTCATTTTATATCATGCTATTATAAAAGCTATGTTAATGAATAAAGCAATAACTAAGCCAGATCTTGTATGTAAGCCTCGTGTACATACATTACTCATTAACAGAGACCTGGAAAGGTTAAATATTTACATTATTAATGTGACCTATTCTCAAATGTTCTGTAAATTATCCATGAATTTTGATGCATAAAGATTTTCATCTGATGACTAACTTAAAACAAACAACACTAAACACAACTTCAGCAGCCCATAGTAGGGATAGTAGCTTTCATCATCTAATTAGGAACCAAATGTCTGGAGTCTGCAGCCATTTTTACGACCATGAACTTTGCTCACTTTAAATTCCCTCACTAAGTAGTTCCACTACAACTCCTGTGACCTGGGCGACAGATAAATCCCAACAGACATATTACTTTGCTTTATTTTCCAGCATCATGTCTCTCCTCGGGCATCTTTTTGAAAGTGTCCGACGAAGATAAATCAAACGACAAAGTTGTTAAAAACCTCATTCAAATACATATTTCCCCAATGTCTGCTGGAGAATTACTGCTCTTGTGGCACATAATTCGAGTCTGGTGCTTTGTATTGTGAAAGCATCTTAATGTGGACATTAACATTTGATCCCTAATGATTCTGTGAAGAATGAACTCATCGGGGCATTAGACACTGGGGAGAGCCCTCAGAGCGGCGTGTGCTCTCATTTCCTCTGGCATCTGTTGAATGTTGCAGGAAACAAGCGAGGAGGTGGAACTTCTTATCGAGGCTCAGTGAGTCAGCGGTGGAAGAATCACAGCGGAAATATAAGACCCTTCGACAACCTCTTGTTTTATATATGTAACACACAAATCAAACCTGTTCATATTCCCCCAGTAGGTTTCGGTGAACATTATGTTTACTTGGCACAACATTTGTCAGTGACTCCTGCACCCCTCGGTTTCCTTTCGCTGCCATATGTAAATATAAAATTGTCCTTGACAGAATAGTTTGTTTATTTTTTTAAATCACGTCAGGCCTCGTATGGAATTAGGTTCAATTCCCTGGCAGCAGCACAAGTGCTCTGAGCTCCCACCGCGTCGTATGAACACAGAGACACTCAGGGCAGTGACAGTGGTTTGGGTGAGTAATGCAAAACTGATTTAGCAAAAATGGATTTTAAAATTATGAACGCTTCCTTTAATTGACCGCCCCCGTGTTTAAATAATTGTATTGCTGCTGTGACGGCAGCTGCATTGACCATGCAATATAGTTCTCACTAGCTCACAGTTTGATTTCTCTTTTGGTGAATGTAAATCGATTCAGGGATTAAGGGGGATATTTTTGAGCGGGAGCCTCACTGTTAATTGACTTTCCTTGAGAAAATGTCTCTGTTACTGTTGTCTGTTTTTTTTACCCTTTCATTGAAAATCACGCTATCGAGCTTGAAGTACAGTCAGGGAAAATTATGTTCGTTAAAAAGGATTTGGGTTTTGCTTCTGACTGGAAGCAAGGTGCGCAGTCAGTCTACAATCCTCACAGTGAGGTGAACTACTTGCTTTTCCCCCCTGATTTTTTCATAAACTGATATTGATCCTGATAAGACTAACTGCAACTCAGGCACCCCGACCACTTTTACAGATATTTACCTTCACCCAGAAAGACAAATTCTCCCCAGATAAGTGCTCCTGCTGCCGCTGACGTATCATCACATCACTCAGAAGTTTTTTCCTCAAGTATTTAGCTGTACAGTATTTTCAGATTTAGGAAGTGTAGCTGGTTTCTGCACCAGCTCCGGCAGCCCCTGCATGCGCAATACAGCAGCTGTTATTTTTAAAGTTCAGCAGAGCTCCAGCGGCTGCAGGGGCCGTGTGATGCAGATGTAGCCATGCAGAACCTCGCTTGGCAGCACATCAGTTCATTCTTAACTGTACCTGAGGCTTTCCCTTTGACAGATTAGCTAAGATTATTCTGCTCTTTCATTTGCCATTAGAGCATTTAACCTTTGACTGTGGTGGTAGATAAAATGCTCATTAGCCAGGACCTCTTCATCTCAGTTCATTTGACTGTAACCCAGAAATTTAATAGCTATTTTAAGTACAGCATTTTCCTTATGTGTGCACTGCATGCATCGGCTGTGTTAAGGTTAATGCCTTAGAAGAAAGAATATAAATTATGATGATAATCGTAAACTTTTATTTAACTTAAATTATAAAACAGTAGAATGCAACTCAGTAGGCTTTACATTACAAGCTAGTTAAACTAGAGAGATGGTTAAAAACATGAAGACAATTAGGGCTATTGAAATAATAAACTATTAATAGGTTATAGCTAGTAAGCTAGTTAAGATTACAATTAAAAAAGACAAGTTTGAAATTAATTAAAAGAAAGACGGTGAAATTAAAATGAGTAAAAGAAGAATATTAAACTGGAAAAGACGTCTGGAAACATGTGGAAACTCATATTGACAGAAAATAGGTTAATTTCTTAAAATAATGTTTAACCTATGCTTTAAGCACTAAAGTACACTTCCAACACAAAGACTTTTCATAAATAAATAAGCATCACATTATACATGTTCAGTGCAGTAGGCGTATCTCACTGTAGCAGTAATACACATGTACAATGACCTCAGAGTATTTGGGGCTGAAATGCAGCATTAAACTGAATGTAGGCCACAGACACCTGCCACTACATTTTCCCAGTGTATTTTAAGGATTGTTGGTGGTGTCCCCTCCAATGCAGGGCTCCATTACAATCCTCGCAATTGTGCTGTCAGTTGTCTTGCTGCCTTCTTCTCTGTCTGTCGGAAATCCAAAGTTCTGCCACAGAGCAGATTTAAAACTTGACAGCAGCTCAGTTTCAGTTTCACCTCGGTCCGTGCTGTCTCCTGCAGATTTGTCTCCCCTGTAATGAGTCGAGCCAGGCTCACTGCAGACGTGATGACCCTTGCCAAGAGTGCGGAGGCGAAATAAGTGAACTTTACTCGTGCGTCAAACAGGGTTAAGCAGCCAGGTAATTCAGATAGCTATAAAACCAGAAGTCCTTCGAGGATAATCAAGAAAGTTGAAGCAGACACTCTAACTAACAATAAAGCCATATATTTAGCATGCGCCCACCTCGTGTGGGTGTTTGGAGATACAGGGCTGGGCTCCTTGAAGGATGTCAACTCATCGTGTCATCAAGTGGTGTAAAAAAATAAAATATAAAAAGACGCAAAAAAAAGCTATTGTTTTCATTCTTCACACAAAACTTTTTTATCTGCAACTTCTTCTGAAGGGAAGGTAAAATAAATCCTGTTGAGATCTCTGGAGGCAGCAGAGGCCTAAGGCTCGTCTCTAGGCTCCATCGTGGGAACCCGGTGCCCCTGTGAAACGAAAAGGGATGAGAAGAGAAATAAATGAATGACAGAGCATTATTAGGACTGGCACTGACATTGTGTTTGTTATTTTGTGAATCAATAACCATCAGCACAAAGCAACATGTTCTTCTTTATTATGGATAGAACACAGGGGGACGGACATCTCTGTATCTCCAGAAAAGTGAAATTAACTTTAAAAGCACACACCATCTGCTCTTGGCAGATTATTTGGTTCATATGACGCTCCACCTCCTGGACAAGTGTCCGAGTTCTCTTCTGGAAGAAACACTGAAGTCTCAAAAATAAAAAGGTGTCGGTACTTAATGAAGAAGAATGAACACACATACTGATATAGTTAGTATTCTTCCCAATCACACCTGATCACCCACTGCACAGCTGTGAAGAGAACAGTGTCACTGCACTGTTGACTTCATGCCATGCTCACATGCTTCATGGAAATCAAGCTCTTGAAGTTAAGGATAATTATTTTCACGTATTAATACATGTATCTTCCGAATTCAGAAGCAAACAGAAATCAAGAGATTTAGTGTTGTTAGAATACATTGTACAGAATTTAAGATCTACTTTTACTTGTGTTGACATTGTTTGAAACAAAACACGCACTGATGTGAGTGTGACCATGTTGTTTGTGTCATGGTTTGCTGTTAAGTCAACTTTATACACATGGCACCAAACTCAACATATATGAAATCTTAAAAGTTATTCTCCATGGTGTTTGTAAGCTTTTCAAGTCAACATAAGAAAGTAGGTCGTATTTTTTGGGGGTCTCAGCAGGTACACCCGGTTGAACCATGATTAAGAGTTGATAGTTTAATCCCCGGATCCTTCTGTCTAAATGATGAAAGTGTAAAATTATTGCTCTCCATGTATTAAAGTAAAGGTACTTGAGAAAAAGCTGTGTGGGGTTTTACTTTTAAAAATTGGTGATGGTGTTTTGTTACAGATCAGGGAGCATTGGTACATCAGTCTGTTGTCTCACCATTCTGCTGCTAATGTTCTTTTGATGTTCTCTTTCAACCTTTTAAAGGTCCCATGTCGTGGAGAGGGAGCTCAGCTTTGTTTATGAAGCAGGTCTAGCTGCTGTATAAATACTGTGAAAGTATCAAAGCTCTCGGCCCGTGTTCAGGAACTGTGCCTTGAAATGACCTGTGAGGACTGCCTCTCTTTGCTGACACTGGCAATTGTATATACAATCTCAATATTTGTTTTGTTTTGTTTGGCCACTCTAATCATGTTTTTACATTTTCATCTCTTTAAAGATTCTTCTTTCAAATTTGGGATGACCTTTATCTGCTGTTTGTGGATTGTAAACATGGTTACTCACAGTTGAGGGATGATATCCACCACTTGGAGTCGGAGCTCAGAAGAAAGGGTCAACTTCTCTGTGGCTTTGTCGCTGTAGCTGCTGCCCAGGCAAAGCATATTTCACCACAACATCCCCTTTAATCCTTGTTGCCGATGTCGAGTCAGCAGTCTCACTCAATCCCTTTCAAAACTCCACATGGCCTTACAGCGATGGTAAAGGTAGCCTGTTCCTCCTGGCGATTTACTGGCACATTTTGTCCAGTCCTCCACCTGCCTCATGTCCTCGCTGGTCTCACTTTTTGCAGGCATGTAGCTGGCTGGCCCCAGTCTGGCAGCCGAGGAGAGTGAGCTGTAGGCAGGGACGGCAGGTTGAACCTCGCTGGACCTGGACTCTGCAATATCGTTAGTGTTCAACCCTACACTGCCAGATGATCCATGGGTTTGCACCGGAATCAGGCCCAAGGCTCTGGTGTGTAGCTCCACACCGAATCCAGCCGTCTGTCAGGGTCATTTCAGCACTGACTGGTAATCGGCATTTGTATTTACCAGTAGAAAGCTGCAGTCACAAGCTACTCCTCCGGTAGTGTTATCACAAAACAGCCAGCGGACTGTTCAGGCAAGATCACAAGAGAGAGTAAGAGAGGAAATGTAAAAGTACATAAAGATGGTTTTCAGTTCCACTAATATACATCTATGTTATTGTGGATTAGAAAACTTATACTGAAACATTAAAGAATAAAACGTGGGATGTTTAAAGGTCCCTGATTTTTACACTTTTTTCATGGCATTCATGATACAATCCTTACATTTGGTCCAAGGGAACAGCACAGATGGCATCTAAGAAAAGCCAAGATTGGTCCGAATGTTCTGGTCACACATTGGGTTTTTATTTAAGGGCAGATATCGCTGCGCGGACACCTGTAATGGCCAAATGTACAGTATATATTGACTCACAACAAGTCTCTTCCATTGTGCGAGAATCTTTTTGTTTATCTTCAGCTCTCCCACTTGCGATTGGTGTGATAGTGAAGGCCAACAAAGAGCAACTATCCTTGGTGTTGGAGGCAGACAGAGCTGAACTGGAAACCATGGCAACACAGTGCTTGCCTCTCTAATCCCTTGGCCCTGCCGGAGAGTAGACAAATACCTGCGCTAGCCCTGGCCTATTCAAAACCTGCATAAAAGATTGCACAGTATGAAAAAAAAAAAAACACACCAAGGGAGGAGCTGTTTTGATGGACTGTTGTTTTTCTACAGTATCTCACATCACACACCACCACAGACAAGCAAGCCTGTCAGTTGTTTCCATTCTCCGTCTCTTTGATTCCTCTCATACAGCATTTACACTGTGGAGACATAGACCTGTACTGTATATAGGTGCCTCCTATCAACTGTAGTAAATCACAAAAACACTCAAGCTGTAAGTGTTTTTTCTCATAGATATATCGGATGTTTGTTAATTTATAGAGATATTAAGTGCCAATAATGTGATTTCAATCAGTAAACCATACTGTATCTCAGACTAAAAGACTTGCTGTTTGATTTGTTTGTATCTGTTTCGTTTGTCTTACATAACAATTTGCTATTTAGACTCAAGATTTTCTCACCTCCCTGCGGCTCTCTAACATTTTGTGTTCATCATACACACAAATCTGTGCACATTGTTAAAAATGCAGTAAAAATATAACCCAACAGAGGAATAGTGTCAAACTTTTAGGCAGGTAACATACAATTTTTGCAAAATGTAAGATTAATTAAAACCTTTATTCTAGGGTGTTGTCTTTTACATCATAAGGTATAAAATTGGTTTTCTTATTAAGCAGGGAGAAGCTGATAATTTGAACGTTTTATCCAGTCACATTAATCTTTCATACTGTGCTGTGATCAGTGAACCTGAAACTCATTGTAATATCAAAGAAATGGGGGGAAAAAAGACAGAGCCTTCTTCTTGATTCCTGTCTCGAGTTGATGTCCATTATTCACGATGGGTAGAGGATAATGTGATGGACTTTGTAATTACATCTGTGATAAATAATTGCTGCAAAATTGTGCTGTTAACAAAAATCTAATTAAAATTCAAATGCAAAGGAAAAAGAAGTGAGACTGTCTAACATGACTCTGACTGTCACCCTCAACCCCCTACTCCCTTCACCATGGAATACGGGTGTCAAAGGGAGAGCGCCCAACGATTTGAAGGGTGGACATGGCATGAATTTCCAATCAGCTTTAAAGGATAGTTCATCCAAAAATTCACCTCACGTTTATGTGAAAACAAGAATATCTGTAATCGCAGGGTCAATGTAAATACTTCTTAGAGAACAACAGACAAACTAAAAGTCCATTTACCAACAAACTATTAAGGGTTAAGCTCACCCAAAAATGAAAATTCACTCACTAACTACTCACCACTATGCCGCGGGAGGGGTGGTTGAAGTGTCTGAGACACTTGGATGATACCACAGGAGCAGTGAGTCACCAGTTAATTGAATTGTATTGGATTCGGCTGCAACGCTGTTTACCCTGAAACTCGAAAAAGGGTTTTGTGGACTCAAACACTTCAACCACTCCTCCATTGGCAAAGTGGTTAGTAGATAATGAGTAATTTTTCCTTTTTGGGTGAAGTATCCCTTTAAAAGTGCTTTGGTATTCAGACTTTTAGTTTGTCTGCTTTTCTCTAACGAGCATTCACGTTGACCTTGTGATGATTGACATGAATTGTTTTCACATAAAGCTTATACAACCACACTGTCATTTGATTTCTTTCAGGATCTTCATTGCAAGTCCGTAAAACATCTCAAAGTCAACTTTCAAGTAGCTCCCCCATAGAGCAAATAAATAAACCGCTTGTACAGATGACATGTGAGCTTTTTATTTTATTTTTTTAACAGGACAAGCTCAAAAGGTTTCCACACCGTGAGAGACTCAGCCCACCATTAACCTTAACATCATAATGACCCACTGAAAAGCAGCCAATCCAACAACGGAGGAAATGACTGAGATCAGAAAAATAATTCATAACTGATAATTAGAGGGACAAGGCTGTCTGGGATACAGCAGCTAGTTCATTCACAGGCAGCAAGGACGTACATAAGTCTCATTAAAACTGCTGCTGAAGCTCTGATTCATCCTCACAGAGAGACCTCAGGGTTTTAGATGTGGGTGAAACATCTTTTACATGACCAAAAACATCCCATTTGTAAATCTGACACGTTTATAAATCGAACAAATAAAAAGATGAATAAAGGAGGTCGTCCATTTTTTTCTTTAAGGGAGATAGGGTTTGTACATCTTACATTCAAATTCAATAATTCATCATTTAAAAGTCCAACATTTACTATGTGAGCACAAAAAAAGTACAGGGTGTTAGCACACACACATACTGAACATCCTTGCAACTTCCCTTTCAAACAGACACATCTGAACTAACTGTGCATTCCCCTCTTGTAGAGTCTTGACATTTAGTCCAACAAGGTCTAAGGCTGAAGAGACATGTTCTCCATTAAAGGACGCTTAAAAGTAATATATATCAACATTAAACCATTTTTGAAATTACTCTCTTCACCTTGTTAGCGAGCCACATGACTGATAGTTTCTTTCAATGTTACAAATGTCAAAGGGATATTTGGAAGAGCAGTTCAGCTGTGATAAAAAGGTGCTGTTTTACTCCATTTAATGAGATTTCCAGTGTGTCAGTGAACATGTTTTTCAGCAGGAGGTGTGAAGCTGTGTCAGTCACTGCCCATGACACTGATATCTGTGAGATGAGGTACCTTCAGTCGGCAGAAAATTGGGGGGGTGTTTGTTCTTCCTGTGGTGTTGGCCACAGCCCACAGTAACCTGGCTACCGTCTGCTGATAAACTGCTGGAGAATCTAGGAGCATCTCATTGTCATCTCATAATACAAGTATCACTACTACTTATTTTTGTCATGTTATTTACATTCTGCTTTAATGACTAACTGACTGCAGTTTTCAAGTATTCAAGTTTATAGTTTTACTGCTGTTGTTTGAAATATAATATGAAGCAATTCTTTCTTGAAATTTCTAAAAGCCACAAGACCTTTGTTTTACATTGTGTTGACTTTCAACTTACATAATGCAAAATAGTTACATCAATGTCCAAACACAGATAAATCCGCAATTCTAATTCAGGTAACTGGACATTTGATGTTGTTCACCTTTTAACTTGTCATATCCGCTTAACCCATGGCATTTCCTGTCTGTGCTATTTTGTATAGATATAAATATGATACCTCATCCTCAAACACAATTTATACTAATATATTTTATAAGTTGTGTCAAAGTAGATTTTCATCACCAATGCTGGTGAAGACAACAGCTCCCACTTCACAAGGTCATCAAACCAAGTCTTTTTTGAGCCGGCGAAGTTACAGAATGTACGTCGAAAGACCAACAATATCCAGAGAATGCATCAAATCAAACTTATTCTCTTCCCTTTGTTAGAGAGCATTAACAGTCACAGACGCTTCACTGTCGTCCTCCCCCTCCTACCTGTTTCCCGCAGTCACGTCTCCCACAGTCTCCAGGAGAAGGCAGTTGGTGCCTTCAGTGTCTCTAGATGGGGCCAACAATTGCAGAGCTCGCCATGAGCTACCAGACTTGGCATCCCACCTGTAACATCTGCTGCCGGACCTCTTTATAGATGACCTGCGGCTAAAGAGGGTGTCACCTCTGCTTTGCCTTAAGCCCGCTCCCCCCCCGCCTCCGCTCGTGCTTGACCACACTGCAAGAACCTTCCTCAACCTGCAGTGACAGTTAAGTCGCCGGTCGAGTCACCTCAACCTGCACCAGGATTAGGCCTCACCTCGGCGTCTGACCCACCGAAGCTGTCACGACCTCGGTCGCACTTTCCGACTCCTCTGTCGAGATTAACTCCGAGCTACATGTTGTTGATTTTTGAAACAGTTCACAGCCTTATTCTTACACAGTGACTCTATCCCTGCTGTGTTTGCTACATTGCTCATTTCCAGCCTTTTCCATCCAATGTTGGCACAAGCAAATTCACTGGGTTGTGACAATTTAGAGAGACACACAGGAAACATGCGCTGACCACAGATGAAACTGATATGGATGGAACAGTTGCAATTTGCAGGAGCAGAGGGCGAGTCTGTGTTTTTTTGTTTTGTTTCTTCATCTCGGCAGCAGAGGTGGCAGGCAGAAGCACAACAGCTTTTTGTTTGCCAGTATGGTCACAAGATGGTTTACAAGGGAAGCACATCCGCCACTAATGGAATGAATAAAATGATTTATTTAGTATGTGCTTCCAGGATATTTGATATGCTTGGCTACGTTTAGCCCATAGCCTCATCATAATGAAACAGCAAGCAGTCAGAGTTGCAGCGGAGGCATCTTACTGGAAGAGGAGAGGGAACGCTGCCCGAGGCTTTGTTAAATGATGCTCCTCGTCCACAGTCACACCCTCATTTCTCTTCATGTCAATACAATTCTTAGTGGCAGCGACGAGTGGCATACATCAGCATGTGCCTGATTGCATATTACAAAGAATACTTCAAAGAAAGGCTCCTTAAACAAGTAGACTACATGTGTGTTTGACCATCTATATATTGTATGGATTGTCCTATATGTCAGTTTATGTGTATTGGATAAATATCTCCAAACAAGAAAACAAAACATAGATTTGACCATTTATTATATATATTGTACATATTGCCTAATAAGTCTGTCTGAGTACCTTTATATATATATATATATATATTAGAAAACATATATATATATATATATATACAGTATATATGCTTTTCTTTTCAGATATGTTTAAGCTATAAACGTCAGTCATCGTTTTGTCAGTTTTGCCCATTCCCAGTCATCCTTATTCAATCCCAGTGGCACTTCAGTTAGAAATGCTCAAATCCAGTTAATTCAATGACCTGTGAAATTCCTGGGCGATGATGTGGTTCTTAGAGTACATGGTATAATGTCTTCTTAATGTCAGCCGTATTAAAGTATTGCATAAATCGTTTGGTGCTGACACCATGTGTGATGCAGTGAATACTAAACTAATTTGTTTCTCAGCATATAAATAAAAGGAAGAGGTCTTAGCACGAATGCCCCCCCTACAGCTCGGCCTTTTAAACTGATGTCTGCTTATTAAATGGTTATTTTCAAAGGCTTCTGGACGTTAGTTTTTTGGACTCTTGATCCCTCAACTTCATTCAACATTAGATGCACTTGCTAATACACTTTCTGCAAAGAGAAGGAAAGGAAGGAAACAGATTTCTACAGTTAATCCTTTTTCCACTTCAGTTGCTTCACTCTCTCAAATTAGCCAGCAATGATACTTAGGGATCCACCTTTGGCCTTAAAACACATCTAACAATACAAATCTTGTGACTTCAAAATACTGTGTCTCTGAAATAACTATAAAGTAAATAAATTGGATTCAACAAAAGTCTTCACACTGGATGTTTGTTTTCACAATATGTTGAAATGGCTGCTTGTATGATCCGCTCAGCTTCAGCAGCCTCCGATGAACCTGGAAGAATTAATCATTTGGTAAACAAAATGCATGAGTCAGAAATCCCTCAGAATTCGACCATTGCTGTTTGTTCAGGTAACGGTGTAAAAAATATAAACATATTAATTCTTCCCATGGTCGCAAAAAGAAAAAAAAACAATTGCAGTTTCAAGGTTTATAAGAGAGAAATGATTTAAAAAATAAATAACTTTTCCATCCGACCTCTGAATCCCTGTTGTGAAGAGCCCTGGCCAACATCTCTGACCTTGTATCGGAGTCAGCGCCGCAGGGAAAGCACTCTCCTGCTCCAAGGTCAAAGTCGAGAGCTTTTGGCGGCCTTTGCCATCGTGAGAGAGAGGGTTTCAAATGATCTGCCTGAGACTGTCGCACATTATAGTTGTATTGTCGGGTTTCTGAGTCATTTCACTTCTGATTATATTGAAATTAAAGCAACGCTTGTATCACTGTCAATGTGTTTTAAATATTCAAATCGATGCACTCGATTTATGCCGATGCTTCAGTGAAAGCAGAGAACTTCCATCATATCGAGAAAAGTTTAACCTGACCTGACCTTTCACACCCTGCTCATACTTTTAAAACACTTTATTCGTAGGCGCTGCTAATTCAAGCTAAGGTAGAAATAATTATCAACCATTATGTTTTCAACCTTATTTGTTTGTTGGTTTATGTATTAGCAGGAATACACAACAAATACTGAACCCTTTTCCACCAAACTTGGACATTTTTTTCACTTTCTTTAACTATATTTCTGTGCAATAGCTTAGGTTGTGATACATATTTTTTTTTTTCTTTAAAAAACAAGATAATCACTTCCGAGTGATTGTTTGGCGTTAACTTGCTGCTGTAGTCAAACTGCTTCTCTGTTAAATATTGCCTCGTAAAGTGAAAAAGGCCATGAGTTAGGCTACATGATCAGCCACTGCAGAGATAATTACAATGTCATTATTATATGACTTTATTATTTATGATATGATACCTACATTGGCATTGTTCGCCACTGAATCCGACCCTTTGGTTTGCACGATACCATTTGTATCTTCATATTATAATAACTATAGATATCTATAAAGCAACTTACATACATTCAATGCAGCTCAAGGTGCTTTACAACAATTTGCATGAAAGACATGATATATACTATAAACTTGAAAATATGAAGAAAGGTGTATTTTACTGTAGAAGACCACATATTGCATCAGATGAAAAGAGGAAGTGCAAAATGCTTGCTTCTTCACATATGATTCAGTACATGGTATCTACCATGGATTAAGTAGCAAATATAGTTTCTGGGATTTTCAACAAGCCTGCTGCACTGGTGGAGTTCACAAAATATACAGGGTTGCAATAGCTTTGTTGTTTTGAGTGTCTAACCCACTTCCTGTCATGAAATATTAAGCAGTACAAGCCTCATCCCTACTTGGACTCGTCCAGAGGTTCCTTCATGAGCAGAATATTTTCTGCCAAAACCAGTGTGTGTAAGAAATTTTGAAATCTCGGACAGAAAATCAATTCATATCAAACCAATTGGTTCATCATCCTGCAGAATTAGTATTTATCCCTGTACCTAGTCTGCTTTTCTGATTAAAGTTATTACTGCCTCGAATCTTGAGGCTTGAAGGGTTTCCTCATCTGTATTTCTGAGACATTTTAGATCAGTTGAATATCTTGTGATGTGGCTTTTTTATTTGCTTTAAACCACAGCAATCTGGCTGCACAGCAGAATGAGCAGATTCTTTTTTTTTTTTACTGCTTGCATATTGCATTGTTCCTCTCATATCAATGGGCACAGCTCTACCCTCCTGTCCTCAGGGATCTTCCTGGCACTGGCTCATCAATAACTTGGCTTACTGGCAGACTCTGCTCACTCACTACAAAACACAATGGCAACAAATTACATTTTTAATGAGCACAACCTATCACTAATGACTGTTCAAAGTCAGTGCACTGTTGCACATCACTCATATCAGCAAATTTAAACTACCGGGCAATTAAATCCATATAATTTATAGGTTTTGGCTAATTATTCCATTACACACTATTGTTGTGTGATGCTCACTAAAGCAAGCGCCTCCATTTTGGTCCAATCTGTTTGTGCTATCACCATCACGATGATCATCACCTCCATGCTAACTGTTTCCCTGTCTTCTTCGTTTCGTTTGAAGTCAGGACAATGTGAAATGAGGCGTTGGAAATAACAAAACCCTGCACAGAGTGGAAGAAAAAGATTGCTCTGATGAGAAGCAGTCCACTATTATTGTAATTGAACACCTCAGAAGGCATTAGCACACACATACCACATCCTCTCACTATTGGAGAAAGTTAATGTATTATCAGCTCAATATTTCAGCTTTTATCTTTGCATGTTTATAGATCATTACGTTGGAACGTTAGTATTTGACATACACTGTAACCCTGAAGCAACACCATGTAACAACAGCCAGCGCCCTCTGCACACGATGATTCATTCTGCTTCATTTCCGAGCCATAAAGTGGTTTTCATGCAGAGAAAAAAAAAGGTCAATTAATGTGTTGAGCGGAGCTCTGACTGCGTAGCCCCACTCACAGAACTGTAACACAACTGAACAGTGGCTATTACCCATGATCCTCAGCTTCCTGCACCACAAGAGCTGCCACTGTTACAAATACACCAAACTCTGTTTAGAATATTCATATATTCAAAGTTTTCTCTGGGAACATTGGAGATGAACACATTATTTTTGTTTTTTTACAACTTCTCCCGTCTACTGCACAAACGTAGTTGCTATTTGTTCGTGCTGTGATGTCACTGTGACTCGCCACTGCTACATTCATGTATGTGTGACCGTGCCCCAGCTCTGGTAATTTAACTGTGACTATTTGTCCGTATGTAATTCTCACAGGAGATTGTAGTTATTGGGAGTGGGGATATTCATGAAATCAAAGCTATATTTTAGCTATATGGCCTTTTATTTATGCTGTTTTGTGCAGGAGTGTTCAATGCGTCTAAACTCTAATTATCTTTCTATATAGGAGTTTTCATTGTTGGAGTCGACTATTCGCTGGAGTCAGATTGCCTTCCAAACCACAAGGGATGATGCATAAAGGTTTACAGTTGTCTCTCTTTGTATCAGCCCAGGGCTTATATTAAGCTACTGCAAATGGAACATCCTACTCTCACAGCTTTACACTGAAAGAGGTCACATGGTGAAACACTGCATCTAATAAAGAAGACTAATGTCTAATGTCAACAGATTATTTTTTGTGTGGGGATGCAGTGAGCTGTCCTCTGCGATGTTATCAGTTTTATCATGGAACTCAGTTGTGTAGGAAAACTACCAGTGCAGCACAACAACATGGAACCATATCTCCATGGCATTTATTATTAATTGACTTCTCTATAACAACGTCACAAGTTTGTTTGGTTGGACTTTGCGCGAAGACACCCGCTGCTCCTCTGTTGTGTTTCTGACAAAGTAGCCGCTCGGTGTTTGGTGTCGTATTAAAACCACGCTCGCTGTTACCACAGTAACCAGAGGTGTCCCCGAAGCACGCAGGACTGAAATCTTAGACAAAGACAAAAGTGATACAGTATATCGTTCCAGATGTGAGGACACGCAGACTTGAGGAAAAGGATCTGCTCTCTCCAGAAAGGCTGCCAGCCTTGAGATGAGGCATAATCACAGTTGTTGACGCGAGTGCAGATTTTGCAATTCTTCTGTTCATTAGGATAAAAAAACAGAATATACATCAACTTGACACAAACAGAAGTTGTACAGTCTGGCATAATTAATCATTGCCTGACACGCTCCACATCTAATGAGCTATCCTAATTGTAAACAGTTTATCATATAAAGCTTTTGAAATCTAAACTCTGTACATGAACCCTACATGTGGAGTATCTCAGAGATTATATCAAAGACCAGAGGAGAGAAAAGTGAGGATTTTCACCAACAATGTCAAAAATAAATAGAAATACAAAGCATCTCTCTGGTTCTTCTCAGAATGAGCATGATGTTAGACACAAATTTGTGTTGTGGCTTGTTGATGGTGTAGGCTGCACGATATAACAATCATAATTAACATATCTAGCAGCAAATATTGCAAATAATACGGCTTAGTGAAGAGACAAAAAGTGGTACTGGAAGTACTGTAGTAAAAAAAATTGTGTTCATTTCCACATTGAAAAATGTAATAGATACATAATCTTAACAAAACATAACCTGAAAAACAGAGATAACACACTCATGCCACTGAATAAAATGGTTAAAAATAAACTGTTGATGTTCTTTGAGTCGCTATGTCTGGGAAGATGATTCAAAATTACGTTCCTTTCATTTTAAATCTCTGTGTCTGTCTGGAAGAGATGTTTTGAGGAGTTGTTGTTTCGTCTGCCGGACTGATGAGGGAGCGTGATGGATGTATTCATGGGCTGTGTGATGACATTGTACCAGTGTTTACTGCAGGATGGTGTCCTGGCATGTTGCATTCTTCAGGGGACACAAATCAAGCTTCCATTGTAAGCTCGTCAGTCATCGCTGTGTTTTGGCACCCTGCTCCGCTCTCACGGTGGGATGCTGGCAACACTACTTCTGCTATGTCAAAATAATGATAGGACACTGCAGCATTTTATTCTCATTACAAAGTTTTGTGGTCCTCTTTCAGAAAGACAAAAGTGGAAGAAAAGAGAAATATTTAAGAAAGAGGGTTTTGAGCCTATAAGGGTATATCATCTTTTTCTTTGCTCCATGCCTGGCTTTGTTCATGAAAAAAATACATAACAATAAAATCAAATATATTAAAAAATATATATCACATTTCATCTTATCTTATCTTATCTGGATTGTCCAATTGGATGAGTCGAAATTCCTTGGACAACGTGTCGAAGACATCGAGGAGTCGAGCTCAGATGTGGGAGTAATCCATAACCTGCCTTGTCAGAGTTTGCCTGCATCTATATAAATTAGATTTATTATTCAAACAACATGCATACACTGCAGGGACTGAATTAGTTGGTACAGGCACTAAGGTATAGCTAGCCAAGAACTAAACACCTAACACGTTGAAATATCGAGCTAAGTAGTGATCGGTCCGTCACTCAGTACAAATAGAGAACAAACACTCCTCGTGGAACCTTTCATTATAAATTCGAGATAGTCATAGGTTTGTAATAAATAATGATTTGTTCAGAGCACAGCTATTTGGCATATATAAACCTGATGTGGCAGTGAGGCCGTTCATGGCACATTCGCATTGACAGTTTGAAAGGATGGACAACATGATAGCTCCCCTAGTGGCTGGCTGCTGTATAGGTCATAAAACATGCCTATACGCCGTGTTGGTGGATGATGCTTTGAAACTAACAGTCTCACAAGTCAAAAATGTTTTCCCCTAAGATGGTTTATGTCATTTCAGGTAGCTCTTATCACACTGCTGTATGTTTGATGGTTCCTTTTTCTGTTAAGTTTGGTTCTGATAAGTTATTTGTTGCTATAAAAACAGGCTGGAAAGCTACGTTGCCCGCTGGGGGCCCCTCCGGCGGACACCACCCCGTGGTCCCAAGAAAATGAGAAAAAGCCCCCCGCACCAGCGACGCCGTGAGGCGCCACCGGACCCCCCCCCCCCCCAGTGTGCTGTTAAACTCATAAGTGACACGGGGGAGCTGATCCTTTCGCTCGCTGCATTTTGTAAACACGGCGTGTTGCTTGCGTATGACGTCACTCACAGCGCACAGCATAGAATTACACTGAATAGATCCGCCGATATGGATCGGCCCATTGTCACCGATACCCGATCTAGAAATTTCTTCAATATCGGTACCGATACCGATACAAATATCGGATCGGTGCATCCCTAACGGAGAGCGGAGAGTCTTTTTGATTTTTACCTCTCCGACGACTGTACGTTGAAAACAATTCACCGCCAAACCCATAGGTGGCGCAACGGAAGACGAGCTCAGAGAAGCCTACCCCATTTGGGAAGAAGTCCACGTGTGTCTGTTTACCTGTCAGCTAGCCTCCGACACACTGAACCATGGCAACTAACAGAACTAAATAAAGTGACACCCAGCGGGTCAAAATGCTGATGCTATCGTTTCTTAGCGCAGCGGTTCCCAGGTCTTGTTTCCGAACTGTGTTGCTGATTCCACAGCTTGAATCTGCTTGAGGGTACACGGACCTAGCTAGCTCCCCTCCCAGCTAGCTCCCCCCAGCTTCCACATACAGTCAGCAGGGACTCCCGACAGTAACTACTACTATCCAGTGTTTGCTTCTAACCTGACGGTATTATAGAAACAGTGTCATGATAGAAGTGGAATTAAAGTCGTGACGGCGGGTTTTTGCACCGTTACCACCGCAGTTAGCATGGTGGCTAGCCTGCTAGCCTAGCACGCTAGCGCCGTTATGAAAGCTCGTTATAACCGTATGTGACCGTGCACACATGCCGTCAGTACTCTAACGAGACACCGTCAGCCGGACAACTCCGCTGGCTTAACACACACGTCACATTAATCGTAGAATCGTAGATGTGTATGTGTTTTAGAGATGAGCCGGATACTCGGCTGAAACGAGTATCCGGTACGGATAAAGCACTTTTGCCGAGTACGATTATTATACGAGTAATCGGAGTCATTATCTGTGCTCGGACTGAATGAAAATCCTCACACAGCGTCACAGCGCTCCTCCCGTCACACACGGCTCTGCTCACTCACTCACAGAACAGCTCTCTGTCTCTCAGTCACTCAGGTTCACTGCGCATCGGGACTGTTCCATAGGCTCAGTCAAGGAAGCAGAAATGATTCGTTCATTTCCCGACTGGGTATTCGGGTACGAGTCTTTGGAAAATTTTTCACGAGACCTGCATTGGCTCAGTAGAGGAGCGCTGGAGATGCGAGGGACGTTCACTGTCTCCCGGAGAGATGGACACTCTGTGTTTTTAGTGTGGAAGGACGTTAATTGTATTTGTTCGCAGGTCATGGTGACTGGTTTTGTTGTTTTCACTTTACATTTACACTTACTTTACAGTAAAGTAAACCTCTATTAAATACAGTACAACATGACAGTTTGTATGGTTTGAAATTGTAATTTATTATCACACTGGCATTTAATTATCACGGCAAACAATTACACTGCACTAAACTTTAAGTGTTAATGTAGAGTGAAAATGGCAGGACCAGTCTGTGTGTCTTGTGGACGAATGTGGTTCACGTCTTTCTGTGCTGGGGGCGCAGAGTGTTAATTTCTCCGGGAGACAGTGAACGTCCCTCACATCTCACTCACACACACACACACACCCACACACACACCTGGTGTGGAAATAAATTTAAAAAAAATAAAAATAAAAAAATCATTAAAAAATTTCAAAGTTAAAAAAGAAAGTTATGTTGAACCAGCCCACTTCCGGGTTAAATCACAACCACTTCCGGGTTAGGCCCCGCCCACTCCGAGTACGGATACGGATAATTCATATGGTTAACAGATACAGATACAGATACAGATAATGCTGTACTCGCTCATCCCTAATGTGTTTATTGTGAATCAGGAAGTTAGAGGTCCAAAAATGTGAAATCCGGAAATGACGTCGTAGGGAAATGATGTCGTTCGCGGACCAATCACAGCCAAGAGCTGTCCGTGGGGTCTCCGAAATAAAGACGGACAGTTAGAAACATCAGAGGTGCATGAAAAGCTCTCCGAGGCGCTCGGAGAGGGCGTTCCATGACGGATAGGGCGGTCTTATCTATCCGTTTTAGAAAAGACGTAGAAGCATAAATTGGCCTTAACGACTCATATTGTAGAAATGTAGCGGAGTAAAAGTATAGATAATAGCTGCAAAATGTAACGGAGTAAAAGTAAAAAGTATGCACTATTATTTTTACTTAAGTAAAGTACAGATACGTAAAAATTTACTTAAGTACAGTAACGAAGTTAAAATACTTCGTTACATTCCACCACTGGTCTCCAGTGAGCAAGAGTGTGAACGAGCAAATTTGAAATGTAAGAAATAACTATCGACAGCTCTCTATTCTTTGCATTAATATCTATCTCTAGTATTTTAAAATAATAATATCAGTGCCTATAGAATGTTGTTGTTTATAATCAGTTAATGCTAGTGAAAACATATTGTCCCTCATAACGCTATTGTAAAGATTTGGGAGTGACGCGGATATGAAAACTAGTATACCTGTCTTTCCTTTAGAAGCAGGAAAATTATTTCTCTCTATTTGAGAAAAGTTCATATCTGTGTTGTCAAATTTCACAATGACCCTGAAATTCTGTCTCTTCTGTTATCTTATACTGAATGAATGCAAGCAAAGATACAGAGAAAAATCACACTCTTTCTGAGTGAACCAATCTATAAACTGTCTGAAACAATGGATATCCGCAGCCCCAAATGAGCCCAAAAAAAATTGGCGCGCGCACAAACATTCAGCATCCTAAGGGGCTAAGCCCCCCTTTTCTTTCAATCCTAGAAACGCCCCTGCTGGAAAGTCATAATCGATAGATGAGACTAACTGACGATTGCTCGAGCATGTGAATCAGTGAGACGTCGATACCCCGGCTCTATCGGCCAATCACTACTGCGCAGACTCTGGCTCAGGGATATTTTGGCGTCATTTCCGGATGGTGGGAGGAAGTGGTGATGTGTAAATGGCTTTGGCTTTGTATAGTGCTTTTCTAGTCTGATGAAGACCACTCAAAGCGCTTTACAGTACAGTTTAACATTCACCCATTCACACACACATTCATACAGTGCATCTACTTGAAGCACTTGGTTATTCTATGGGGGACTATTGAGGGTTCAGCATCTTGCCCAAGGACACTTCGGCATGCAGATGGTTCAGACTGGGGATCGAACCGCCGACCTTCAGGTTGGAGGATGACCACTCTACCCCTCAGCCGCCCCACAATCTGTCATCTGTCTTTGTTTAAAGTCTATCGACATTAGCAAGGGCAAACTCATCTTTGCTTTCCACAACTTGGCTCGTTGGCACATGGTGATTGACAAAACATGGATCGCGCTAATTTGACACAGGTCATATGAGCATGAAATGGTGACCTGATCCCAAAAGAGTTCCAGACCAAAAAGAAGAGACTGTGAACCCATAATTGTCGTATAAAGTTTCTATTAAGTGTAATTGTGCTAGGGGAAGATTTAATAAGAAGGTTTGCCTATCAGATTTTGTTTGTGGGCTACTTGTTTTCCCCTCTGTTGAAAAATCAAAACAACATGATGCATTCTCTATCCAGTGCCATAAAATCTGTCAGCTCTGTAAACATAAATTGCTACTAAGTGACAGCTGTCACCGGGTCGCACACTGAAACTCAAACACACGCCGATCGTACGCTCACTGATCAGTGCCGATCACACAGCCTCACAAACTGTAGCACGTGCGAGCCGCCCCGCTGCACTGTCGAAAACCTGCTGTTTCTTTTTTCTCCTCCGCTTGTTTCTCAACTAAATTATCCATCGCAGTTACAGGACAAGTAGCCGAGACACTCTTCTACTTGATTGTTGGTTAAATATTTATACGTCCCGATTTGGCAAAACAAGCCCTTTCCCACACAGTTTGTGAATCGTTGGTTTGTTCTTTAAAACAGAAGCTAATTAAGTAGCGGTAGCAGCGCCAATGATTTTCTATACTGGGAGTGGAGTTTCTCAGCAGGAGGCAAACATAGTGTTGATAAGTTTCATTGGAAACCTTACAGCAGGAGATTGAATTTACCTGCTTACAAACGGCTGCGTGCTCGTCCAGTTGGCCGGTGTATTCTCTTTAAAGCACAGAGAGCCTCAGCGCTTATAAATCCCTGGATGCCCATAATAAAGGACTGTGTGCTGAAAGGGATGTTCGCCTCTGGGGACGCTGGACATTTTACCTCACGCTGCAGTTTAACACAATATGACTCCTCTTAAACCAGCTCTCTCTCTCCGCTTCCGTTTTCTGGTCCCTGTCTGCGACGTTAACTGGAAAAAATGACGTTGCTGGGAAACCCATCTATGGTCACTGGCAGGAAATCCTGCACTCAAACTTAACTGTCTCCTCAACAACAGCGAGGGAGCGTTATGTTGAAATGAAAATGGACTCACCAGCCTGTGTTACACTGCCAAAAGATTGTTTTCCCACCACTTCTGCCCTCATGAGAGGAATTTCATTAACAGCGGGCACACGTGACGTAATTTTATATCAAGCTTCTTTTTGGCGCTTAGAGAATACTTGCTGCATGTTGCCTAAACGCAAGTAAAAAAAAAGTGTTGAATTCCCACACCCACATTTTTAGAAACACATTCCCCATTGTGTCTCAGCCTCTAATAACTCTTTTGAATCAAAGAGTCCGTGAGTGGGAATAAGTGTTTCTTGGATGGATCCCACATTCAGAAGAGCAGATAAAGGAGCGCTTCATGTGTTAATATGGAGGAGAGCCAAGAGCAGAGGCACCAGAGAGGCTTGGACCAGGAAAAGATGTGTATATAATATTGAGCATTGCAAAAAATAACCACCGGAATATAGTTTTAAGTGTGACTGGAGGAAACAAAAGGTTTTCTGTGTTTTGTATTGAGCAGAATTTATCAAAATTAACATTAATCAGCAATTACTTACCAAGTATTAAAATCTTCTCAGTCTAAATTATAAATTACTAATAACTGACTACAAGTTGTTGGTTGACAACAAGCAAAACCGTGTCTTTCAACTTTAAAAGCAACATTTCCAGACTCATTAATTTCTCTCCATATCTACAAAGTTGATTTGTTTAGACCAAAAATACATTTTGTCAAAGACATATCACAGAGCTCAGGTGAAAATTAAAGAGGTAATTTGTTTTCTCATTTGTAGCCGTGTATTGAATAGTCTTAAAAATAATAATTACCCCTTGATCTTGGAAACAGCTAAACACAAAACATGCTCTCATCACAAGATCCATTTGCTGTTCTGGAGGTTATGATAATGTCACATGATCTTTTCCATCAAATGGTGTTGAACTTAAGTGAAACTAAACTGTATATCCGTGTGATTGGAGTAAATCTGTTGTCCATGCTGACTCAAATGTAAGAGTCAAATGTCTGTTCTTCATCACTAGCGTATTTAGTTTGTGTGTGTGTGTGTGTGTGTGTGTGTGTCTTTGGGGACCTCTATTACCCGTAGCCTTGCTGTTTATCACATTACTGTTTGTCAATCCTGAATATCTTGTTAAGCTGTGAATCACTGTTATTGACTGGGCCACGCGTTGTGTTTACTGCCGCAGAAGAGAAATGGATCTCTTGTTCATACAGCTAATGTATATGAGAGGCACAAACTGGGGCCACTATCTGTTTCATCAATCTGCACTTGGCATGGCGACGTTTGGGAGGGTCAGCATATTAAATAAACCTCGGGGGTCTTGTCCCGTTACGGTTAGAAAATAATTTAGTGCAGAGTTTGTTTACAAGTGAATATTTTATTTTCATCCATATATAGAATAAATAAATAGATCATATGCCAATGCTTTACTTACAGGAGTGAAATTCCATGAAGCCATCTTTTCAGTAATGTAATACTGCTCAGAGAAAAATATGGCCCACACTTGAATATTTAGAATTAACACATTTGCCCTGACATGATATTACGCACTCAAACTGATTTAATTGAAATGTTATAATGTTAAATATTAGTTAGAAAAATGTGAACGTGTTATAATGTTAATTGGAGCATTACCTCTGTATTTTACAAGTTAATACACCCAGATAAAGATATTCTGCACTTGGCTAACCTGGGAAAAGGGGGAGTTCTACAGGACACAAAGCACTCTGCTGTCGTAGCCTCTCTCTTAAAGATGGTTATCTGCTGTAAATCAATAGGCCTCCTCACTACTGGCACGACCGGGAGCTGACTCAGCCTAATTGCCCCCTGGTGTGACCTTTAAATCACGCGAACGAGAACAAATAAATAATGACCGGTTAAAGAACCGCCGTCCCAGTGCTTCCGTCAAAATCGGCATGCACAAATGAATTGTAAATTTATGGAAATGCAACAAGCTGCAGAGGAGCGCCTCGCATTTTGGGTGACAAATTGAAAGCAGGGGGGAACACCCGAGAACTGTCTGCCAGAGTGCCAAGTACGACAGTTAATCTCTACACTGTCCCGGGCCACTTAATTCCCACAGAAACGTGGAACACTTTCCCCTTTCCTTCCTGTCCCGCATGTTCCTCTTCCCTTATCGCTGTAATTTCCTGTGCACTGACAATGGGAAATTTGACAGGGCTATTGACAGGAGCTATTCAGCAGTGGGCTAATAACTTGAAGATTTCAGACAATGAGAGTAATATTGAAAAGGATTGTACTGTGGCTGGAAGAGAAAATACAGCATGACTGATAGCACGGTATATTACAGCATCAGCCCAGGGACTTTTTCTTTAATTGATTTTATAAACCAAATTTCAACCCAAGTTAGAAGAATGTCTTACTCATAAAAGAAGCACACAGTATGGACAGTTACAGAAGTGAAGTGAACATTTCCTGCCATCTTGCACCAATGACATCAGGACTCTGCACAGCGATTGGGGGATGGAGCAGCAGTAGTGAGGTCAAATCAGTTTTCATAGCACCAAATAATCATTCAAACCAAATTTACCGGAAATGCACTTTGAAATGTTCCCGTGCTGTAATGTCCCATCCATTAACATTGAGGAGACAGGGTTTATGACCTATGCTGAAACCAGAAGCTATTGGGGGCATACACCTTCAGCTGCATTAAGTCCAACAGTCATATTTTGTTTCTTCTAACAACAACCGTTCCACAACTGTGACCACATGTTGTAGCCACAATGTAACGCTCCTCTAACTGGAAGCAAAAGTTATTTTAAAGCAAACGACAATTCATTTTTGAGCCTACACTTGTCCATAAGCTTCCATAAGCTTAACTAGAATTGCACTCAGAGAGTGCATCGCTCTGCCAAGGCCCAACATTACGTTTAGAAAACCACATTCAAATTGACTAGAAATCAATGACAACGTTGAAAAATTACCAATCTCGCATTTGTTGATGAATCCAGATTAGCATAAAATTGTAATGGGTTCTTCTCTATTCTATCCGGCATCATTCCAAGAAGGTTTGTGGTAATGTGTCCAGTCGTTTCTTGGATCCGGCTAAATAACAAACAAACAAACAAAAACATAACCTCCTCGGGGGATGTAACTATGTGTTTATGATTTTAACCATGATGATCAGGACTGAAGCGTTGAATGATTTGTTTTTATTGGACAAACTGCAATTAATCTTAATAGTTAATATGATCATTCACAGTCTTCTCAGGAAATCGTACTCTTCTGTCTGCACAGTGAATATGGAGCCACATGGAGATGGCAGCTCTGCACTGAAACTTATTATATGTTTAAATTGTGTAAACAAGCATTTTGTTGCCTGTAAAGTTTTTCTCAACATTGTTTTTCTCAACATTGTAATATACATCAAAGGAATCCAGATTTTGAAGCTCACCACGTTTTTTTATTGTTGACTGGTCACTTTCAAGATTAATCCCTGCTCTCCTTCTCGTCTGTGAACAAACTCAACATATTTATAATAACATGAAATCATTCCAGATTCAATCTATTTAAAATGCTGCTCGACTGATTTGCTCCCTCAACTACTTAAGTAGCTTTGGTCTCAACTTTTCAAACCAAGTGAGCTAAACATATTTCAAAGTGGGGCCATTAAAAAAACGAGGTTTGACAGCTTTATCAAATGATTTTTCCCTTGTGCTTTTTGGGACATAACATGTTCTGCTTTAAAGCTGCTGCTGTTAAAAACATTGATCTGGGCGCTGGATGTGAACACTAACAAAGGCCAATCAAAGCCTCTTGTTTTCTGGAGGAATTCTGGGAGGATATTCAACTCATAGACGACTTACAAGGTTTTGGACTCTATACAAACTCTCAGAGGACACCAACAATCATTTGGGCTCATCCATTAAGAAGTTTGAAATTACCCAAGAAGTCTCAGTTTCAAAGTTTATTATGAAAAATGCGCATGAGACTCTTTTCGATACGATTTTACTTGCTGCAATTCACACAAGGCCGAGGTTTGGAGCGTGTAAAAGGAAGTACGAGGAATTAATTCTATGGTGAGGAGACCAGTGAGCACCTGCCTGCGGAGGTGGAGCTGGGAATTTGGCGCGCTGAGATTACATGTCATTAACACTGTCTATCTTTCCACATTGTACAACATAATTACAGTTTTTTATCCCTGGTTCTGTGTTGCCATTAAACTGCTCTCAGCTGAGACCAGACGTTTCACTGACTCTTTAATTTAATTTGACACACATGAATACCGCTTCATTCACATGTGATGTTTTTTTTTTGCATTGTATATTATATAATAATAACACCAGTACTCTACTGAGGCACTGGGTTGAGGACTTTTTCTTTTATTTATCTGACAGCTGGTTAATTTCGACATTCATGTTTTACAAAAGGAACCATTCTGCTGTGTTTGTTTCATGTTCATTTTTGTTATTACACATGATTTAAAATTCATTATAATATAGTTTACATGTATTGTTTTACTGGATCTTTTGACCAACTTAATCCCATGTGAAAATTCCAAGTTCTGGATTTGTATTGGTTCATTATTGCCTGTCAATCTCAGAGCCCATTGGCCTTACGATGAATTAGTTCAGCAAACACTACTTAAAGTCCATGTTTCTCCACACACAACAAAAACAGTGATACTTTTTGTGGGTGTTTTACATCCAGACGACATTTTGTATAATCTCTTTTAACAGCTATCTGCATTTGAATGCAGATCAAGTAAAAAGGTGAAATGCGATGTATTTCAGTTGATGTGTTCTGGCATTGACAGCGAATAGGTATTGATTTTCATAAATTTTTTTACGGTTTTGACCCCCAACGCCATCTCAGGTACATCTGCCGTCATTGACTTACTTCAGCTGCGAGCTGATTGGGTGCCTTCTAGTAGAAAAGGTGCAAATCTGGTAATTTTTTTTCAAAAATACCCTCTTATAAGAAAAAAGGAGGATAAAGGAGCTTGGGCCGGACGACCTGTTTTACAGATTCAGCAGCAAGTGATGAGATGAGCCCGGGTTTCTCCCGCTCTTGTTATCAGAAACCGAGATGGCTAACTTGATATTACTTCCCCTGTTTCTGTTTCAACAAGTGTCGGCAAGACCTAAAACATCTCTCTGAAAAATGCAAACGACATGCCAGAGTCACTTAGACACCATGATGTTACATATTTGCGGCAGGCTCAGCATTACTCAGCAGCTTGATGAAGGCTACAGGATTGGAATATTGTGTGTTGTGTTGTTTTTCAACATTTCAACATTGTTGCATTATACTCCAGAGTAATTGTTCCATTGGTAATTCAACAATGTGAATAGTTTGTTATGTATTGCTTGAATGCAATTTCATGCTCAATTAGAAACATGAAATCTATTTAGGATTTTGTGAAGGTCCAGGCCGGAGTTACAGCAAGTTGCTCCAGTGGCTGAAGTGTTTGGATGCTGCAGTGACAAAACGAGCGAGGGCTCTCGTCTGCCCCCGGAGTCATTAATAGCTCCCCAGGAAATGTTTCTGCTGAGTTCTCATTTATCCATTAATCCTCTTTAATTAATTCTCTTTCACTTACTTTGGTTAGAAGAAATCAATAGCACAGGTTTCACTTAAATTGACAAATGTTCTTCGCTTTATCCCTCGATGCTGTGTGTGCAAGAATGAACGTGTGTGTATGTGTGTGTGTGTGTGTGTGTCTCGACAGCATATGTGATGTGCTGATTAGTGTGAAAGGACTAGTGTCATATGAATTATGTTTTCTCGCGAGTGGAGTATTACCTAAATGTTTTGGATGTTTACTGACGAAGGATCATAATATTACTCTCTGTCTGATCTCACACCAGTTTCCCTCCCAGCCTGTCAAGTGTGGAAACATGTTTGTTAGTGAGAAACGTGGCTGCGCTTTCAGAAACCCCCCCCACCTCATACCCATTGTTTTTCACCACGGAGGGCCCTGATCCTTTGAGCTCTTTGTCTCTTCGCCTTAAGATTTTTATGCTTTTTTTCCTGAAGCTCAAAAGTCAGTCCCAGCGGTTTCAATTAGAAAAGTGTGGTGCATCTGAGTGTGTTCACTGTAATGGTAGAGAGTGGTCTCCTGAGTGGTGTAGAGGGGTACTGCTGGAAGTGTTGCTCCGTCTCTAACTGGGGTTAATTGGGTTTCTTTCAGCTTCAACCAACAGCAGAACATCAAGGAGAGGAGGACATGCGAGCTGCAAATCACACTGTGTACATTTTGATCTGGTTATTTGTATTAATCCGTATCTATTTAGTTTTTTTACCACTGATTTTGTTTTTTGTAATACTAGTGCATTTAAACAATTTGTGTATACTTCGCTATAAATGTTTTTTGGTTTATTTATGCAGAAGAAACATCCAATTTTAAAGTTCATGTTTGATTCAACAACACCTTTTGAAATTATTTCAACACTGGAAAATGTCCCTAAATAAAAGCTACATATATACAGCTACTGTGAATATGGTTGGCTGTGGAAGTAACATATCAGTTTTGCAGATCTTTGATTGCTGAATTTTTTTTCTTCAGTTCCACAATATATTTGACGAAACATGCCTTTTAATAAAAATCGCTTTGTATTTGTATTTCCCTTGTTTACTTAAGAATATGCTCAATGCAGGTCAAGGAAATAGTTCAGCAAAAAATAAATAACTTATCTATGAATTGGAATTAAGACTGAATGGAAAAATATAAACAGAGAATTTGACTGTATATGCCTTGCGCCGCTCCCATAACGCACTACGCGCTGTGCGTAGGGCACCAAGTCCTGAGAGGGCACCAAAAAATAGGCAACTGAAAAATCATCATAGTTCTAATAATTATGTAGCCGAGCGTTTGGTTGTACCATAGGTCCGGCCTCAGCTGACAAAGGACACGAGAGCAGGTCATGCGCTCGGGACAGCACACCCGTTTATTCTCCGTTCATTTTACAACTTCACTCATCACAGAACCCACTTCCTTTAAAACCCCCTTTCAAAATAAGAGTCACTACCAACAACCCGCTTAGAACAGGAAATACAAATCAACCCTCAACAATAACGTCATCAAATAAGATAGCTTACAATTCTAATGCCGATATTATTTCAGTATAGAAATATTAGGCACCTTTTGGCCATAGATATCACAAAACAGGCAGAACAAGAGATATATTTAATTGCTAAAAAAAAAAGTTAAGATGGTGCTCTGAAAGCACAAGTCTTGTCATTGAGAGTCCATCAGCAGGTGACAATGTAGAGACCTGTGTGCCCCCTCCAACTGATCCTGCTCTTTGGCCACCACAAGTTTTAGACGCGGATCGTGTTGAAATAGTACAAAGAGGTCCATTTAGAATGCCATCAGATTTTAATTTTCCAAGGGGACTAGATGGCAGGGCATTTCATAGTAGCCTACAATTCAAAACCCTCTCAAATGGAGAGAAAATCACGAGAAGTTGGCTTGTTTACTTGCAACAAAGCAAAGCTGTGAAGATTTTCTCAATACTTGAATGTGTGTGTTTTAGCTGTTCTACATAGTGTGTTTACAAAGTAAAGTAAAATTGTGTGAATTATCTGCTTCGTAATTTTTGCTTTATTGAAGAAGATTGCTAACTTGTATACTTCTGCTTTTAAGTTTGTATTTATGGATGACTATTTAATTTCTACGAAGATTTTGCACATCCCAATACTTGTGTGTATGTATGTTTTGGCTGTTCTGTGTACTGTGTTTACAAAGTAGATTTTCCTTTTTCGTTTTAATAAAATATTAAATTGGCAGAAACAAACGTGTTTTTCTCGGGGGGGGGGGCATCATAAAGGAGTTATGCTTAGGGCACCAACATGGCTAGCAGCGGCACTGTGTATATGCACCATTTACAATACATCACAACATAGGTCTAATGTATATGCTTAACTGCACACCTATTTAGACATGGTTAGAAATAGAAAAAAAACTTATTGTCTTCATTAATGAAAGGTAAGAGGAAAAAAAAGATAAATCCATGTCAGTGTGCGGAAAGCTGTTAAATAGCCTGTGTTAATTATCAGACTTTGCCGTCCAGCTGATGTCGGTGAAAGTGGAAAATGAATACGCCACGGGTTCAGTTATGGTAGGGCACCTTCATCAATAGTAGCAAATAAACTGTCCCTAATGGCCTCTATTTCCCCGGCCTCCTCCTCCTCTCCTCTACCGCTCGCCATATTTCTTGTTGAGGAAGTAGTGAAGGAAAAGAGAGGAAAACAAATCGACCTATGTGGCAATCTGAGGGACCGGAATGGAAAAGCTCTGTGCTACAGGTGGGAGCTTTTCGTTCTGCATGTTTAAACATAAAGGCAAACAACACTGTTTTTACATCACGTGTGTTTTAAAGGAAAAACATGTGATTTTGAAAAAAGTTTAATAAGCTGCTATTAAATAAGACAGAGTTTTCAAGTCTATTTATGGCTTAGCTACGTCCTCTCCCTCGGGAATTCACTAATATCTGAAATAAACCGAATTTAGTGATTTTTATTTCTTTTGATTGAGCTGAAAATGAGATGAAAAGTGTTCCCAATTTGATGTGAAGTGAAACTACTTGCAACATTAAAGCTGAAGCACTGATGGAGGAAGAACACATTTTTCCACCTAATTAAAAGTAGATAATATTGTGAGATACTGCTCTTACTATAAATATCCTCCAATGGATCCTCAGGGGTTATGGCTGCCTTCAGTAAAGGTAGTTGAATAATGAAACAGTATAGAATTTCCACACTTTTACAGTCTAAATGTAGCCGTTAACAGTGTTGATCTCATCATCTTAGTATAAATATCTTATAATATCAGGTAAGATTGTCTGTGTTTTATTATTAATGTTGTCTTAAAGCATTTTGTCAACAGCATACTCACATACATATGTGCATGCGAGTGCATCCCCATCACATCCACACATATGTTTTGCTCTGAATTTGATATTTGTTTTATGTTTTCGTTTATTAAACCAAAACATATGTTTTATATAGGCTTGTTGTTAATCCGTAAACAATCCACCACTTAAACCAATGCAGTCTCTGGAGTTTTGGACTCGAAAAACTTTTCAAGTTGTTATATGTGTTGTTCTTCAATTTTACCAAAGAAGGGAAGGTTTGATGTTACTTAGCAGTTAGTATGAAACTAGCAACATAACTTTTTTTGAGATGTGGTCTAATCATTGCAGTCTTCAAAGCACTGGGGAAAGTGCCTGCGAACAAAGAGTGCTGAACAATACTTTAGAATTCCTCTGGAAAGTGGTTTAAAACACTACTGGCAGTTACAGGGACAAGCAAGCACGTACAAGGTTTTATCTCTCACCTCTGGATGAAGCAGAGTAAAAGAGTGCAAAGTACATTAAAAGTGCTTAGTGCCATCTGAAACATTATACAACTCTGTCTGATTAATATTCATTCAAATTCGTTCAAAGTGCTTAGTGCTATCTAAAACGTTATACGACCTTGTCTGGTTAATATTCATTCTCATTGTTGTTATCTTTGAAGGAGGCTGAAGATTCACTGCACTTAGTACTTGAGAAAAAAATCCCCGGGACCAGAAAAGTGGGACTTATCACACTCACAATGGGTTGTAAACAAGGTCAAATCCCACTATGTTGTTGGTGTGTGTATGATCAATGAGGACTTTGTTCAACACAGTTGTACAACCACAATACGCCAGTTAGCATATTCATCAGGAATCTTTGTGGTTTTTGCATTAATCCATGTGTCACCAAGTGTCAGCCCTTTATCAATTTGCAGATTGGCTCAGTCGGACATAACACAGACTTTTACACTTTGCTTAAGTCAATTTAATGTGTGGGTGAACTTCACACATACGGTTCCTCCTGGTAATGTCAAGAAAAGTCCAGGGTAGTGTTGAAGCAGCTTTTGTCTCACAGCACACAGCTTCCGTCTGGATAAGAAAATGCTGCCACTCCTCTCGGCCACTCAACGTGTGCATTGCGTACAGATCCCTTCCAGGCGGCAGTTTTCTGCAGATGGTAGCTAAGGTTTGTCCAAAATGTCCAGACTTGTCTCAGGGAGCTTTATTCGGAAAAAGTCAACAAAGAGTTCAAAAAGGTAGCTAATATATGACAAAATAATCACTGTTTTTGCCAAATCATTTTGAAAATACAGCCAATAGGTAAACTTCCAATACCGCTCCAGGTTATAAATGAATCCAGGCCATTGTGGACTGTAGCTCAAAGGAAACAATGTGTATGTAGTGTGTGATTAGCCTGGAGTTATTCCGGCCTCCCTCAGCATTCTACAGTAGTGCTTCCCCATAGTGGAGGCCACATGACCTGCACTGGTCAAAGGTAGAGAAGACGCAGTGGCAATGGGTGAAACCACAGCCAGAGAGTCAGCTGGAGCATGGCCTGCAGGATATTGTCGAGATGAACCAGAGCCTCGCAAGACAACAGTTGAGAAGGTTACCCTGACCAAATCTGTCTCGAGGCCGCTGCTTAACACCTCGGTCCAGAACAACGGAGTCCATAAATTGGATTGATTTGTTTTGGACCAATGACCCAGGGTTGGAGGCCCGGTTCTCTCTGGCTTCAAGGTGACCTTTGGCATGGTTTTATAGTTTAGGTCCAACTGAGCAGTGGTGTTGACTAGCACTCAAAATTCACTAACATACTGGGAAACTTTCTACTAGGTGTGCTGCCTTGACTTGTGACAGCTTTCAACTCAAACTTTTCACTCTAAAAAGACTGATCAGTGTAGCCTTGCACTACTAAGTATTATCCAGGGAGATGACAACTAAGGCAAAGTGGAGTATAAATTACAAGGTGAACAGTTTATCAATTCAGAAATAGTATAAAGCATTACATTTCCGGTGGTTTCATCAGTATATTGCCATAATTTCCAAGCACTAGCGGGTTTGACAGTGTACCAGTGCAATTTAATTTTAATTTTAATAATTATAATTTCAAGGCCCAGGTAGCATCTGTGGAGAATGGTTGGTTATATCAGAAAAAATGTGTGTTTCCTGAACTGGATCCCTGCAGTAAGTAAGTAGTTACTGTACTGGATTCCACAGCTTCCCACACAGAACAGAAGTTGAGAAACAATAGATGGCAGAGCGGCGCCAGAGACTTCCCATGGTGCAATAAAAACCACATGAGCAGAACTGAACACTGACAATAAAAATTAGAATCGATGGGAGTGCTTCACGTTTCCTATCCCATTGACAGATTATTTCATGGATCGCAGCAAACAAAACTGTGGCTCGCTCAACAGAGGGAGTTTCTCAGCTCCCGTTCTCCAATATGTTCTTTTGATTAGTTTAAAGCCGAGGCTGTTTAAGCTTTCGTCAGGAGTTAGAATTAGACAGACAGCGAGGGCACGGGAATGTTCCAGTTTGACATATCGCAGATGCCAAAAAAGAGACAGGCAGACGGGGAGATTCACATAATCTAAGTCATTATCAGACGTAAATGAACAGAAAGTGCAACCATCTCAAACGAACAAAGTGATTTCACAGATCACTGATGCCCTTTTCCGGAGATGGCAAATTAATGGCTGCACTATATATTTTTTTCCCCGTGCTGTGCAAGTCCTCATGAGTGCAATAACACTGAGTGTAAGGGCTTGCCATCAAAGAGGTGAAATCGTTTTCTGCCCTGGACACAGAGCAAAGTGAATGAGGGGAATTGATAATGGGATTCACTTAATTGTTAATTAACAGAACCTTGTTAATAGGATTCTGTTAATTTAAGATTTATTTCACCGATGATTCGTTTACGTTTTTTTGCAGTGTGTGTAAAATGGTGTTGGAGGATAATTACCAGCAACCTTAAATTACTAAGAATTGAATCTGTAGCACGTCATTAATCAACCTGATGATCATGAATAAGGATGCAGATTTACTATATGCTTGCAGCAGTCGGCAAAACCTAGTTATTCCAAATTGGTATTGATGCAGTCGTGTGAATGTATAATGCTGCTGCATGGGTATAAATTATGCTCAGGCATTTTTAATGATAGGTGCATATGTGCATTTCACTGTTTATTACATTTACAAATGTCTGTGTAACAAAGTGACAAATGCCCTCTAAATAACATCTATGGGTTTTGTTTGGATCAATTTGTTCACTCAATACAGAACAATACATTTTGAAAACAATCTCTTAGGCCGTTATTGAACAAGCCATTTAAATCTATAGGAATTCTTGAAGGGAATGTACAATTTATTATCCTCCAGCAGCTCCACTGTGTGAATCGGCATCAATGAAGTCATTGTCTTTCAGTGCATTCTGCAAAATTTAAATACCGTTTGTCGTCATCCCACCCTCCAGACTCTGTCCCCGTGCTCAGTGCTGCCAGACTGCCTCGGTGAATCATGCTTTTGTTTTTATTTGTCTGTTGCACGTAATCTGGAGGTGTTAGCGGTGGAGGTTTGGGCAACAGGTACTTTAAAAAAGACAAGAGGGAGTGGGAATATTCATGCAGTAGCACAGCATCAGAGAATATTGGCAAGGCGATTTTGAGCAAAGCACCACCCCCACAAACTAGGAAGCCCAGGGTTACAATGTGTTTAAATTGTGCAAGTATATCCATATGAATGTGTAGCAGAGTGTTAATGCTGACATACACTTGAAGTTAAGTTGGCCATTTAACCAGTCGGCTGTTGTTTGAATCAGTCACTTGTAATTGATTGTAGCTGTTTGCTGCGTAATGTGGATGACATCATCCGTGAACATGATTTTGTGCCAGAGTCGCGTCACTTTGATCCTCAACATCACCAATGGGGGTGAAGACAATTCCCATGATCCCACGCTGCCTCACGACTTCACCAACCCAGGTCTTTTGTTGTTGTTGTGATTCAGAGCTTACCTCACTGTTGTCTGCAAACAAGACATTGTCATCTACATTAGACTGTGACAGCCCAAACACAGATATCTTACAAAATGACCTGAAAGTGTGTTTCTCACATATTTCAATGAAAGCACAAAGCAGGAGCAAAAAATGCCTGAATAAATCTGACACTTTCCATTATGACATCAGACACTTTCATATATGATCCTTAACCGAATATCTGGTTTGTGGCAAAGTGACCTCAGGCTGAACAGTCATATCATATTTCATGCCTCTTTTCCTGCTAGCAGCGGCTGTTACTCGTCTTTGACACCCTTAAATTCTGCATGATTTTCTCCTTCTGTGAACCCAGCCATGTAACTGCCCCGCTACTCAGAACTGCTCCACAAAAAAAAGGAACTTGATTAAACTCTTGGCCCTCCTTTTTTTCTGTATTCCCTCTACTTTCGCTGTGTATTTGCATATTCGCAGCCTGTGTCCGCTACATATTTACGCACCAATTAAACCAGAGACAGTGACATTATTCAAAGCTGACTCCAGTTCATGTTCAGACTCTTTTTAGGAGTTGCAATAATGGGTTGGATAAAAACCCCAAAATCGATGTTTCTACCATATAGCTTTCATAATTGTGAGTAAAATGTTAAAGTTTATATTGTTTAACTATAATTGCAAAAAAAGAGGATTTAAGAAAATAATTATTGTAACATTTTAAAGAGATGTTGCATTAAACACATCATTGCAAAATAGATATGTAACATTGTGCATGCACATCACTGCACATACCCGCTAACTCAAGCATTCCTGCTTTAAAAATGCAGCTGCAATTTCTATATCTATCTAAAAAAGAAAGTAGAGCAAATAAACAATATACAGTGGGTTGAGTCTCCTTGTCGATTTATGTGCAGAACAGCAACACCTTCTTAACACCTTTTGAGGCAGTGACACAGGTTTTTCACCCCCGAGCAGCAGAGGTCATCACAGCGAGCCATGTCAGTGACACTCTCCTGCTCCAGTCTATTTAAAGGGGCCAGCTGAACAGAGTTGGCCTCAGATGTGCTGTGTGTCTACGCCGGTTAACGGGTGTGAATGACGAATCTTGAAAGTGTTTTACTTGAAAAAGTCCCAGTCAAAGCCCGAGGCTTTGTCAAGGATGTTGCTGAGTCTACGTATATAATAGATAAGAGTCTTTTGATCACATTATAATGATCACTACAGCGGAATGTCCTCCTCTACAGTTTGAACATGGGGAGGATCTGACAGATTACGGATACTCAGCCATGGACACTTAGAGAAAGATGGACGACCAATTGATATGTTATGATTATGCTAATACTTACATCAGATCCATTAGCAGCGACCTCTGCAGTTGATGACTTAGGCCTTTCAGCTTTCTTTGGTTTCAATCATCTTTGATATTATTATTTTATTTTATTATGTTCTACCCCTGAGGTTCAATTTTGTCAGCACTGCATGTCAAACAGTCAAATTCTTGAGCATTTCATTACCATATATTAATTCTAGAAATCTCTGTCAGTCTGTGTATGAAAGCATATCTCGAGAACCCTTCATCTGATCGGCGTCACACTTGACTTGTGTATTGTTCAGGGTCCAAGGGAAGTGCAGAGGGGAATTTGGACATGCGATAAGTTCAATATTGTAGCAGCGGTGACTGAGGCTCATCAACGTATTTGACATTTTTATTCACGGTAACAATGCATTCCCGACAACAGCGACTGATTCTCTACGGCAGCGTTGGCAAAGCTTGAGGATTTCCATCAGCAGATCTTAACTTGCTGCAGCTCAGTAACTGCAGGTTTCACAGTTTCATAAATAAAGCTGCAACCTGTATTACCACAGGCCAAACAAACAGCCCTTTCCCAACAGGCAGGTTTAGAACTGGCACTTCTCAAATAAATATAATGGATGATAATGATTAATCTAGTAAATCTGCTAAGTTAAAACACTTGTTAAAAATATCCTATTGTATTTTACTTGAATACAGCTAAATGTAGATTTAACTCTGCAGTGTATTTTGGTCTATCTTCCCTTTGCAGTTACTTGAGGCAGTTATGAGGCTTTAACAAAGGCAAAGAAAACATCAGCATTAGAAACAAACATTAAATGAACAAGGCAAATTGTCTTGATAAAATAGTCTATTTTTTCCAGAAAATTGGTCCTTTTCTTAGCAAAGGAACTGATTAATTTCTGAAGCTTGTTTAAGATGTTGCCCGAGGGTCTAGAAATGACTTTGATTCTCTTCTTTTAGTCTATTTAAAAAAGCGGAACAAAGGGACTGATTTTCAGCCTTGGAGATGTGATTTTCCTAATCAACGGCTGAGTCCAGTAAACATCTCGGCCTTTTGACAGCATCCGGCAGACGTCTTTTTGTAGCACAAAACAAGAAAGTGCTCAGGCCGTGAGATTACAATGATTGCTCCAAACACATGCACACCCACAATTATTTCAGTCAAGGTTACCATCGTGGCAGCAGAGAGAAAAGGGAGATTTCTGCGAGCCGCCCTCCCTTCAAACGCTCTGCACTCTCTGCATTGCACATTTGTTTTAGTGTCGTCTAAGAACCATAATTTCTGCACTCTGCTGGAAATGATCGGATTAGCCGCACACACTTTATCTTTGTTCTGCTCAAATTTCAATGTGATTATTCACACTGAAGAGACAAACCAGGAAATAAAGCCTGCATGTCGCCGCCATCGAAGGCGCCCCGTATGGCCCCTTTCAAAACCAGCTCGAGCTGCTGAACCGGGACTTCTGCTGAGCGTCACCCTAAATGAAAAAGAAAAATGGTTTTAGCCGTCCTCACAGTTAGAAGGAGACACTGAACCGGGGTTGACTGGATTGCCTGAAGTTATTAGCTCACAGTAATTAAGTTTGCATTATTCCGCTTACATCAAAATTATGTTTTTTTGTGCAGTTCCCTGTCATTCTGACCCTTGGACTTACCCATGAGCCTCAGTGGGGTTTGAATTGCAAGAATTTGGAATGTTTGAACTGCTGTGAGAGGAGTTCAGCAAAAGAATAAAAAGTGATTAGTAGTTAGTAGTACTGACTATATATGTTATAAATCGCAATCGACTTAACACAATGTTGACTGGGAGGATTTTTAGAGTCAAACTGACATTTCTGTTCATATTACTGTCTCTTTATCCTTTGTGTTTGCTTTGACTTGTTCATTCAAACTTTAAATTGACTAAAAGAGGAAATCTAAGTTTTATTCGTGAAATTTTAGTTCCAGCCAACAATGTCTATACTGAACAGCGATTTGGTTCTGCATCAGTTTGAGCAGGCACAATAAATTGTGGGTTTTATTCCTTTAATTCCAACAGTCATACGAGCTGGGACCAAGCTTTGGGAGCTGGCATTTTAAGCCGCTGGTCATCCCCATCTGTGATTCGGTCGTTTCCAGTCACAATTGGAAACATGATTGAGAGCAAGCCAACGCAGTGCGGACAAAAACTGAGTGTGGCCACATTAAGCCGTTTGCATTAAATATGTGGACTTTTCCTTTCACTTCCAAAACTCTGTTCCAAATAGTAACAGTGCTTTTCTCGCCCCAAAACTGAGCCTTTCAAAAAGTGTGTGAATCTGAAAACTGAGTAAAATCTGTAAACTCCCATTGTGTGGCGACTCAGGAGGTAGAGAGGGTCGTCCACTAACGAGACAATTGATGGTTCGATCCTTGGCTCTTCCCGTCTGCATGCAGAATTTTCCTTGGGCAAGTTACTGAACCCCAAACTTCCCCGGACTGTTGGCTGTCTGAATGGTGTGCTGGAAAAAGCACTGCATATGTGAGCACTGTATGGATGTGTGCTATGATGCGACTTGCATTGTAAAGCACTTTGAGCAGTAGATATGACTGGAAAGTGCCATATAAATATAGTCCATTTACCATCTTAGTGTGTTTGTGTCTAAAGGATAAAAGTGCATGTGAGAGGCCAATACATCCAAACAAACAACAAAACAAGCTAGTGTCCTATTATATATTATATCAAATAGAGAGAGACTTTTCCAAGAAATCTGGCGTCTTATCATCAGCCTGATTGAAAAAAATGAAAGTAAATGGCCATTTGTCTAACCGGTTCACTCTGTCTTTGTGTCATTGGTCAATACCGTGTAACTAAGAGTTAAACAAGGCACAACATCTCCTTTTGTTTAACCACCACTTTTGTTGATGGCTTTGGTTTTTTCTCCCTTTATTTTTCTTATGGACTTGTTTTTGTGTGTTTGTCCATTTGTTTTTGCGGATGTTTAAAGATAAACTGATAAAAGGAAAATCCTGAATCTGCTGCCTCTCGTCTGGATTTGATCCAAATCGTAATGGATGTTCTCTGGCTCATACTCTACACCTTCAACAAACTTGACTAAAAATCAGTTCTGTAATTTTTTAGTAATCCTGCTAAGAGACAGACAAATCAAATCCTCCTTAGATGCAGCTTGATAATGACTTGTAAAATGTATAGTCAATATCAATTTCATGCTTATTTAGTTAAATAATTTTATTGTGAATTCAGCTGCATTAAAACATAACAAAGATGTGTGTTTAGCCGTGTTGGAACCTGGAGGAAGAAAGTTTTATGTCATCTTTAACTTTTTCTATTATCACATATTTTATAATGAAATATTTTTTTGGTAATTTGGCAGTGTGCCACACCCCTAAAGTGTCACAGTCTGTTTTAAAATGTCAACAACATAATGTAGATGAAGCCTGAGTGTGTGGCAAATGTCAGTTTTTCAGGAGGTATTTTTAAATAATGAGAATTAAAGGGGAATGGAAAGAAACTAACTGCAATTAAAAGCAGCATAGAAAAAAACATTTGTGTAAGGAAGTGGTATTCGTACAAGGTTGCTGATGCTATTTCTCATCTAACGATAAGTACACAAATTATTCATGAAGGATATTGCATTGGCATTAAAAAAAACAATAAAATAAAAATAAAACGATGTATTTTTGATCACAGCCTCCATATATTGAAACTCTTCCATCATTCAGGTCTTCACTCTAAACCTTTTATGTGACAGCAACAATAGTAAAAAAATGCCTATGTCTCTCAAAAACAAATAAGCCCAGTGCAGGAACATATGTACAGTAAAATGCACTGGTGCCGCCGAGGGACTGTGCAGGCTCCACTTGTTCTGTCAGAGTGGCATTGAGCCGGCTGAGAAGTCAGCTAAAATAAACACAGCCTTCTCTTCTCACAACTCCGGTAAAAGCTCATAGCCCTTTATTAATTCAGAGGCCTTAACAGCGTTTTCGGATGACTCTGGGTTTGCGCTGTCAGTGCCTCTCAGAAACCGGAGAGATGAAGTGCATTTGCAGTTGGACCCGTAGACACTGATGATGACTGTAACATAGCAGCCTCAAAATCCATTTCTCACCTCCTTCACAGTGACTACCGCTCTTATTTTTAAATGAATGTGTAAAGTTGCAGACATGTCATCAACACTGAAAAACGGCCGATGGACACGAGTGTTCCTGGACGTCAGGTGTTTCTGTTGTGGGTCTTTCTTTTGCATTTCAGTTTTTTTCTAAATGAGATGTGGGTCTTAAATGACAGGAGTCATCTTAAAGAAAAATGTTTTTTATTTTCCTACATTTCCATGTCCCATACAGTAACATGGATGAGGTGTAGTTTATGACCTTGTGGCAATGTCCTTTGTCTCAGGGGTCTCACCACAACAGCCAGACATGAACCAGTTGCTTTTCAGCATTCTTAATTAACTCACACACACAAACGTGAGCAAACATAAATTAATTCAACTTAAAGGTCTAGACGTCCAGCTCAGGCCTTTCTGGTTCCTCTTCTGTGTGTTTCCTCATGTGTGTCTTTGTATCTCAAGGCCGGAGCATACTTCTGCGTTGTCAGGGGCCCGCAAGCACGCAGTTGTAACGCAGGACTCGTTCTCATTCATGGTTTTCCAACCGTTGCGCGTGTTCCCATGCAATTCCCCGCCAGAACACTAGGCGGAGTAATGTTTTTTGTCGAAGTCGGCTCTTCTTCGTGTGTGGCACGAAGAAGAGCGATGTATTTACATCGCCACGGCGGCTCCTCAGAGCCTTTTTCTGGCGGAAAAATCCGCCGGTCAGTGACGGGTTATACTAGTGGACATAGTTTTGGATCTCTTCTGCCAAGTGCTCTTCTATTTGGTCCATATTCGTTCTTCTAAATCTTCCGTGGTTTCCGGGCATGAACCGGAAATGCGACTCCGGAAATGATGTAGTTAGCAGACCAATCACAGCCCTTGCGGGCGGGTGACACTTGCGGGGCTTTGCCGTCTAGTTAGAAAAATTGGCCGACACACGTAAGGACGTAAGAAGGGCTACGATAGCACGTAGGGGGCCCGGCAGGGCTCTTGTGCTTCCGGGCCCGTGAAAACGCAGAAGCATGCTCCGGCCTTCAGTCCTCGTCTCTCTACCAGCTCTGCTGCTGCCTTTTGTACCAGAGGATCAATCAGCTAACAGCTCTCACCTGCGCTGTTTGATCCTCTGGTACAGAGGGAGGTGCTCTCCAAGTTACCTTCGTGCCCACAGACCTATACTGAAGGCAATTAACTTTGGCTTCACTTTGGGGAGGCAGTCATGTCGTCCATTTTATAAATAAATAACACAATTATTAACAATACGGTAATTCTGCAAAACTACATAAAGTTACTCAAGTGGAGTGAGGGGGCACCTTTCTTCCCAAGCTTTGTCACAGAGGAGTCTCACAGTCACAGACTTATAAAACCCCTGCTCTCATGGATTGCAGTCTGAGTCAGTGTATGAGCTGCAGTCATACCTTTTTACATTAGTGCAGGTGAAACCAAATGGAGCTGTCTGGCCTGTCCATCACTTTGAGCCCATCAACATCCGCCGAGTCCTTCAACCCACCTGACGCCCATTAAGTGACACTCACATCCTGCAGAAGAAATGCGGCGACGAGATGCCAACCCCTTAGTCTCAAAAAGCAGAACAAAAACAAAAGAGCGGTTGCTGGTTTATGCATACAGAGTACAGCATATCTACTTTACTCAGCACAAGCTTATATAGATGCAGCTTAACAAGCAGGGACTTATGCAAAGGTTAGAGGAGCTGCACACAGTTGTCTCCCGCTCATTACCCACCTTTCAAGTGCCCTTGTGCAGGGAACTTAATCCTGCTCCGCAGCCCAGACTGAGACAGTGGTTGAACTGCGGAGGTCCCAGGTGTGACAGTGTGGAGCTGTTTGTTTGTGCAGCAGGACGTCACTGGGAAAGAGCTGCGGTAACCAGCAGACCTCTATGGAGCTTAAATGGGTGGCTATAAAAAGTGAGAATAATAAATTGCCCTGTAACACTGAAAATGTTACTTTTGAGATTTTTTTTACTTTAAGAAATTCTTTTGAAGAAGTATTTTTCCGTTTGAAATGTCTGCCTTTAATTTGCGTTAATTAGACTCTGAGACCCATTAAAGGGATGTCTTAGTGTAACAGTTTTGTTATGTATGATTTAAACATTTCTGAATCTAGCATCCCCTAGTGGTTGTATGCAAAACCCTCGAAAAGATCTGAAAATGTACATAATTACCTGTAAGTTTTCTTAATTGTGTGGCAAGTACATGTATCATTAAAGGGACTCTCACCTTTGTTGCATTTTTACACTTTTTTTGGATAAGGTTAAATTGGTATTAATAAGGTAATGACACTCTAAAATGCAAGACAGACCCACCAGGAGTAAAAACAAACAATTATTTCACTCTCATAATATTTAGTGAAAACTTCAACCAATAAAATTCTTCGGACCGAAGGACCTTATTGGCCGACAGACCTGTCTGTTTGCTGCATGGACATGCAGGTTTTTCGTCTGCTTCTTGTGGCGCATTCGTGCGTGCGCGGAGGCAGTAGGTTGTAAGTCTGCTTGTAAATAAAGTTTCTTCAAAAAAATAAAAACACCGGGATGGTTGTAAGTCTGCTTGTGTAAATAAAGTTTCTTAAATAAAACACCGCGGATGGGAACGAGGGGGTGGGGCATTGGAGGAAGGCGGGATTATTTGAATGTGCTGTAATTCTCAAATGCAACAAAGGTGAGAGTCCCTTTAAGTAAAACTTTTTTACTATTCATGATTTTTGCTTTACAATAGTTTAACTTTGATCAAAAGTTAAGCCCCAATTCAGCTAATCTATGCTATAGTCAAATTTTGTAACAGTGTAATACTCTCAGAGAGTCTTAAAATTCGGGAATAATCTTGGAAGAAATACTTTTTTAATAATATTACAGTGTTTTGACACTGCAGCATCAAATACAAGCACATACATACAGTAATAGTAACATTTCTTTAAATTTAAAAACAACAATTTCTATATATGTCTATACAAAGATTTTGTTTAATTTTACGACACATAAGCGTATACAAATTAAATATTTCCTTATTTATTAAAATAAATAATCGGGACTATGATAAATGAAAACAACAGAGACATCATTCTCCTAGGTTCGAACAGTATATGAAAACGTAATTTGACTTACAGACTTGTGACAGACACACACACACACCACTGATCATTAGGCATCAGATAATGCTGTGCTGTAGCAACGGATAAGTGAACTGCTTGTTTTGTTTGCTCTGCTGCCGAAATCCCTTTTGTCATTCAACTCAGCCTCTTCCTCCCTTTAACGGCCATCTCTCTGGCTCAGAGTGACTCGGCTAAATTACTCAAATAGAATTGACAGACAGAGTCGGCTTCCCACACTGATTCTCATGTGAATATTCATCTGCAGCTCAGAGCACAGCCAAACTTATTCTTTTAATGTCACAGCTCCGAACACTGTCAGGTCCGCCCCACAGTGACAAAAACACGGTGTCTCCCGCTAACCTTTACCAACGTGAATCCTGTAATGATTACAGCTTGCTAGATTTTCTGTAAAGGTGTTGTTCCTGAGCTAAAGGTTTAGATTCCATCTAACGTTGTTATTCCGAAACATTTTTCCTTTGCACACAGCGTTGGATAAGAAAGGGCGACAGATAGTGATAACGGGATCAAGTCTTAATCTGCTCAAATACTTCTGGCAGAAGCACAAAAGGGTCTGTGGCTCTTTAACAGTTCATTTGATACATCTGAAAATCCCCTCCAGCGCTCAAAGCTGACAACGTGAACTCTTAACATCACAGTCATTGTCTCATTTCACAGTCAAAGTGCGGAGAGAACAAGGCCAAAAAAGAAACCTCATGATGTTACACAGTGTGAATACTCACAGAGAGCAGAGTGTGTGTATGTGTGTACTAGTACCTTTGTGGGGACCGGCTTGAGCCTGAAACCTACAAAGTGAGGACATATTGGGAAAGTGAGGACATTTTGGTCGATCCTCACTTTCTGACCACTTTTAATGAGCTGTTTGGGGTTAAGAGTAACGGTTAGAATAAGGTTAAGGTTAAGGTTAGGGTTAGGCATTTAGTTTTGATGGTTAAGGTTAGGGTAAGGGGCTTCGGATTGCAGTATTCCGAAGAGTGTCCTCACTAAGATAGAAGTATAAACCTGTGTGTGTGTGTGTGTGTGTGGATGCCATTGCAGATGTGTGCCTGAATCCTTACAGTTTTTCCATCAAAGGTATAAAAGTGCTGAAAGGAAACCCGCCCTGAGTGAGGTCAGAGAGTCGGTGTAGTGTCTGCCATTGTTCCTGCTCTCAAGGACAAAGCAAAACACTAACATGTATTTATTAGTAGGCTCCATTGTAGCATTCTCTGAGGACTATTGTTTAGCTTTAAGCTGTGCAGGAGGTTTGAGAGGATTCTTGTCTTTTATTGTGGAGACACATGGTCTGCGGAGCCCCAGGTGCCAGGGACTTTGGCAGCACGACACGCTGGAGCTCAGGAGATTGACTCTGCGGCGTATACAACATTTACTGCTGAATGTGTAGTTCTGTCTCTACGCATTATATCAATGCTAATAGCCAATATATTATTACATGTCGAAATGTATGGATTTAAATACAACCAAAAATGTTTGTTTAAACTATAAATATGCCAAAAGCAATTTCTAAAGCGATATTCAATTCATCAAATTAGAATGAAATCAATCAATATGGCAAGAAAAAAAATTGAATATGTATTTTGAACTAACCAATCATTTTTTACCAATGATCAATGTGAATTTGAATCAATTTGCACTGGAAATGTGGAATCTGCAGTGGTGGAGGAACAATTCAGATCTTACATGAAAGTAAAAGGTACCACAGTAAATATGCGATCAAATAACCAAATCATCCACTACCTATACAACTTATCCATTAAAGGTTGTGAGGGGAGCTAGAGGTACACCCTGAACGGGTCGCTAGTCCGTCACAAGGCCGACAAACAACATCCATGCTTACATGCACACCACCGGGACTTATAAAGTGTCCAATTATCTAACCTGCATGTGTTCGGACTGTGGGAGGAAACTGAGGTCCCTTGCGAAAACCCACACAGACATGAGAATAACATAAAAACTCCCACAGAAAGGAGAACCTTCTTGATCGTAGTGCTTTACAGTCACAAGTTCATAGAGTGAATCTATGTTCGGCACTTTTTCTGTCACACTTATCCTTTCATGCTATCATACGTCGATCACATATGCAGCCGTCAGGGGTAATTTCGGGGTTCAGTATGTTGCAGAAGGGGGAGACAGGGATCAAAGCGCCGACCCTCTGGTGAGTGGATGACCCGCTCCATACTGAGCAACATTTTACTCTCAGTAGTTTAATTTAGTCAAGGCAGAAAAAACAATAATCCAAGGGAGAACCCTTTCATTTTGATGAGGATCAGGGGGCGGCAGCAGAAATTTTTATTATTCACTTTCGTTAACATTGTGAAACGGGGCATTTTTTTTTAAATTTTCCTTGTTTTGTCAGGGAAAGATTCATGAATTTTGATGAAAAAAGACGGACATGTTAAGGAAGCCGATTTCTATGAGTGTGTGGAATTTGGTGCAATTTGGTTGAATTTAAAGGGATTGTTGGGCCTTGGTGGACGTACGCACTCTCCTAAAGGATGAACTATTTTAAATGATACTGGGTTGTTTTAGAGTAACTATACGCAGTAAGTGAAGTCCCTAAAATGTGTCATTCAACATTCTATCACTGAAAACCCTTTTATTTGATTTATTGAATTAATTTATTACTTAATTTAATATTTACTAAACACATTTTGTAGTGCAGAGTTTATTCTCCTCATCCAGGATCAGTGTGCTTATAAATCAGCTTTTATTAAATCAGTCACTCTCACATACGAGAGGAGGTTGAATCTTCAAAAGTGTCCTGACAATATGCACCACTCGTCTTCATCCACAACCCATCACGAGTCCCTGTTTCCAGCCAGTGCTGCAGTATGTGCACATCTGCGACACCCCAGGGGACGTTTGTAAATGATCCTGCTACAGATCCCTGGACTCGTGCCCTGTGTACCCGCCTCCCTCTTGGTGGTCCTCCTCCCCGTGGAGCGGTGCCCTGCATGCTCGCTCAGTTAATCCAGGCCTGCCAGGAGACTGCAGGGTTGCTGGAAAGACATCTGGGTGACCTTCCTTGATGAGCGCACACCGCGTACATCACTCCTAGCTGTGCCGTCAAGCCCAGATACTCTGTCATCTTCTCATCATCGAGTCTCCTTTGGCCGGTTCTCCCGGGACAAAGTCAGCTCACTTTTTTCAGTTCCTGTGCGGATATTTTAGACGGCAGCACATTGTTTGGCCTAAGCATGGAAACAGTGATGTGAGTTTGAGGTGAAAATATGGCCACACTTTGACACGACTGTCTTAAACTGCTCGGTTGACCCTCTTGGCTGTGGCTGCTCTCCTGCTTTGATGAAAGTGGAGCCGTGCAGGCTGGACTATCTCGCCTTCAGCACCTGGCTGTCACAGCAGCCCTGACTCTCTCCTCCCAGCACTTAGAGCTCAAGATGTCTCACAGTCCTTCTCTTTTCAGGCACAGAGGGCATAATAGTCGCCCAGCAGAAGAAGTAGGAAGGGCAGAGGAAGACAGAATGAAATGATGGAAAGATGAACAAATTGAGGCCTGGCCGGTCAGTGCGAGTTCCTGCCTGCTCCCACACACACCATGCACCTTGCTGCTTTATTCCTATCGGTGTGTGACTCTTGTACTGCAGCTGGCACCTCCACTCGGACCATGTGTCAGTTGCTGTTTTCTGGTTCAGCAGGCCTTGCTAAATGTGTTCAGATTCCTCCCCACGGCCGGACTCGACTGCATCGGAGGTCTTATCTTCTAGTAAGTGACCAGCCACCTTGACACCGAACGCAGCTTTTTCTTGCTCTTGTCTTCGTGTTCGATCCTCCCCCGAGAGCGGACCTTGGCATTTGGTAGACAACTCTGGGTCTTTAACTTGTTCTGAAGGCCTGGATTTTCTCACCCAAACACAGCAAAAAAGTGGGTCTAAAACCAAACTAATCATCACGATGGATGCGGCGTCCTTCAGGTGGCAGTCACAGGATGGAGCGGATGATGGATGAAATTAGCTGAAACACTTTCAACAGAGGAGTTGTACAGAAGATTATCCTCTTCCAGATGATTTTTTATCTATTTTTAACTCCTCACAGTCACAACATGTTATTTGCACGTATGTATCAGACAAAATTGAGCTTGATATTGTTGCTGCAGTTTGTTATTATGTTCCTGAACCTACAGATGTGCTTTCAATTACATTTCCACCATTTGCATGTGTGAAGAAGAGGTGTTAAAAGACACGCCACGGCCCTCAAGTGTTTGCACATGAAGTCCTCTTTCTTCAAGAAGAAAAAAATATCACACATACATAAATAATGCATTGTTATGAGTTGTTGCAGAGCACTCAGCGAGAGGAGAGAAACACAAACGCAACATATTAGAAACATTCCTGTTTGTTCTTGTTCTTACTCGCCTCTCGCGACACAGAGACTATTTTCACACATCTGCTGCTGCAAAAGCGGCTTCTGGCGGAGATACGATAGCAGTCGAGCTCAAGAAGAGCCACCGCCAGATACAGTGGGATGAATTATGTCAAAATGTGCTGCTCGGTATTCACATTCATTCTGTTTCATGCCTCGTCTTCCTCAGCTTCTCGACCCGAATCAATACGCCATCACAGCCGACCTGGGACAGGGTGCAAAAAGTGCAATAAGTAGAAATATGACATCACTTATCCTTGATAGTCATAATGTTTATAGCCTGTTAAAAATCAGTGATGGGTTTAGGTATTTTAAATTGTGGGAAACAGATTCAAAGAAGGATTAAGAAAGGCTAACTAGTAAAATATGTTAAGATTCACACTTACATTGATTCACACACATTTTTTATGGGGAAGTATACATTTATTTTAGTAAAATAGAGAATACAATTAGCACACAGTAACTTTGTAGGGGTGAAAATATGTGCTGTCTGAATATTTATTTATACAAGTTTGATCTGCAAGAATCACTCAGTATGAAGTCTTCAAAGACGGATTAGAGAGGCTCGCCGACACATCCCAGACGATTCGTACACTTGGAAATTCAGATTTCCAACCTCCTGGAAATCTAGTCGGAGTCTGCAACAGCTACAGCCAATCAGTGTGCAGCACGAGATAAAGGTGTCATCGAGATGTTTCATCCTTTGAGAAGGATGACACAGAAGAGCAGGAGGATCACCGGATTGACTGTATCTCTTCTCATGGGTGTTTTTATGATTAATTCATGATTTGGGGAACAAAATCATACAGTATGTGACCTTGTGGCCAGTCAGTAGTGTAGTGTGAACTCACAAAGACAGCAAGACCCTCAATCCTGTGTAGTGCGAACAAGTGAAATTTTGAATTAGTGAAACATTCTTTTCATCTTTGGTTGAGGTAATAAACAGCTGCTATTTGTAACACCAAATACCGTCTTGAAATTCAGTGTCTTAAAATTCACTCACACCATCCGAACGTATAAGAAGTTCCAGCTAACAACGGATAAAACAGCTAATAGTCAACGTCGAGTCACAGTGTTTCCTGTCAGATTGTGTTTCGGTCCAGACAGAACTCCTGCCTGTTGTGAGCGGAGCTTTTAAGCATTTGCTTGGATTTCTTGTCACAGCAGTTTAGGATCAGGGCGGGCCCCCACAGCCACAGTGTTTATAATGGATGTAGTTTCATCCTCATGCTCCAGAGCAGATTCTCACTCGCTAGTTCATTGCAGAATTTTCTGGTTGTGTGTCTTTTTTTCTCGAAGGATGCATTCAAATGAAGGAAAGCGCTCTGTGTGAGTTGGATTTGCTCAGTGACCCTCCTCACAACACTAATGTTCATCACTGGCTAATGTGGAACTTTGAAGTTCCCCAGATGGTGTTGGTAGTTATTATTCATGCTTGATGTTCAGGCTTCATGACCTGTAAATAATCCTCTAAACTGTGTTGTGTACAAAGATGAAAGTACACGTGGGAGCCTCAGTTTTGAAATTTCCAAGTGTCTCTTACCTCAGCTCTTTTATATAGACGAGCCAAACTGTCGTAGAATTACAAGTTTTGATTCTTATTCTCTTTCATTTATTTTGGCAAATTGTGTTTTGTATTGCACTCATTTATTTTAATGCCGGTAACAGTGAATGAAAGGATTCCACGTTGGATCATGGCATGAAATCTGCACTCACAAAACAACAGAGCATTTACACATTAATAAACATAAGAGCACCGGCAGGCCCACTTAGCGTTATAAAGGGAATGCATTGCATTAATAAAGTCAGCTGGTGAAAATAAAACTGAAACAATAACCATTCAGAGAACGACAAGAGAGAAATACTGAAAATTGGAATTTCGTGACAGTAAAAGTTTGTGGCCCCATAATTCCTGGTGACACACATTTTGGTACTTAGTGTTATGCAATACCACAGAAAATATAATCATTAAGTTTTAAATAACTCATCTATAAACTCAATAATGCATTTTTTTGTTGAAGCTACAAAGTAAATGTAACTTTGTCATAATCATTTGGTTTTACTGTGTTTTATTTTGCTGCTGCAGATAGACAGATAGACAGACAGACAGACAGACAGACAGACAGACAGACAGACAGACAGACAGACAGACGGACGGACGGACGGACGGACAGACAGACAGACAGACAGACAGTCGGACGGACGGACGGACGGACGGACGGACGGACGGACGGACGGACGGACGGACGGACGGACGGACGGACAGACAGACAGACAGACAGACAGACAGACAGACAGACAGACAGACAGACAGACAGACAGACAGACAGACAGACAGACAGACAGACAGACAGACAGACAGACAGACAGACAGACAGACAGACAGACAGACAGACAGACAGACAGACAGACAGACAGACAGACAGACAGACAGATAGATAGATAGATAGATAGATATACGTACTAAGGTGTCAGACACATTACACACTAAGCAAGATAGTGTGTTTCATCGAAGCTAATTTACATTTAATAAGCATCATATAAAGCAACAATATCACAAAAGTTCATAAATAAAATTAAAAAATTGATGATAACGACGCAGAGAGCTTCAGCAGCAACATGGTGAAGCTAAGCAATAAACAGATGGCATCAAATAATAAGGAATAAAAGGCAAAATATTATTTTATTCCATTAATAATAGTTTTCTCTTATCAGAACCTTTTTGCTTTACTTGCTTAAAAGAAATATAATTGGAGTTGAATGTGAAATCCTACTGTTAAGAAATGCAAGCAAAATTTAAATAGACTTTACATTTGGATTTTTCTCAAGGGGTTTGAGAGTCAGCACTTATTTCTTATCGGAGCTCATTGGTCACGCTATCCGCGGCCACCTTTGGTTCTCTACATTCAGTTAAATGGATTAACTGATAAATCAAGTTTTGTTTTGGGCGGTCCATTCAGCTTATCACTCACTGCAAATTTGAGCAGCGTGAAGTAGTCTTCTTCTGCACAGTCATTTTGGATGAATAGAGGAGTCGCTTTAGTATGCAGGTGTAGGGACGGTGACTATTAGAGCAGCTTTACACTCAGAAAGAGCGCTCATGATCCGGGCTGATCTCGTGCTCAGGCTCAAGCCTCTGCTCCCAGCTCAGTCACTCATCCTTTAAGATAGATATATATATATGCACGGGACCATATTTGAAGGTATAAATCCATTTTCTGTGTCTTCAAACGCTTTATATAGTCTGCAAAGGCCAGTCTCATCCATTTTAGCTTTCAAAAGACTACAGTTTTATCTGCCTTTTAGGGCTGTTCCAATTGTTTCACACAAAGTCCCGGCTTTACGACGGAGATATATGAAAGCACACGGTCAGTAAATCTGGCGAGCCGCGTTTATAGAGGTGTATATGACTGAGCAAATTCTTGTCCCAGTGGAGAAATTATCAACTTGTTTTTATATACAGGCACACAAGGGGAAATTATCAAAAAACATGGAGGTTACAAGGGGTAAACAAACAAAGAGCTGGATTTAATTTTGCTTTAATATCAAAGACTAATTACATCAATTATTATTCAGGTCATAATGTTTAAATGACAAAACACAAACAGGCAAAAACAATTAGAGAGGAAAAAAATTATTTAATAGACAATGTAATATTTTACAATTCTTTATCAACTATTGCAATTTGATAATCTTGATGTACTGCTTGATGTGACTTGATGTAGATATCAAGAGGGTCTTCCTGTTCCAGGAGAGAGTTTCCAGCCAACTGATTTTTCTTTTTCTTTCAGGACATAGATTCAGAACTGACAAGAGAACAAGATTAAAGCTCTTTTCAGATCCAGAAAATGTCTGGAAAATTTGATTCAGACATTTTTCAGACATTGCCTTTCACCCATAGTAAATTCAGCCAAAGATTTCCCAGATCGAACGACTTCACAACAAAAGGAAAAATATCTGTACCATTCAGGTGAGGGGTGGACGTATAAATTCTGCTGTTTTTTATTTCAGCACATCAACACTGGCCTCGACCCATTATTGCTATAAGCTCTCTGAACTTGTTGTATTTCCAAGTTGGCGTCTTCGACATGGCTGGTGTCCACCATGTTAGCAACATCATCAACAGACAGAGTCGCTGTGAAACATTTTGGACATTTTCCCGCTGTATAGTCAGAGATTCTCTGGATAATGTCTGCAACAACTGATTCACATTTGCACACATACAGCCCCTCCAGAAAATTTCAGGAAAATGTCCAGAGTTCAGTGCATGTCTGACAGCAGCTGAAGAGTCTGCAGCCGTGACGGTGATCCTGTGAAGTTGATACAGTGGTGCTTCAAGCCACACTTGGCCATAACGATTGGACAAATTGAATTATTGACCATTGGATGACGATAGTGCAAGATGAAAAGTGAAAGAATCACCAAAGACATTATGATTAATTCCGTTTGTTGTCCGTTGGGAAGATGAATGTGCTAAATATCATGGAAATCCATCTGGTAATGGAAAGGGAGATCAACAAAGTCAGACAGATTCCTCCTCTGGGGACCATGAATCTTCGGCAAACTGTTATGGCCGTCCATCTCATAGCTGTAGAGTAATTTCACTGTGGATCCAAGTGATGGACAGACGGGCCATCATTGCCATTTATAAAACCAAACCTTTATCATGGCTAAAATTGTGGTATGCGATATACAAGTTGTATTTACCACTTTGTGCAGGTATAAAATAAACAGCTATCAACACTATTGGTGTTTTCTTTACGGTGGCAGCCCAGTCTGAACTAGTCAGCAGAATAAAACAGTAATGATGGAAAATACACGTTTTATTTACTGGTTTGGAACCAGACAAACCAAATGAGAAGTTAGAGGCACTTGATCTTTTGTCTTACCATGACTTCCATTAAAAGGGACACAAGTACCCACCATGGCAGTTTGTCATCAAAAATACTAACTGCATTTACAAAGAAATACATGTTCTGCTTCATCTCAGATCTACTCCTTCAAATTTATTTTTTGATATGAATTTTCTAGAATTATCATGTTCATATAATTAATATTGTCCTTCTAGTTAAGATTGTTTAAAGCAACACGTATGTCTTTCCATGTGACTAGAGAGTCATATACCCTGTTCAGACCTGGTATCAACATCCATCTGCGTGATCCGCTCACAAGTGGTCAGAGCGAAGTTCAGGTCTGAACGCATCCAACTGTGTCCTCGATGTGTCCAGAGATCCGATCACTCATGCCAACATGCTTCAGCACCAAGTGATTTCTACTTTTTTCAAATGGGAAAACTGCTAGATTGATTCATTTAGTCCCTCCTGACAAAACTCACTTTCTCTCTCTCTCTCTCTCTCTCTCTCTCTCTCTCTCTCTCTCTCTCTCTCTCTCTCTCTCTCTCTCTCTCTCTCTCTCTCTCTCTCTCTCTCTCTCTCTCTCTCTCTCTCTCTCTCTCTCTCTCTCTCTCTCTCTCTCTCTCTCTCTCTCTCTCTCTCTCTCTCTCTCTCTCTCTTACTTGTGCCAACACAGAGACACACACACACACAAAAATTGTCATCGGTCACTCAGACTATGTTAAAATAACGTCAGTGGATTTCACAATCACAAATGACATGCATGATTATTTCCTTACAGAGCAGTGAGGTGAGATCTGATCACGATTGTTCACAGGAGACACATTCAGGTCACACATTTTAATACCAGGTGTGAACAGATGGACTTAGCGCCGTCCGCTTGGGATTGGATCTCTCAGGACGGATGTTAATACCAGGTCTGAAACTGGGCCACAGAGTCACAGACTAAAAGTAGGAGAGAGTAACAGTTGCAGATGCCAGCACGGTGACGTGATATCCATCATACTGTGTGTCATAGTGGCGAGGCATTCAAGAGCTAAAGTAAATGGAGTCTTGTGGAACTGGGGAAAAGGTAAAGCAGCCTTGTTATCTGGAAATGTCTAATTCTGTTTAAAGCAATGTAACAACACTGTAAAGGCAGACTGAATGGATCATATTTTGAGAACTACCAATGACTAACTCAGTTCTGGGGGGGTGGGTGGGTGGGTGGGGGGGTATATTTAAAGCTGCAAGTGTTGACTTTTGATTTCAATTACTAATTACAAATGGAGGGGGCGGGGAGTTGGTGCATGTCCAGTCTGGCTGCTGGATGTTGCTCTGACAGATCGCCTGTGTCAACTGGTTGACGGGCAAAAGAACCCTGAGATATATTCAAAACTCTGAGGCCCATTAAGGTTTTGTCTGTTGAACCAAACCAGTGGATTGGTGAGTTGAATCTGCTCAGTCGTTTAATTGTAACACAAATGAATGTGTTTGCTTTCCAACTCGCAGATTATTCATTCATTCATTATGCCCGGCCATCTGCTATGTGGCTGATTTCAATCTCTCCAGGTTCAGAGCCCCAGCAATTAGTGTCATAGCTCCAGTCAATCCATCCATCCATCCATCCATCCATCCATCCATCCATCGTCTGGATCTGCTCTAAGCATAGAACAACCATCAGGGAAACACGAAGGGCAGGTCAGTCATCTATCACAGACCAACACACTGACATTCACACACACACACGTGGGGGGAGCCGAGGCTGTGGCCGGGCCGACCTGCATGTCTCTGGACTAAAAGAGGAAATAGTGGAGAACCCAGAGGAGAGATCTCCACTGAACTAAAGTCAAGTTTATTTGTCCAAACCAATATCACATAAACTGTCTCAATGGGTTTTAGAGAATCACAGCAGTTTTTCCGGCTCACTCGGAGCTCTGTAAGAAGACAGGGGAAAAGAGAAGTAGTGAAGCAGTGAAGGAAAAGAGAGGAAGAAACCTCGGAAGCAACAATTCAATCAGAGAACGCCCGCTCTCTCACAGCTGGAGAGACCAATGCCACTCACTAAATGTATTCTGTCAAACTCTGTGTCCCTATTGAAGTTAACATTATTCTATAACCATAACTAAGCACGTCAGGATTTCTCCTGACGGCCAGTCCAACTATGGAAATTCAAACCCTAGAATGTATTCTAAAAGACGTCGAGAGTCGGACTCGTTCTTCGTTCTGGACGTAGTAAAAGAACAGAGACAGAATAGCAGAATACAACAAAATGAAAATTGTTGCTCCAGTGATGCATAAACAACAGAATAAAAGACAATGCACTCATAAAGGTGTACGACTAAACCATAAACACATGCACACACATTAATAAAAGCACTTAGCAGCCATATCGAGTGCATGGAAGAGATTTAACCACATCGTTTGACCTGCTTGTGTTTCTGCAAAAGAGTTCAATTTGATTTATAAGTGTCAGCGATTCAACAAATAGCGAGCTCGAGATTCACTTAATTCCAAGTGTGTGGCAGAGACGAGGGAAGAATACCTGCAAATTCATTCCGGAATTTGAGTTTCATGTTGTTGCAATTCTCTCTGATCCTTTCTCCTCATCTATTGTGATGTTCAAGCCTTTGAAATATTGGGTCAAGCTGTCATTAAAATCATTAAATGGCAGAAATCAGGATGTGACATGCGTGCCTAGCAGGCAGGTGACCAGCTAGTTTAAAGACCCGGTCCTTAAATATTTCTGTGAGCAACTACTGAGCAAAACTACAAATCCATAGCTCAAGGCAGCGGTGTGCTCATTGCATTTAAATACTCTCATCACACCTATAATATTCAGCTTTGTTTAAAAATGAAATGTGCAGCCACTGAAAGAAAGACCTTTACTTGCCTTTATCAGGACCCACAGGAGTCCTGAAATTATGCAGGCTGTCAGGTACAATTCAGGCCACATGGGGATACATGTATAAAATGACGGAGATGGCCTCACACGGAGCCCCGAGGATGTCGACTGCTCTAGATGAAGTCGTGTAGGAGGAGGAAGCGTTGCTATGAATTGAAGTTTTAATAGCAGAGCATTTTGATGCAATTAGAAAATTAAATGGTTTTGTTCGAGCACCCAGTGGATCACTGCGACTGAGAGTGAGACGCAGATGAGGCAAATAGCTGTAGATGAGATTCTTCTTGTTTATTCCAAAGAGCAGAACGAGGTGGCAGAGTCGGCCATTACCTTGAATTATATCCTCAAAGAATCTCACAGCCTCTTAAGATAAAGGCAGATGTATCTCGGGGCGTAAGCGGGATTGTTCTCGCAGTCAGCCTTGGTTCAAAAAAAGAAAACTACAGCCAGCCATCTCTCGTCTGAGGAAGACAGTTCTCCAACAAAGCATGTCTAATTTGAAAAAGAATGAAGGGAGGGCGATTTCAATGAGCCAGGAAATGTAATGCATCTGGCCCAGCAGCTTTGATGGGAGTCTTCAATATTAATGCGAGGATTTTGCGTGGCCGTCCATATGTCGTGTTCTCCCGCACAGAGAGAGCACAGTTGTTCTATTACATGGGCCAGCACTTCTGTCGAGATCACCTGAGACCGACTGGACATTTTCCCCTCCATGTCCTCTCCCGCGCTGTCGCCGCTGTGCCGAGTGAAGTGAGGCCAAACAAATAACACCCACAACATGCAGATGAGACGAAAGCCTTGGAAATGGCCAATATACCGTTTGTTGTTTGATTCTTAAGAGATTTCATAATGCCAATAGAAGAGGCAAATCGTGGAGCTCTTTCACGGCTGGTGAATAGGAGACTGATTTGCAGACATGGCAACAGCACTCGGGTTAATTTGATAGAAAATATTGGGATGGACTCTGGTTCATAACAGTCAAATAAAATGAAGCAAATTAAACTAATGTATATTTATAGAAATACACCGAAATATGTCTAATACCGAGTCTTTGTGATGCATGTGACCCTTTTTTGGATTTCAGAGGGACGGCTCGGTGGAGCAGCGGTTAGCACTGTCGCCTCACAGCAGGACTATTGTGGGTTTGAACCTGAAGGTCAGGTGGAACCTTTCACTGTGGAGTTTGTATTTTCTCCCTGTGTCTAGTGGACGGACCTCGTCAGGTTGAATTATGACAGTTGCAGATGCTCCCCTCCTTCGATTGGTCACTTTGAACACTCCAGTCCTAAGCCTGTCCAAGCTAAAGGTGAAGAATTTCCTTCTGGTTACCATGACATCCAAATCTCTAACCCATCTCCAAACATACCGTTTTTATATGGATTAATCTAAATCTTCATTCCTGAGATTTACAGGTAGATTTCCTTCGAGCTGTTTCTACGTGTTCCAAGTCTTTGTGCTAAGCTCAGCCGCTGCAAGTCAAAAAGAGAACAAGCTCATTCATGGCCAACAGCACTTCAAAGTCACTGCTCAAAGATTAACCCGCATTTTCTTGACATTATCTTTTTTCTTCACCAAGCATTCAAACGTGAGGGCAGCGGTCTGGAAATGCAGGCGTGCACATGTCAACCGGCGTTAAGGTGCAGCGAAGAACGAGCAGAGGTTGGGAGCTCCTCGAACAAGCAGCGGCACACAACACCAGAGGTGGGAGACGGAGGACATGTTGCCAGGGTTATGACTTCAAACATGTAACAGCCTCTGCAGCTCCAAGCCAAGGGGAACAGATTGCTAAAATTACAGCGAGCCTCCTGCAGCGGAGTATCCTTGACACATGCAACGGCCTATTGGAGTGGACTTAGGGAAGTGGCATGTTGCTCTGGAGCACTGAGGGGACTCCGCACATCCCACCACCAATCTGTATTCTGTTTGAACCCGCAGACACATCTCCTTTTAGTCCCGGCTTTTCGTTTTTCAGATTCTGTTCAGACTCTCGTGTTTTTGGCTACCAACACAGGTGATTGGCACCTTCTCTCTGAATTTATAACAAAATCAATTCTCAAACAGCATCCCCGAGCACATCAATCTGAGAGAGAGATGCTCGCTACCTCCCCCCCCCTCATTTTCAGCTTCACAGCCAGAGTGGTTATAGATGAATCCCTCAGTATACTTACCAGTATCGGCTTCGAGTGCTGTGGCGGAGCGCTGCCTTTAATTGGCAGCGTCAAGTGATGCACAACATGTTAGGAGCCAGCAGCATTGGGAATCACCTTGTTAATTGAGGGGCCGCATTTTGAGAGATTGACTAATTGATCAAGGCCTTTACGGAGGTAGATAATTCACGACTACAACACCGCAGGGGGGTGGAGGGGGCTGGCTTGTCAGCAATGATTCATGCGTCTCTGTGAGGACAGTCGGTCTCCGTGAGGACAGTCGGTCTCCGTGGTCTCTTTTGTTCTGGAGACCCGGTTCGACGGGGGCAGCATTATCAGCACCTCCGCCCCCAACCACTCGCTTCTCCCTCTATATCAGAATTAAAACGGTGAGGCCGGTGTTGATAGGTTGCCACAAATGATGCAGTGTTGTGTGACTGTGTACTTCCCCGGATGGCTGCTGCTCTCCCCGAACACCATCAAGATACAGACGAGATGTATGGTCGTGTTGTAATGAAAGCATGAAGGGACCCCAAGACACGGAGGAAACGTCTCCATCACCCAGGCAGAGAGGTAATCATGCCCCTGTGTACTGTACTGGGGGAGAAAAAAATGAAATGTGTGGCAACAATGCAAGGAGAGGCTGAAATACCTCCGATCAGATCTGTGGACTGAGGTGGAACACTACACTATGTCCTGGTGTAAAAACTGAATGTGAAGTTTATTTGTTTCTGCCACAATATCCATGCGGTGTGCAGAGGTTGTACAGACAGGTCTGTGAGCAGGATGTGGATGTGGTGGGGCTGATGGAAGCTGATTAGCAGGGCGAATGGAAGAGGAAGAGGGGATGAATGGAGAAAATGGAGGGATATACAGACGTTATACAAAGTTTTCCAAAACATATATATATTATATTATTGTTAACCAAAATACAATGTTGATATACAGATCAAACTGTTTCTGTAGAAGAGTCTAAGAAGCCGGTGATGTAATAGATCAATTCCAGCATATAAAGCCAATCCTTACACGCCCCCTCAAATTCAGTAGATGTCTTATTCAAATATGTATTAATTTTGAATTTATCATTGTTATGTTGTAATGTGTGGCAGATTACTCAATTGGCACAATCCAGTCAGTTACCGAATCAATTATTCATTTACTTACCCAATAACTGGATGAATCATGGTTATTGTCTTATAAGTTAAAGTATAAGAATAAATTATATCTATATTTTAAGAATTGTTTAATTTGAGTTTATTCTGTTTTTATTTACCCCTTCAGTTCAAGGTCGATATAAAATCTGCATCACTCTTCTCCTTCCTTATGAGCAGCTTCTTCTGTTTTTATTTCCTTTTCCAGCTTATCACTACCCTAACTCGACGAGGGGTGCAGGGTCTCTATATTTAATTTTGAGAGACCAAACACAGGGGAGTTGAAATGAAATATACTTTTTGCATGGTAATTCAGACGTGATTCCTAATAGTAACTCTCTACTCGCATGGTGCTAAAATTATAAGAAGAGCCTGCATGTATTATCATTTTTTATTCTGGGATATGTGATTATTTTGCAGGCACGAGCATGAATTCAGTGGCTACAAAAAATATTCAGACCTCCTCACTTTTGGGGATATTTTGTTGTAGAACTCATTTTTAATCGCAACAAAAAAAATACTTTTCTAAATCAATTTCCACAGTAACCCATGATGACAAAGTGACAATATGTTTTCATACATTTCTTCCAAATTAGTTTTTTTTTTAAATCCTACATTTACAAAGGTATTCAGACCTCTTCACTTTTGGCATTGTGTTGTAGATTTCATTTTGAAGTGGAAAAAAATAAATAAAAGAATCTCAATCTCAAAAGAGTCTCAACTCAGTAATCCATGATGAAAAAGTGACAAAATTCCAAACCTGAAACTTCCCATTTACAAAAGTATTCAGACTCTTTGCTTTGGCCCTTTTAGCTGTAGTGAGTTACAGCCTGTTTGCCTTAGAATCTAAAGCCACAGGTGATTCATTTAGTTTGTTAGTTGTGGTTGAGTTTTGTGTTTTGGATGAGACACTTTGTGAGTCTGTGTGATGCATCCACGTTTAGATTAGATACACTTAATTTACCATAATAATGCCAGTGGCTGAGATGATATCGACACTGACCACTTGTGCAAATGTCTGAATTGGGGAAATGTCATCTTCCTCTTTTTTTGAAAAATAAAATTTGAATTCTTTTATTTTAGTGTTTTGGAAGGGTCTCCGTCTGCAGTGAAAACTAAAAATCACATTAAGTGAGCAGCTGGAATTGCTTTCAATATCCCTACAATTAATCCTTCGTATTTCTCTGTTATATTTAGCATTAGCATCAAGATTAGCGAAGGCCCCATCAGGGACAGACTCGAGGTTGAGACACCCAGTCAATCCAGGCTGAAACACAAACTGACGAGTCCTGCCAACATTTGGCCGGGAGTCAGTGAACTGCCAAATCTCTCACATCCTACGAGCAAAGGATTCATCGCAGCGTTTCAACTGCGTGAAAAGATGATGTGGTAACTGGAAATGTTTGCAGTGGCCAGACAAAGAATCAAAGGGTCTTCCCACTCACATTTTAACTGTTTCCATGGATTAAGTCCACAAAGTGCATTATTGATCAGCGTGGGGCAGCCAAATCCTCTTTGCTTTCCTGTGAACGAAGGTGGGCTGTGAATCACGCTGATAAAAGTCATTCTACAGGGAAGGAAAGAGGAAAATAATTACTGTTTCTTTTATGGAGGAGAGGTAATCTGTTAACTCTATATATTTAGATTGTTTCAGTCAAAATAAAACTCTGAGGCCCAGGCAAGGCAGGACAAATCTTCCCAAACGCAAATCGTCTCTCAACCAGACCCTTGTGAAATGGTTTTGATTTCAAAGTAAATAAACGGCGACAGAGAGAATCCTGTGTTTGAGATTTTATTAATTCTACTTAATGAATAAGATGCATGCGTTTAGAGAATTAACCTTTCTCATAAACATTTCATTACAGTGACTAACACAACACATCAAAGTCGCGCACGGTTGAACAATGGGAAACTTTGAAAGGACCGTTGCTTCACCCCTTTTAAACAAGACTGCAGTTTCCAAGGTTACCATCTTTGTTTCGTTTTTTTTGAGGTGGCAGGACTCAGGAATATATCACAATTTGTTTTTGATAGGGAGCGAAAGAGAGAAGAGGAATCTGTTATAGTAAGTCTGGGCTTGTCTGCTGCATGTGGTGGGTGAGTGGGGGAAAAAATCACTGCAGGAGAGCTGGCAACAACAGCTTCAACTTGTCTGTTCCTTGTTGAATTGTCCTTGAATAAGACAATAAACAAATGACACACACACACAATATGTGGATTTCCAATAACGGACGGAGGAGATAAGTTTAGTTTTTTCGTCGCTAGAAATTCCAGCACACGCTCGCCGTGGATATGCAACTCATCCAGACGTGTAAAAGATTTATGCAGAGGGGTCAAAGAGTCAGCGTGTGAACACAGAACTTGGATGATGGATCAGCACCCGTTTGACAGCTGGATGTGATAAGAGCCCTGGGGCATGTTCAGGGATGTGTCCGTGTGTGTGTTCATCGGAGAGGCAGGTGGTCCAAGGACTGAACCACTTCATTCTGCTTTGTTTAGGCTGTGGCCTTCTTTAACCTCACTGAGAAAAAGTGAAAAAATAAATAAATAAAAGAGAGAGAGAGAGAGAGAGAGAGAGAAAAGAAGAAAAGTGAAATAATTATGTTTATTTTTGCATTTCAGAAAGTGAACTGCACCCGCTGCTTAATATTGGTCATCGGCACCTCTTCCACCGCCCCCCCTCCCTCACTTGTTTTATTTGCCGAGGTTTTATTATGAGCTATTTTTTTCTTTGTTCTTCTTCTTCTTATGTTCTTTTAATATCATCGTTTTTTGTTTTATCCACAGCATTTGCTTTCTCACAGATACTCTCCCATATCGCATTTCTTTGAGTTATATTTTGCTATTTTGCTGTAGCTCAACAACATGTTTGTTTGCCTCTTCAACTAACATCTTCAATTTCATGGCATTCAATTTCGCTTTTTAGCTTGCGGTCGCTCTACTCTCTCAGTTACGCACGCACTACACGTGTGAATACTACTGCCTCTACCATGTTTGCACCTGTTATCCTGTTATCTGTTACCTGTTATCTGTTATCATTTACGCAATTATTTATAGTAGATCACCCACGAAACGCCCACAATCCAAACGTGCAATCTGTTACAATGCACATGCAATTTAGCACTCTTTATGTAGGATCTTAGTAGATCAGGCCCGTAGTGTATAGCTGTATGATCCGTGATTGCAGGTTTGAAATGATAAAGATTATTAGCATTTTTTTAAAGTAAAGGAATGAGAAATTCCCATGTATATGCAGCATCTCTGTCACACATGCACAACCGAAGCCAGAGCTGTAGGGAAAGGAAAGTTCATTGAGTGGAAATCATCAATTATCTACTCAGGTTTCTTAAATCAATACCATGTGACAGCAGTTTGACATCGCCCTGCTCTGCCTGCGTCTGCCCGGGACTGTAGGCATGAGCAAAAAAAACCCACAAACACAACACCGTGCCTCTGAATCTGCCAAGTTCCATCGTCCTCTCTCCCTCCTTATCCACCAAGGCAGTTGTTTGTCTACAGAAACCGTGGCAGGTCACAGGTGCCATGAAAATTAACCTTATTCTTCCCGCTGCTGCAAACATGTATTCAGCCATATACTGACATGCACCTGCATGCATTCACATGGAGCATTAGCTCTCAACAATGTTTTACAAGTGGAAGCGACTGTTGACCCAGTTTGAAGCTGGTAACGTGTGCCGGTCAGACCCCCTCTGTTTTTCATTTGTTCATAAACCCCAACAGACATTTTTGACTACATTTTTTTATTTAGATTTTGTGTTTTTTTCTCATTTGTTGATGTCACCCTGTTCTTTTGTTGCCTGTGAGTTGCTGCAACAATTATTTGGGCATAAGGATTTTTTGGTGCATCTATAGTTGCCATCAATACATCAGTTCTGCATTTTTTTTATAACTCTTAAAATTCACCAAATACAGGACGAAGAGAAACCAACTCCTCTTCTGGGTTTGCAACTGTTAACAATTCCAGTTCTTTGTGTTCAATTAGTGTTTCCAGCTCAGCACGCCGATGTATTCATGAGAAACAACATTATTCTGTGGATTGAAAAGTAGAAAACGTAGAACCTTTGGTGCACGGCTAATAATGTCTTCCCTGTGTTGACGGAGGTTTTTGAAGTCTCAATCTGTGTTGTACAGCCTCCCTCTGTGCAGTTCATAGCTCTGACCGGATGAAAAGCCTTTGGAGTCAAAACACTGTCAACAAAAAGAGGGAGAGCAGCAGACAAACCTCACTATCTCTGTTTCCTCTTTGCATAATAAATTATTGAGCTGTGATGGGGGGGGGGGGGGTGGAGGACTTTGCTGCCACAACACTGCTCTCTGCTGGTAAATGAACTTCTGGTGTCGGGCTGACCTTTGCACGGTTTCAGGACAGAGGGGGAGAGAATCAGGGTTTACATTAGAAGAAAAGGATGAAAGTCACAGAAGAAGAACAACAAAAATGTCTTCTTATTCCACAGGTGAATTCAAACCCTTGGATTACCGGACACTGTGAAAAGAAATCCATTTGCTGCCCATTTGCATACGTATGAAGAGGGATCGATGCTCAAACCAGTGGCATTAATTATTTCTTTCCTGCACCTCAGCATGCCAGGGATGCTCTGCAGAGAGAGGCGCGCAGCTTTAGCAGTGACTGCTCCCGTTCATTCGGAGTAATACCACTCTGTTCGGCTCCTCTTGTATTTTTTGCGTGAAAACCCCACGCTCACACCTTGTCAGGCGCCACGAGTTTCCTGCCGAGCCCCTGGAGCTGCCCACCCACCTCCTTTCAGCCTTGTTAAAGAAACGAGGGGAAATCACATTTCAAGATGGATACCCCCTCTTCTCTTCATCTGCACTATGCTTATTGCTGCATCCAAGAAAGATCAAAGCCACCTAAACTACCCTAAGAGCTCGCAGCCCCCCCACCCCCCCTGCCCGAAAGATTCTGCACGGCGCCGGAATAACGAGGTGAAGCCTGTCTCCACTTTTATCTTTTCGCCCTTGCTTAGCGAGTGAGTCACATTTGTCAGAAGTGAGTCTTTTTGGCCAGAAGTGCACCGAAGGAGAGTTACTCAAGCGGGAAAACACATTTAATGTCACCATCAATTTACTTTTTCCTTTAATTTGTTACTAAAGGGTGAAGCGGTGTGTTTCCCACTTCCGGATATTGATCCAGGTATCGGCATCACCCGAAGCTCGCAGCAATAATCAATGTGACCAGTGTCAAGCGGCTGCATCCTAACCCGGGGACCTTCTCCCCTACCTGTCGATCCGGAAAACAGATGTTTGAGCTCCAATTAAAGGGAAGTAGCAGGTGCCACCTGAGCCCCAACTACAGGGGCACACCTGGCTGCATTAATTTGATCTAAAGTGGTTTTGACGGACTGCCTGCACTCTGACGTCCCGCATTAATCCACTGGAGCCGAGCACCTGCTTGCAGCGAGCAGACACTCACACTGCACTGTGGAGTTGGGCCAAGAGGGCGAGCCCACTTCTCCTTCCTCTCTCTGCCGTGAGCCAGCGGACAGCGGACAGCGGCAACATCTGTAAAGGAGCTCACGCCACTGCAACGCTGACCTGCAGTCGCACTGGGCTGAGGGCCGCCTGCGCCCCGGAGATAATAATTGGGTGTGGGAAAAAACCTCCCCGGAGCTGTAAAGGCAGCTTGTTTCAGATCTCCTGATGATTTCACAGGACATTTAACTTAACACCTCTCATTTGTTACCTCTTCGGGGGCATTTCCAAATATCCATTACCCGGTTTCCGAGGAATGCGGCAACCTTTAACCTCCACAAGCTTTTATATGTGTGCATGAATTATCTTGGGGATAAATGTGACACCACATTATAGGGCTGTGGATATGTTGGTTTTTTTTGTGTGTGTGTGTGTTGAAGCTTAAGCACACAGGTGACCTTCAAAGCTTGAGCATGGGCAGGGATGTTTGGAGCTTGGAGCTGCAGCTGCAATGTTGTATAGAAGACCCGAGAGTGACGCTGCAGCGGGTTGAAAAGGGCCCGGCCTCGGGTGGTGCTGCACTCTCTGCTGCAACAGTTTCTTTGTGCCACGACAATACGTTAATTTCATGAGTCATCAGGCTACGACTGGCAGTTTGTGTCGAGCTAAACAGTGTTTAATTGGATTCTGATCCATGGCAACACCACCGGAGGCTTGTTTCCTTCTTTTAGTTCTGCGGCACCTGGAGCGTAATAGTGGTGATTACATCCCTCCTGTGGCGTCCCGGCGGTTCAGCCCTCGCAGGCCCCAGAGGAAACGCCGCTGACAGTCACGCTCCATGCTGCCCCGCTGCCCCGTTTGGCTGCTGGCAAACGCCGAGCAGCTGCTGCCGCTGCTGCTGGGACTTTTTGTCACGGCGCTGCTGATACAAGCCCAGGTTCAAAGGGAATTATGATAATACAAAGCAAATTAATTGTTTACTGCACAAACTCAGGCAACGTTGAGTTCCCGAACAACGTATTTGACACAGGCTCTTATAGGCGTACAAAAAAAAATGTTTAATTCAAAATGAAATTTATTCACAAAAATTTGAATCTTTTTGAAACAACTCACTTTTGGTACAGAAACAAACCAAACACACGTGATTAGTTTCTTTCAATCATTTCAAAATGGAGATTTGATCCGAGAGTTTCATTCTGTGGCAGCTCTGGAGCTTTCAGACATTATCGCAGGATCTTCAGCATCTCAGGCAAAGTACAGAGAAAGAATCATGTGACATGTTCAAAAGCTCCTGTGTGAGATTAATCCATCAACTGGATTGATTGTGAATCTTAAGCTGAGCAAAATCATTAGATTTACTAAATGTTGTCGCTGGTGGAGATGCAATCAGAGTTTAAAATTGTTGAGAAAAAAATAGAAGGAATAGCTGATCATTCTGTGAAATAGGATTGTTTTTCCCATATAGCTGAATGGGAAAGTCCACACCACTCCAACGTACAGTAAATGTAAAGCTACAACTGCTTAGCTTCTTACAAATACTTGAAACAAGGGGAAATGGTTTGCCCAGCTATAGCACCTCCGAAGCTCAAGCGAGGGTTGAATACATTTAGAATACTTACCTTTAATATTTCAACATCACAATATCATTTTGAATCGTTAAAAATAAGTTGTAAAGTAAATTTGAAAAATCCAAAAAATCCATATCTCACAAACCCTTTCAAAATAAAACTCTTCGATATTTCCTGAGTGACACCGGCTAACGAGGTCCTGGGAGGAACAGAGGGAGCGATCATCCACCTCCGCCAAGTAAACAAGTGAGAGGTCGCTGACCCCTGCTGATGAAGATTTGGGAGGACACCCCCCCGCACATGAAGTCAGTGGTGACAGCACAGGCAGGAATAACATTGCTGGGCCTTTGACCTTCAGTGTAGCCCCACACTGTCTCACAACCAGACACTTCTGAATAATACATAGGCCTCTCCTGCCGGGATCACCCCCACGGCTCGCACAAGCCGAGGTGCACAAACACAGCATTCACATCTTGGTGTGAGGATTTCTCCCACCGCATCCCATACAATAATGAACACAGTGGTGTTTGACCAGCTGTGGACAGGTCCCTGTTTTGCCTGCACCGCTTTTCTCTTTCTTCTTTTACATCTATATTTCTAATTCATGGTTTTCTTGAAGCCCCTGTATGTCAAAAGCAATAGCAGAAGTGTAAGGGGGGGGGGGACCACATGGTGCGCTTCTGGCCTCACAGTAATTTCTCACCTCCGTGCGAGTAAGTGAAGAATAGATCGAGCCATGAGAATTCCGCTGTTTACACAGTGAGAGCGAACAGAAATGCATGAAACATTTTTAAAATCCCCTGTGATTCCTGCGAAGGCATGCCGCCTCCCTCTTGTTTCCATCTGCTTTACATACAGGGGACAGCTCCGCAGTTTGCACTGAGATTATTTGAATTTCATAGAGTGTTTGACATTTGATTATAGTGCCACATGTGTTTATAGATTTCGAGACTTCCCTGTCGAAGGATTCCTATCATGTTTGCTCAGGCACCCTCCTCCCTCGCAAAAGCAATTGAATACGAAAAACTCAAATATCTCCGTGTGACATCAAAAAGACAAACCCAATTATTGTTTCAGCCTCGCGTGAGCAGATACATATCAATCAGTCCTCCAGGAATATCTGTATTTACATAAAAGACAAATCCGAGCTGCAGCAGCGATGGAAAGACGACAGGGAAGCAAATGTTTGTGTAACACATGTGCCATCATCTATTATGGAAGAAGGTGCCACATAATGACGGTGCTCACCTGTGTCCACATAGATTCAGATAATTAATATGTCACGTTTCCCTGTGTACGTTAATCAGGCCGTGCAGTCACATGAGCTGTGTTTTATTTCCGATTGGCTGAGCTCTACAACAGTTGGTCGATAACATGAAATTAAAGAGGAAAAAGTCATGAGACGGAGAGAGAAGCAAATTTTTTGGGGCAGGAGAGGTGGTGGACAGATGTGACTGTGTAGGAGCAGAGTGTGGGAGGGGTGTACGCACGGTGGGGAAACTGGCAACACATGACTAACAGGTGTTTGTACAGCGTGTGTGTCTGTGTGTGGGTGTGTGTGTGTCTTATGTTCCTCTGGATTCGTCTTCCCTCAGTGCAAAAAATGCAGAGTCCCCTTAACAGTTTTAAGAGGATGTTGAAAACTCACCTATTTCGTAAATATTTTAACTTGGTCTAGTCCTGATGGTTCCATTGTTTTGTTTGGAATCTGGGTCGTTTTTATTCTTCTATTGTTTGTGTTGTTTCCAAATTTTTTTCTTATTTTTTGTTTGGTACAGTATCTTCTAAACTTTGGGTTTGAAAGGTGCTTTATAAATTAACATTTACTTACTTATTATTAAGTAATTATTAAGTACCAATATGCCCATTTCATAGGTGATGGCACGAGCAGATTACTGCCCTCTGCTGGCCCAGAGAGTGACTACAAATGAAAGATACAAATCAACACAGACAAGCTGACAGCATCGACATTTCTTAGACTATAAAACCTGTGAGTTTATGTATTTTAAAACCTATTTTTTTTAATGCAAAGATTTGTCCTGGAGTCCCTGAACGCCAAACGGGAAATAGAGTGTTCCGAAGTCCTCGTTTCCTCTCGGTGTGTTTTTGCTGTGGCACCGGCGGCAGAGTTGTAGTTGGAGCAGCAGCAGCTTCGTTGCTGGACTCAGTCTCTGATTGCTTCATAGATCATGTTTTAATTCAACTGTGAGAACGTCATGATAACAGATTAATGACTCATATATAATATTTTAATTTATGTTTAGCTCACTGGGTTTTAAAAGCCTCGGTGTCCTGGACTTCCTGTAAGAGTAAGTAGTGGGAGCCTACACTTGCTGCTCTTGTTATTTGTTTACTAGTTTGTTAAACATCTCCACACGTGTGTTTTGGTTTGTTCCGTGTTTAGGTCGTCGCTGATATTATCAGGTATATTCGAGCTGAACTCGTTTTTTAAAGTGAAGATAAAGTTTGTGTTTTGTTGTGTTTTTTATAAAGAAAACAGCGTTTCTATATTAAGTCAAATTTGCCGCCCGATTATCTCATTTTCATACGCGTATATTAAATATTTGGATCTTATAATGTATTTATTATTTGTTATATTTAAATTGTTTTACATTTATTCATTACATATATTTTTTTGCATTAAATCAGTATATTTTCATTTGGAATATTTTCACTTCATTATTTTCCTACAAACGAATCTATTGTGCAAAATATGTCAAGTTAGAAATGAATGTGTTGTTTTTTACACAAAATGACTCTTTGCAAAATAGCTTCAAATGTTGTCAACATGTTTCAGCTGCTGTGGCTGCGATGGCAACACTTCAGGGTCGTAGCTGTACACACACACACACACACTCTGACACTCTCTCACACACACACACACACACACACACACACACTCCAGATTTTCTCAGGCGTGTGTAAATGCAGCCATTCAGTTTGACTCTGTTCAGTTCACACCAGGCTGTGTTTATATACTCAAATCAATCAGGTTCTCACGCTTGGCCGCCTCATATTTTGGCAACATGCAGCGACACAGAAGCACCCAAACACGCAGGGAGAGTCGGGAGTTAACAGCCAGCGTGTGACCGAGCGTCATCATTCTGCATGTGTCACACTCGCAGCTCGGGCTCAGGATGCTCTCACCTGTGTTTTTTTGTAGATGCCAATTTGGAAATGAGGTGTATTCACAGCAGGGACAAGGCTGTCAGAGTGTGTGTGTGTGTGTGTTACTCCATCATATGTCACTGTAGATAGAGTCAGACACACACGCAAATGTTAAATCACCTTGTTGAGAGTGAAACTCCCAAGTAATTTGAGATGGAGTGTTCCAGGCAGGGGACGCTGGATTTTTCCAGGTTTGCCTCTGTTTTATTTGAATTTTAAGAAAGAAAATGCAGCCCTCCTTTTTGTGGGTATGGAAATTGTGAGAAGTTATTGCAACATTGTGAGATTGGTGCAACAATTAACAGCTGAGGACAGAATAAGTTATTAAATTACAGCCTTTGCCTTGAGAACATAGAAATTTAAAAGTCAGTGCACATTGAAATGATCTTAATTTGTCCAGCACTCTCTGTCCCACAGCTTCCATGAAGACCTCCTCATCGATGGCTACACTCTGGTCTAAAATCTCTGCAGCTCTGCCCCATAATGAGGAACAGTTCCCTCTGCAGTTCAGTGACACGGTGGAGTTGAGCGTGGTGGACGTGTTGAAACGCTCCAGGCAGCAGCTGTACGGCGACGCCGCGTGCACCAGTCGCTCGCTCGGTGCTCAGATCATTTTGGATCTGTCGTGGGAGAAGCTCAACACGGGAACGTGGCGCCACGTGGACAAAGAGTGGAGGCGTGTGTATTCGTACGGCTGCCTGTTCAAAGTGGCCGCTCTGTGCCGCGATGGTCCATCAGAGAACGAGGTCCTGCAGGCCGTCCGGACTTGTGACATGGGTTTGCTCATGGGTGCAGCCGTCCTGGATAATATACTTCAGGATATAGTCGGGATTCTGCAGGACGAGGTCAGGAAGTCGTCGAAAGAAGAAGATGAACCAACTGAGGTGAAGGTCAGTGGTCTTTTTATTTAAAATACACAGTATTCCATGAGGGAGTTTGTCACTTGAGTTTATTAGAAGGTCTTGACAACTTTAGAAGTATTGTGATATTTCAACAGTATAATTTTCTTTTAGGTCCTTTTGGCTCAACATAAAATACCAATGCACATTTTCAGTATCTCAAGTTAGACAAATAAATGGAAGGAAAAATCTTTATCATAAAAGGTTTTGACTCCTCATCTGATTTAGTTGAGCTTTTCGTCAACCTTCACTTATCTAGTTTGCAAGATCATTTTCATTGTAATGTTTTAATGAGCTGTTTTTTAAGGTGTGCAGCCACACATGCATTTTTTCTCTCTCAGTGATTCAAAGTTTGACCAAACAGTTACCAATGAGGACATTTCAATATAATAAGCCATTTCAGAAGTTATGGAATTGTATTTCCCCTGTTTCTCTTCATCTCGTTGCTCTCCATCATGTGTCACTGAAGACAAACACTCAGATGTCAGATCAATTCGTTCAGGTGCAATCGAACTGAGAAGGAGACTTTCGAGTATTGCTGGCAAAATTGTCGTAAAAAAAAAAAAAAAAGTATCGACGTCCAATTGCTCATGAGAATAAACGACTATTTTCATTATCTTCAGATTTGCCAATTTTCTGGCTTAATCACTTTCATTGCTCGTTCAGTTAGTGAAAAGTAAATATCAGTGTTGGGGGTGAGGTCCTGAGTGACCATCAAACAATAGGTTGTAAATACTTGAGGCCTACAAGGCCCAGCTGAAACCAGTTCAACCAGTTTCAGTCTTAAGTCACACCTTCTCTAGACAGCCTGGAGCCTCGCCTTGGTGGGGAAAGCATCTCCTGAACCCCCACTGTGCCCCCCCCTCCAGCAGGGCCTGGTGGGGAGATGTTGCAGGCCGCTCTGCAAAAACCCAAATGAGACTCTGAAACGCCCACTGAGGTCGAATCCCCGCCCACTAAGGTCGGGACCCTGACATCTAATTGGCTGAGGGCAACACTGACCCTTGACCCCTCCTCCAGGGGGGCAGGTACCTCCCAGGTAGAACAAAACCCCTGTGCTCCCAGAAATCTGCCTCTTTTCCACGCTGCTCAAGTTGTTTTCTGACCTCAAGAGGTCTAACCACACGACTCAGTAACTAAGGAGGCGATTAGACGTTTGTTTAATATCATTTTATTTGAAGTCGTTTCATTTTCTTCTTTTATCTCAGTCAAAGTTTTATCTTGATAGGACCTTTCCTGTTTTAACTTGAAAGATCGAAACAGGAAGTGCCCCGCTGAACGGACTCCGACACTTCCATAGACTTTCCTTTTTCCAACGATCCACAAACGGCTTCCACAAAGCCGTTCCCTGCAGAAGCGCGACGTTCATCCCGCTGAGGAGTAAGAGACAATTCACTCCGTTCCTGTAAACTAGCACGTTCTCCGCTGTTACAGAAGAAAGGCGAAGTTTCATTCCGTCAAGACAGCAGGAATAATTCGCTTCCTTTTCCGGTCCAGCGGCTGAGCTCCGGAGCTCCGCTCGTGAGAGAGACCACGTGATTCACTGGCCCCCGACACATTCGCGCCGAGTCGCAGGCACATCGCGAGGGTTGTACAGTAAGAGACTTGATTATCTGGGCAGATACGTAGCATATTGTTTAATATTTGAGTGTATTTGTTTGTGGGATCTCCGTGTCTCATTGTTTAGCCACGACGATTCGGCTACTTCCGGTTCATTTCCGGTTACGGCCTTGTGCCACAGTTTTTAAGCGCCGTGACTAAACGTCTCCGGTTGCACTCGTTCCCGTCTGAAGAACCTTACAGAGATTTTACCGTCAGACTTCAGCACACAACGCCGTTTGAGTGCTGAGCGGTAAAGTAAATGTAACTTGTTGCTGACGGTGCTTTTAAGAGCTTCTTTGAACTCTCCTTGCATGCCTTCTCTTCTCTCTCTCTCTCTCTCCTTCTAAACCGACCTATACACCCGTTCCGATCTGTATTTAGAATACAGTTCATGTGACAGTTAAATCTATATTTAAAGGGCCTGAAAACATCTGGCTGCCATTTTGAAGCCAAAGCTAAACCAGAACAAAGAATCCTGTGTTCCACCTCCTCCTTTGTGCCTCACACGTGGTCCGGCGGCCATTTGAGATTATTCATCGGTAGACCCGCCCTCAATTCTGGCTCTAAATTCATAACGAACCCGCCATTTTGTTTTGTAGTTTTAAGCCTAACATTGTCGGCCTCCATCTTGGATGTGACGTCACTACGTTACTGCGTCATCGCCACGCCCCCTCCCTTTTCTCTCTCGCTCTCTCACACACACACACACCCACACACACACACACCCACACAGACACTTTGATAGACACAGACAGATGCATACACACTCAGATACACATAGGTGGATACATGTGTCTTCTAAATTGTGATAAATGCTGCTGCTGTTGTGATCTTTGAAATATGGGAGTTTGTTAAGATGATGAATCATTAAATAACACTAACTTTATTTCACACACACACACATAGACACACACACACAGAGAGACACTTTGACACACACACACACACATAGAGACAGACATACATAGGTAGACCGCAGGTTGTCCATGTATTTTCTGAATTGTGATAAGTGCTGCTGCTGTGTTTATCTTTGAAATATTGGAGCTTGTTAAAATGAGGAATCATTGAATAACATAACTTTATTTCCCCTCTTTAATAAATACTTTTGTAATTAAAGTATCTGTAGTCTGTGATTATTTGTGCATAAGTGTGTGAATACAGCTGGATTATGATTGCCTGTGCTCGAACTTAGAAGCCTTCACTGTTTATTAAGTAATCGTTAATATTAAAATATTGACATTATTAATTTGACATTTATCATTATGAGACTGATAATTATAGCTTGACATCGTTGGTCCCTGGGAAACCAGGGTGGTGCCCCCCCTTTCTCAATTATTAATATAGATAGTATTATTCTTAAATTGATAATTTTATTGTTTTTGACTAATTATTTTCATTATTCTTGGTTGATAACCTTATCATTGTTAATTGATAGCTTGTACTTTCTAATTGATAATTCCTATTTTCTCATTAGTGGTTTTATTGTTATTTGATTACTGATCATCTTCAATTAATAATTTAATTATTTTTGATAGATAATTTTTATTTTAATAATCATATTTCATGATTATTAATAATTAGCCAACGTCAAGTCTACTCCTATTGCACAACATCAGAAAGAAGCATATTGAGTTTATTATCACAACAAAATGAGCATATCCTTGTATTAGAGAACCAGCAACTTGAACCAGTTAGTCCAATAAACAACAATATTCTCATCCTCCTTTTACAGAAAAATGAACAGTCATTTGTTTATCTTGTTATTTTCCTCTAAAAACGGCTTCATTTTGAATTAAAGAATTGACAAACCCCTGTTGTTTTAACATCATTAACAGAGACCGAAGCTCGAGCGGCCACGTGTTCCTGTGATCAGACAAGAGTTTGCGATTCCCAGGGTGACGTGTCCGTCGCTGGAGAGCTTCAACACAAACCACCTGCTGCCCCTCAAACCAGTGGTTTTAGAAGGGACCATTGACCACTGGCCTGCACTTAATGGACACCGCTGGAGGTTTGATCTCCTAATTTCACTTTCAGATTATTTGCATGGTTTGAATTTCTATCAAAACATATGGGCTTGTATATTTTTGTCTGTTGTTTGCGTCACATGATTTTAAGATAAATGTGTGATTTATAAAGCCACTTTACAGAAATGATAGATTCTGGCTATAACCTTCAGATCTGCACTATGAGCATTAGCATACACATCAGTAGTCCTCCGCTCTGCTTGTGTTCAGTGCTGCCGTGTAATCAGACTGATTCTCACTCGTGAGGACCGGCGAGTGCACTAATCCAGCTGAGAGGAGAAATCTGATTGAGTCTCGGGCTCAGCGACATGTAACATACAATCAGTTTGGTATGAAGCACTGAGACAAATAGTATACGTTTCAGTTCTTATCTTGAGATGCAGAACAACATACACTGAGTTTTTCCACTAGATCTCCTATTCCTGGCTCTTGTGATCTGACCGCCTCTCCTTCACTGTCCTCCCTCTCTCTCTGACACCTCATATACACTCATTAATTTCCTTCCTGCTTTAAAGCATAGAATACCTGAGGTCTGTGGCCGGGTGTCGGACCGTTCCCGTCGAGTTGGGATCCAGGTACACGGACGAAGAATGGTCCCAAACTCTAATTACGGTCAATGAATTCATCGATCGATATATTATGAATAAAGTAAGTGCATCCTCATCAGAGTCTTGCATTTGCATTCATGAAGCACAGAGTTAAAATGCTGCATTGTGATCTATAACTAGGTATTTTCAATTATTTTTCTCTATGGATCCAACCCACCCAGGATGGAGGGACGGGTTTGGGTTATCTGGCTCAGCACCAGCTTTTTGATCAGGTACACTTTCATATTTAAATTTTAAATGAAACAAAATGAAAATAATAACCTATTAATTGTGTCAGTTTACTAATGGATTACTCATATTTTTCAGCACAATAAAAACTAGAATATAATTTGTTTCCAGCTCTTATCGTCATACCATATTGCTTTGAACAGAATTGACTATTTAGTGCTAATTCATTGTCAATAGTCAATACATTGTCTGGGTTGAACTTTACCAAAAGGGCAACGTGTAAAGATAAAAGGTGTTTTTAGGCGGTTTGATAGTTTAGAATGAAGCTAAATGAGGAGGAATCACACTTTGTCCTCTTCTGTCAGAAATCAGCTCAAGTTATTTTGAGTTTTTGTCATAAGTATATTTTTATTTGACTGTTTATTATTATTATTATTGTTATTATCATTATTATTATTATTATATACATAACTCAGTGGGTGTTATATGCATAGTATTTTTTTTTAAGTACATATCTCATGGCTCTACACTATGAAGTAAAATATGTGACAAATTTAAATTCTGGCCCGATGAAGGTACAATGATCATGATAATAACATAAACTTTATTTATTTAATGCCTTTCAGAACTAGAGCTAGAAGGTACTTCCCAAAACGAAATATAACTGTGATAATCACCAACGTTATTACAATTCACTTGTGTATTAATATTTATCCTGTTGGACATATTGAACTGCCATTCTTCACAATAGGTGGGATTGAGCCGAGTACTGAGGCAAAGAAAAGAACATCATTTAAAATCAATTTCTGGGAAATGTCTGCATGTTCAGAACCAAAAAGATAATATGAAGTCAGAGCCCCTGATGTAAGTGAACTATGTTTGGGTAATGTTTCCTTAGATACCAGAGTTGAAGGAAGACATCCGTCTCCCTGATTATTGCTGTCTGGGTGAGGAAGATGAAGACAACATTACAGTAAACGCATGGTTTGGTCCTGGAGGCACGGTGTCTCCTCTTCACCAAGACCCGCAACAGAACTTCTTGGCTCAGGTGACGACGACGGCGCCGCATAATGAATCCAGTCAATGTCAAAGATCAGTTTTGTGATGTGCTGTCTCTTTACCACTCGAGATTCCCTCTGTATATACATTAGGTTGTGGGGAGCAAATACATTCGCCTGTATTCCCCAGAGGACACGGACAAGCTGTACCCTCATCAATCACAGCTGCTTCACAATACCAGTCAGGTGGGATTGACAGTCCATACAGATAGAACATGTTGAGCTTGCAAATATATGCAGCATTTGCAATTTCTGCTTCCTCTCCGTGCAGGTGGAGGTGGAGAATCCAGACGCGGAGCGGTTCCCGGAATTTGCCAAAGCTCCATATCTGGAATGCGTGCTGCAGCCCGGAGACGTGCTGTTCATCCCTGTCCAACACTGGCACTACGTCCGCTCCTTGGAGCTCAGCTTCTCCGTCAGCTACTGGTGGTCGTGAATTTCCGATTCCATAATAATAATAATAAATTATATATTGTTTATTTATAAGATTCTGCTGTTTCCTGCTGCTGTGGATGGGAAATCAGTGTGAGAGAGTTCTCAACTAAAGCTAATTCTCATAAATGTGAGGACAACCGCTGATCACACAAACCTTTGATCCATGAACAATGAACACACTCTGCAGAATGATTAGTTTAATTGTGCCGCTGATGAGTGCAACAACATCTATTGTGTGGAAAGCCAACAGCGGAGATAAAAAACAACAAATGAGCGGTTAAAACTGTTTGTGCTCATTTCATCTCGCATATAATTTACAGAAGGCTGTCGTCTAATTTGATAGGATATGTTTTCTCTTTTCAAATTGGCTTATTTAATTGTGCTCTCAACCTTATTCCTACAAATATCCTCAGTTGTATGATTTCCATAATTCATGGAAATGAGGCGAGTCCTCAGATTTAATAACCGAGTGAGCTACAGGTACAAAGAAATGTGGTAATAAACACGGATCTCTGGTTGAACTGACAGTGTGGCAATCAAGCAGGTCACAAATGAGACTTAATAAATTAAATGTATTAATTCCCCGAGCGCAGAGAGACTTCAATTAAAATGGTCTCATTGGTTAAGTACCCTGACACTACAACTGTTGTCGAGCAGCAAAAACATAACACCTGACTACCGAGACTTTTTTCATTTCTGATTTCAGCCCAAGTCTTTACTCCTGTCGGTCCATTTCAATTAAACATGCTCATCACATCCCTGAGGTGTGAGGAGATGTGAGATAAAGAACTATTCAGGGAAATCAAGGAGCTGAAGAGCTTTCTGAGAATTTTTTAATAAAACATCACAATTTGTGTTTTTTTTCTGATTGACATCAACAGTTGAAATAACTCCGGCTATTTTCTGCAAATGTAAGAAATACAATGCAGCCCTGCAAGACCAGAATCTGAATTTGTGACATCAACATTTTTCGAATAAAATTTTGTATGCCAGAGAAAAGTGTATTTTTGTGCTTCCGCGACGGCGCCAGGCATTATATCCTCAGGTTGCCTGTTCATCCCATTCTTGTGAAAATCTCAAGAACACCTTGAGAGAATTTCAAATTGGTACAAAAGTTCACATTGATTTAAAGATGACCTGATTCCAATTTTCTGGTTGAAGGTCAAAGGTCATGGCAACCTCATAAGATCTGGAAAAACCCTGTATGTTGTCTGAAACCGCACTCGTGTTTGTCAGCTATCAAGTGTCTGCAATCAATTTACCCACTTTTTCCAGTTTCCCGTGTTTGTAGAATCAATTTTCATCTTGGTAATAGAATTTGTTGTAGCACATTAGTCAAACGAATTATAAATGAAGAGTTAAGTAACATCAGATAAACCAGTCAGCTAATGAACCTCTCTTTGTCTCCTCTGAATGGAATGAACATCACATGATCTCATGTTTAAAGGTTAACTTGCTGAAGAGAGAATTGAATATGAAACAAACACAATGCACTATTGAAATTGTTCGGTTTTATTGAGACAATTATTAGTAGCAACTTAAAAATATCCAAAACTATTTCAAACTTTCACAAGGCAGAATGATTTTATTTATTCTTATCTTTAAGCAGAATCAAGGTTTCCTCTTAGTTGATTATTCAGATTATTCGCTCAAAGAAAATACTAAACAATGAATTATTGATTCAGTTTAATAATTAATACTGTTGACACTATAAAGTCAATTCCATTTACATTTTATCTATATATTTCTTTAATTTCTAAGTAGTACTGTTTGTTTACTGATAATTATTTTACTGATGTCTGTTGTTAAACGTTCCTCTTTGCTGCTGTAACACAGCTAATGTCCCCGTGGTGGGACTAATAAAGGATCATCTGATCTTGTCGATAGATTAAACTTGAAAGATGTAAGTGAAGCGCTGCTGCTGCTGAGTCACACTAATGAACAACTGAGAAACTACATGGATTCACCAACAGACGATTTATTATACAGGCCAGTGTGCAGGTAATAGACTTCTCCGAGCTCTAGTTACTTCCCTTACAAGGTTATCGCTCAACCATTATGAACCCCATCAGACTTTAATTCTGAGTAAATGCTGTGTACCTCACTTGGCCTATCAGTGCACTGTTGTTGTCAAGTAGGTGGCACAATTGACTTAAGATCACACAAAACTGCTTACTCTCATTATAATGTAATCAATAGTTAATTACCAGTGAAGTGATGTGGGTCGTCTGGGCCTGTAACCCTTTCCCTTCCACCTGGCCCCTCGCCTCCTGCTCCTCTTTTGATTAATGGCCCCTGACTTTAAATCAGGATTTAATCCAGTAGATTTATTATAGGTTGTCTTGTTATACAATGAAGCGAGTGCATGGAGAGACACTTTGCAAGTTAAGGTGAGTTAAACGGAGAATCCTCCTCAAACCTGAAACACAAACTGATGTGAGAACACGATGGGCCTTTTCAAAGTCATTTGGATGAATGTGTTCTGGAGCTGCAGGCTGATCTGAATGTGAGCTGTAAATATTCCCCTGTTTTGTCAGACTTCAGTGGCCTTGTTTTACATTGATTTTACCTAAACCTGAACCCTTAATAATGCAGGGAATAGGTTTGACTATGGTTGAGGAGGTACAGCGGGTCGTCCCCTTACCAGACGGTCAGTGGTTTGATCCCCAGCTCCTCCAGTACACACTCCTTGGGCAAGATACTAAACCCCAAATTGCCGCTGATATAATAAAGTAGTGCTGTATGAATGTCTGTGGCTTGTGGCGTAAAGCGCTTTGAGTGGTTGCGAGGTAAAAAAAAATTTAAATATGCAAAATGCATAAAACTTTATTCATCAAAGATTCATTGACATTAATATGCAAACATTTACAAAAAAAACCTTGAGAACAGTGATTGTCAGGCATTAGTTAGTTAACTTTTTTTTTCTGAGAAATAATGACAGGAACAATATTTATAGATAATCAATTCTTATTCAATCTGTCAATTCTGACAAGCTATAAACCAATGCATAAATATTCTCAGCAATGACACTGCATTTAAAAACGGACCTGAGCTGGAAGCAGATAAGAGCTACTGTACGTGAGTGGTTCTTTTACCCACCCTACAGTAAGATCAAGTGCAGTAGGAAAAATAGTGTGAATTAGCAATTACACTATGTAGTGTCGGAAATTAAGAGAGAAAATGTGCAAGGTACAAAAACCATGCAGCACTATTCAAAGCTTGTCCTAAGGCAACTCGGTTCAGTTGTGGCATCATTTTAAAATATTCTTGTGTGAATATTTATCCTCAGTGCATTATGGTAAAAGGAGATTTTAAAATAACCTCTTGAAATAAAACATGCAGGATTGTTTTTTTTTCTGGTGACTTCAGTCCCGCCCACCAAGATGTCTAAAACGTTGATTTCAAACAATGTCTTCTTTTCTAATATTCCTGCAAGTCTAAGGAGATGTTCTGCATCCGCTCCACCACGAAGAAGCTGAGCGTTCCGGCGAAGCCCAGGATGACCATCAGCAGGAGCTGCCACATCAGTAGCACGTAGCCGCTGTAGAAAAACGCCACGGCTGCGAAAACGGACTGTCGAGGGAGAGGAGATTTTATTTAGTTGTTTAACAGACAGTTTTTGCTCACACATGGCTGGACAAGCATGACGCCTTTTAACAGGAGGAAGTAACACTCGCACTTCTTTGTCAAACTAACAGATCCCACTGGTGCATTTACTGTCAGCTGACCATTCACTAAAAGCCTCTCCTGAACAGCAATTGTCCAATCGCAGCTTTTCATCCGGAACTAGCAGGTCTGTCGAGCTTTGTTCAAGGGGCTTTAGTATAAAGAATACACTGTATATTAAGAGTCTTTAAAGGGTAGTGTCTTTTTATTTAGGATTTACAAAACAAAAACGACACCAAAATTGTAAGGAATGGACTAAATCAATAAACGAGTAGCGTATTACTGATAACATCTTATTTGGAGGTGTTAAAGGTTTACACTTTAGGATTAGAGTCGACAAATAGTGTTCCGGATGCCAGGATAACAGTTTAAATTGTGGCTTGTGTCCTGCTGTCTGCTTTCTTGAAAAGTTTGGACTTCAGTAACGATAAAGCGTAAAATTGTTTTGCAAACTTTTGGATATGGGGCTCCTCAAAAGTGAAACCAAATCATGGACTAAAAACTAAAAAGTCATGTATATTATATTAAATCATTTTTACCAAAGATGGTTCCAGTCATTTAACTTTCTAATTAGTGTGATTTTAATTATAAACTATTATAAACAAATGTCAAAATTGCAAGATGGCAGGGCCGTATCTTAAATTTTTTGGTTTAAATTTTGTACAGAAGGGGCAAATAGAGACGCATCATCCATCTTTATTTCAAGTCAATGACCGTTTCTTATCCTCTCGTAAAAAGTGACGCACACTGTAAAAAATACATACATTCAAGTATAAATCGAACAGCATTGATTACTAGCTAAGTGGGTTTTTCTAATGTCAACATTCAAACAATTCATTAGTTGTGGCACAATTGGTAACAGTATAATACTCTAATGTTAGGGCTAATTACATTGCACGGTCTAGTTAGGATAATTTACTGCAGGCGAGGTTGTTAAGAGACGTGATGGGAGACAGCAGACAGTTCATTATTGAACTCGTTATTGATTTATGCATAAGTTGAATACCTTGTTTATTGGACCCATGCAGCAACATGCTTATTATTTAACAAGTATTTGTTTTGAATATAAAAAAAAAATGCAATTTCAAGGGTTTGTTTCTAGTTGGAGGCCAATTTTGCTGCAAAGACAACCGGAGAGATTACAGGGGTCTTGTCTTTTCCTTTTTAATGGTGCTTCAGGTGAATTTATTCCACACCTGACAAGACAACATTTTAACCCGGCTTAGCTCGTCACTGCTAACAACGTCGGTAAATTGGGAAGTCAGGATTACCTGGATGAATTTGAAGATAGCGAAAGCAGGCGTGCTTTGTTCAGCATAAACACAGCCTAATATGCTGTAGAGCTGCGTGTTGAAACAACTGTCCCCGAGTCCGAGCAGGAAGCTGCACAGCAGGGCAATGGCCACACTGCGAGAGAAAAAGTAGATCTTATTCAAACAGCAAAGACGTGTGACAGGCTTAATTTTCATCATTAAATGATCACATAAATTAGCTACCTTGGTGTTAGATATGGGTTCTTTTGGGTCGTGGTCTTAAAGACAACGGGGGCGTCATCTGGGATGTTGAGGAAGATCAAATAGAAAGCGACAAAGTGGACGACCATTGCCAGAAACACCACAGAGGTCCGTCTGAAGCGGTTGTTCTTACACAGCAAACCAAACAAGCCTCCACCTGAGGAGAGAGCCAAAAGACGACGTGAGCCCGGCAGACGTTTCTGTGACTGTGGATCAAAGTTTAACAGAAGAGCGTAAACTTACCCACTATTTCTCCGATGCCCACCACGATCCCAGAGATCCCAATCAAGCCTTTCGCTGCAAGTCCAAACTGTGTGGTTGCTCCAATACACGTCCCGTACACGCCGCTGTAGAAAGATAGCTCGAGGCCTGGAGAACAAAGAGGGCAGGCTGTAGCCGCGAGCCTTCACCGGAGGCTAAAATCCTCACTACAGGAAATGCATTCTCCATTTGTACTCACCGCTGTATGCCATGCAGGGACTCAGGAGCAGTATAGTTTTAGTCTTCAGAAGTTGCAGAATTGTCTCTAAACAGGAGTGGACATAAAAGGATGATTTGAATTGCTAAAGATCATAATCAGCAACATTGACCTCAGAGAAAAATGCAGCTGTTAAGGCCCCATTTTGACAATTAAACCTCATTGCGGGCACAATATGAGAAAATATTCCGTCTCAATCAGGCAAAAAGGCACATTTATGGTAAAAACACCCAAGAGAGAGATTTACTCGTTCTGTTACGGGAAATTCAGATTTCAAAAGAAGAAATCCCTCCAGGTTTCTTTGTTTATGCCGGGATGCCCTTTCTTGACATAAATCAGCATGCATCTCTGCTGAACTGACAGCAGGTGCAAGTGCAGCAGAGTTTCTACTTGACAAACACAGATATAATCTGAAATAAAAACTCTCGCACAGGCAGTTTTTCTGTGTACTCTGTTGTAATGCTCGAAAGATTCTTATCAACATGAAAGCGATTTTCGCTCGAACAAAAACAAAGCTGCCTGTGACTGCCTGCTAGTGTCAGACCCACAGCAGTGAAACGGAGAACTGGAGGTTGCCTGCAGTACGCCAAGTAACCGAGGAAGACCAACAAAATAACACACCTCTGCACTTTCTCAGTAGATTCTATATCAGCTGTGAAAACATGACTCTGATAAATATATACACAGCAAGAGAAAAAGCAGCACTTCGACTGAATGTGCATTTTGTGCCAAACTAAAGGTAAGCCGACTACGTACAGATATGTGTGGTCTCCATATGATGCACTCTAATGAATTAACCTGTCATTTTTTAAATTACTCTATAGCCACCATAGTCTGTATATAGAGTGTGGATGACAGGACAGCTCCTGAGGAGTGACAGGACCTCTTGACAGCCCTCTGGTGGCTGGTTGCAGTAAAGGTCAGAAATCCTGCCTCCTCCATGTTTGTGGATAGGACATAGGCCAAAATGGAAAAGTCAAAGTACATGACAAACACATGTATTCCTCATATAGGTTTAAGTGCTATTTTCATCAATAAGTTTGGTTGAATCGTCTCTGCTAAGGAGGTCAGTGTTGTTTGTTAGTTTGCAGGATGATGCAACAACTTCTCAACCAATTTCCATGAAATTGTGTCGAAGGCCAACGTTGAATTTTGTTGCAGATCTGTATTATTTTTCACTTTCTTTAACATTACAAGACGGAGATGAACACGCCACATAATGCAAACCTGCTATGAAGAACTCTATGTAGTGTGGTCCATGTGGAACATGATGGAGTTCATTATATATGCATACAGTAAATTCATAATGATTCAAAGTGTAAATAAACAAATCCCAAGTGTTCATATACACTAATATTTAATGTAAAAACTTACTGAATTCTGACTTGGCATCTTGCATGGCACTGCTGGCTCTGTGCTTATACCTAAATCACAGAAGATAAAATGTGTTATAAAGTGCGTTTCACCCTCTACAGAAATAATCTACTCACACAAACGATGATGTAACGTCCTTTGACTGAACCACAAGTGAAGTTATTTACAAATCTCAAAAACTTAAGCTGCAAAGAGATGACAGGACTTCCTCAGAAAACATCCCAACAGAGAGCAGAACAGCGCTTCCACAGATAAAAAATTGCTCCCTATAGGATTCCTTGTTATGCTGCAAGACAGAAAGCAAATACCTGGATCGAGTAGATACTCAGAATAGGGTCTAAACAAGCTGCTACCATAAGAGAGAGAAAAAGGCTGAATTTAGTTGTCTTTGTAATAAAGAGGCTGACAGAATTTCAGTCTAATCATGTTTTTCGCCAACTTAATTTCCTGTCTAACACATAATGTTGCATCTTCTTTCCGTCATTTTTCATGAACATCACTGGATTTTGACACCATCCATATATATTTTTGTTATTTCTGTAATTTGAGTCAAACCTCTTTTCTATGATTTAAAAGGTCTGAAATAGCGTGGAGGGCTTTGTCTGAAGTGGCCGTGGTGTTTAACCATTGTCACTCTGAAAAGGGGAAGTCTCGTTCCCGGGCCGTCCAAAATCTGCGTGATTGCACCCCACTCGGTAAAGGCCTATGATTAGACTCGTCAAAATTGCAATGATCTGTGGGAAAATGGTCGTTGTCATTTCTTGTGAAGGACAAGCGCTCCTGCAGAGCTGAGGCGATAAGTCACGATGAAAACCCTCATACGATTCAAGGTAGGTTATTCGATCAAATATCAATTTCGTGGGTGGTTTGGTTAAAGGTTAACATGGTGAAGTAGATGGGAGGTAAATTATTAACATTCGTTGCCTTGCTCACTGTAATAAATGTTACCATGTGGCATAAATCACAGTGTACTTCACTCTCACTGTGTCCTTCCAGTCGTCGTTCAGACACTTTTATATAGTCTGATTACGAGGAGAGAGGTGCAATTATCGGAAGGATTTACATCGCGTGTGTCGAAAGCAGCAGGCGCCCTTCCTCTTCAGAGAGCATCTCCTCTTCGTGATGGCTCCTCCTCAACACCAGGAAGCTGAGCGTGCCGAGTATAGAGGTGACCAACAGGGACAGGAAGATGTTTTTCCTGCTGCTGTCTGAGAGAAGAAAATTACAATCAACCACTTTAACTTAAGTGCACCGTATATACTGAGAGCAAGAGCATATTCAGAATAGCCAATAGGTCGTGCTCTGTAGGGCTCTTGATGTTTTCATCGTCTTGCTACATTTTTCTATATTGGTGGTGACAGGACTTACTCTGAGATAATCCTACCTGATATCTCTGCTCTTCCATTCCAGTCAAAGTAAATGTAAAGATTCCCAAACAACATGCTGCAAAAGAGAAAATACTGATGAGTCGAATATGTACATGATGGATATGACAGGAATTAAAATGAAAATCTACTGCTGGGTTCAAACCTTGTATCTCCAGTGTTGGGACTTTTCAGCTAAGTCAATGACATGTGTTTTCAATTCAATTTCCATTCATTGTGAATTTAGCCGATGTTTTACAGTTTTTTTAATCATATTGCACGATCTTTATCGGTGGAAAGACTTGATGTCATGAAATTACAGATTTATAAAGTATTAGCAGATTATTTAGCTAAGCGCCCTACAGCTTTATAGTTTTAGTTCATTCTCATGTCTCTCATGTTGTTATGTTGTCATGTTGCTGTGTAACTGCAGGATGTGTAAATAGGCAACTGTTCTTTATCAAATTTGGAATATTAACTTGTAAGGTAATCTACATTGTGCTTATGGCTTGATTCTGCTGCCCTCAAATGGTCAAAAGCATCAGTAAGTGCAGGTTTAAGGAGGAAGATCATGTCATATGACTTAAAATCCGAACGACAACTAGATTGACCTTAAACTGAGATTGTTTTGCCAACTGCTGTTGGACAGAATTAACCAGCTTCAGCCTCACGTCAGCTAAAATGTATTTAGCTGACGTTTAGTCTGTCCGGGTGACATTTTGGAGACACATAGCTTTCACCTGATAAGAAACACAATCCACCATCCTCTCATCCACCTCGCAGAAAAGTATTATGAAGCGCTTTAAAACAGTTTTCAACCCCCACTATAATACAAAGTTGTATTTTGTTGTTTCAGTCGCCACTTGTGGACCTTCGGGGAAGAGAGATATCGTCCCACAAGTGTTCGTCGTCACCACAGAGTTGATTTCTGGGATTTTTAATTGCAGTTAAACACCCTAACATTTAATTAGAACAACCTTGGTCCTGTTTGTTATGGACAGCGAGCTTTACTGGTGTCAAATCTCTCGGGGGCTTAAAATTGTGTGCAATTATTCTGTCCCAAGCCTCAATGAGGGATAACAGGGGTTATTCATAAAGATAAGACTGGCTGCATTCTGTGTGTGTGTGTGTGTGTATGTGTGTGTGTATGTGTGTGTGTCTGTGTGTGTGTGTGTGTTTGTGTGTTTGTGTGTGTGTGTGTGTGTGAGTGAAGGCTGTGAAGAATTGATTCATAAGTTTACTGTGGCAGGGATCACCACTGCAGACTCAGATTAGCATTACCCTGTTGTGAGCTTTGGCGCAGGTGACAGCCAAAGTAATTATTATACTAATTCAATTTGCATATTTTAGCAAATACAAATTAGATGTCCAAGCTACTGTGCAAGAGCAGCGGGCCAAACAAAAGAGATGAAAAGGCCCAAACTCCTGCACAACGCTCCGGTTTCAGCAGCTCGGGCTTGTTTTATTATATATTTTGCGCAAATGACAATTTGTGACATGATTTATTAGAAACGTTTTTAAATTAAGCTTAGAGTAATATACTATCAGATAGAAAATAAAAAGAGGACAAGATTTTGGCTGCTGCAGGGTAGTGACAGCTTTGATCAAACATGAAAAACATGGTGATGAAACCTGTTTTATGAATTGAATGCAGGAATTAAAGGATGATATAATATAGCTAGTTATTTAGCAGTTAATTGACGATTGTTAGGTTCTCAAACAAAGGAGAGACTTCTTTCCTTCACTAAGTTGCAGATAAATGATTCCAGAGAATCACATACAGCATAATCTAAGAATGCAAAACCTTTTCAAATAATATGCATTCTATTTGGTCTCCCTCAAATAATGAGTCAGTTTCATCAGACTGTATAAAGATGGACGACATGGCATCTCCTCAAAAGGGGAGGGGGCCCATGGCTGCAGTATAGTTCAAAGATGGTTTCTGTCATTTTAGGGTGGGTCATGTTCTGCACCCTGGCTGCCCCTCCCTCCAGTGTGTGTGTGTGTGTGTGTGTGTGTGTGTGTGTGTGTGTGTGTGTGTGTGTGTGTGTGTGTGTGTGTGTGTGTGTGTGTGTGTGTGTGTGTGTGTGTGTGTGTGTGTGTGTGTGTGTGTGTGTGTGTGTGTGTGTGTGTGTGTGTGTGTGTGTGTGTGTGTGTGTGAATGAACACTGATTGGTTGAGAATGCTTGGTATGTATTGGTCAGTGTGCGTGTGATTGGTTTGGCAGGTCTGGGCATGGGTGTGGTTCCCACTCAAACCTGCAGCTGATTTCCACTAATCACCTGATGCAGTATAAGAACCCAGGTATTCCTTCCACTCGCCACACATCCCTTCGCTGTAATCTGTACAAAAATTATTCCTTAATGCCTTTATTAATCTGCCGATTGGTGTCTGAGTCTTGCTCTGATATATGTCCAATCATTGTTTTTCCTATAAATTAGATTTTTTTCCCTGAATAATTCATTATGTGATACTATATAAGATAAACATTTGCATATCTATCTATCGATGATTATCCTGATAAATGTCAGATTATTTCCTTAAATAAAATGTTGGCTCCAGAGTAAAGGCTGTGGTTTTAAAATCTTCTCGATAAATTGTGTTATACCCTCTCACTTCTTGCAGAATGCATAAGCAATATATTGATATATAGGACTTTTGCGATATTCCTATTGATTAAAATTATATATTATTCATACTGTTTTAGTGCCCAGCTCCATCCTTTATGCAGTGCGTCAACACTGAATAGACAGAGACCTGAATTGAACATTCGAGTCAGTAGCAGCCTACCTGCACTGTAACAGAGCCCAGAACATCCCAGTGTTCCTGTTGATGGTGGAGGCTTCTGAGTTTTCCACGAGAAACTGTCCTTGAGCCGTCCACAGCACTGCCAGGGGAAAAAATGGGAGGGAGAGCAGTCATTTCAGGAGGAAAAAAATGTACCCGGTCAGTTAATTGCCCACATGAAGTGAAAAATTATCTTTCTGTGTTGGCAAGAAAAGCATCTAACCGCACTGTGGCCCAGGCACGGGGTTGGAATTCATCGCAGTGCAGCAATTTCAGGCTGCATTAAAAACCAGCTACAAATCATTTCTCTTCATTTTATTTCAGCTAACCTCTCAGCAAAGAGCCGCTTTCTCTTTATTTTCATTTATATCTCAGAGCGAGCTCAAGGTGCTGCACACTATTTACACACCCAGCTCTGAACCTATTTGAGGTCTAATTTGGGACATACTGTTTATACTCATCATCACATCCCAGTTATAATAATCCCTGTATGCGCTATTAAACACTGTTTGGATTTTAACACAAACGGAGGCTGCACAAACAAACAGGAGCCAAGCCGATGTGTTCATGTGCCTCAGTGCTTTGACCTATTTTGAACACACTGTATCCTGTAAATGTAATGTAATCAAATCTGGTATTTGAATAAACTAATGAAACAATAAGCCAATTATTCCATGATAAGATGTACAACTATTTTGTCTCAAGTAAAAATGCACAAAATGATCTGGTGTCAGCTTCTCGAACGGGAGAATTAGATGCTTTTCTTTGTCATCTTCAGAATTTGATCGTCCCCTTTGGCTACGTATGAATAGTGAGCATTTTTCATTTTTCTGTAGCATTTGATGAACAAAACGACTAATAAAGAAAATAACCATCAGTTTAATTGTTGATGAGAATAATCATTAGATGTTGATTAGTAAAAAAAACGATAAAAATAAAGATACACTGGTAAAAAAAAGATTAAGTAGACTAATGATAATAAAAATTAAATACATTAATTGACATTATAAACCAGGATTCAACTCACTGTGTCATAATAGAGTGGGGAGCAATGGAGAAGAAAGTTGTCTTAAATGATTAATATAACTTGAGACAGTTTGTTGTTGTAATAGAAATATGGGAATAAACAAGTACAAGTACAAAAACAATTAAAGTCCTCAACAGTTCCCCTTCCTTCCAGGATACATAGGTGTGTTTCCAATGTATGCCATAGCTTTAATGAACATGCAACATTTCCTACAGTAACTTATATAACAATAATTGTGTATGTGATCACATGTTGCAGGACATGTTATGTGAGAGGTACTTACATGCTGCTCCTATGCCAATGAGTACAGAAGTGAAGTAAAAGGACCATGTTGAGGGGATGATGAACACAGCGATGTACCCACTAGACACAGAACATGAGGAACGGTCATGAGAGACATGTTTCAGCTCTCATCTATATCAGCATCCTGCATGACAATGTTTACCTGTAGAGAAGGCCACTGATAAACATGGAAATCTTTGGTCCTAATACTGTAACAACTGCTGGTGCAAGTAAATTTGAGAAGGAGAAGATGCCATAGATGATTCCAAGACTGTAAAGAAAGCACAAAGGAAATGTTAACAGTAATAATAACTTTATTCCTAAAGCAAGTTTCAAAACAGCAGCCAGTAAAAATAAAAAACAAGAACACAAAACATCAGAGACATAATTTAAAATCAAAGACGGCTATTTATATGAAAAAATATCTAAAATGAGATAACAGATAAAATATAAAAACAAACATTTCTGCAGATTTATTTTAAAAGTTACTGTTTTGTTATAAAATCCCTTGCTGAGCAGAGGATGTGATCCTGCCTGACCTACCTGTGGTATCCACTCCCAGTGAAAGTGCCATTCTCCAGGCTTTTCACCACTGTTTGCTAAAAGTGAAAAAAAAGAAAAGAAAGAAAACATGCAGTGTAAAACACAGGGTTGGACAAACGGATAAATACCTCCCAATTATGTCCCACAGTCATCCATCTGGTCTGATAATTTCACTGGCCATTGAAGAAAATTAGAGACACGAGATGCACATGACACAAGCTCTGATTGACCAGCTTCCTACTGCCCATAATGCATCTCCTGTTGGGATTAATAACTGAGCTCAGAAAAGTTCAAGTAATAAAAGCAATAGAACTAGACATTATAATAACGAATTATAATTTATTTATAGGATAAATAAGGTATAAACAATACAGAAAAATGTAAATGGGGAGATTGTGAAGCATTGTAATACATAAGAATATAATGTTGCAAGTACGTGCAGGCAGACTATTTACACAGTTTTGGAAACATGCTGTAATTACACATGTGCGTAATAATAACAGGAAATGTAAGACATGCACTAAAGCAATAAAATATCTCCTCAGGGTCAGAGAGCAAACACGTTATGAAAATAAGACCAAACATCTGTGACTGAAGTTTTAAATAAGTCAACAGCGAGAGTTATAAGTTTTATTTTTATTTATTTTAACTTACTTCAATATTCCCACAAGTGGTGAAGGCGGTGAAAATGAACAGGAATCCCACACCCAGGATCACAACGTTGAAAGTCCTTGTGTCTGCCATGGTTGGATTCAGTCTCAGAACAGGAACACAAGTGGTGTGGTGTGTTTACAGCCTCTGGTAATGTTGAGCTGTCGACTCGTATGAACCGCAGATCTAACACAGACTCCCATACGGACTCGTTAGAAACTCCGGTAAATCCATTTTAACTGAGCCGAGCCTGAAGAGCCCCTGCACGAACTGTGGATCCGCAGGACAGTGAACGCACCACCGAGACAAGGGCGCACTTCCCTCCTAAAAAACCAACCGACCCTCTCATGACAACTTGTGACTTAAATTAAAAGTACTTTCCTCTGCTGTCTTCCTTTTTTTTTTTTACTTCTTCGTCATTGCTTTCGTCAACATCCATCCCCTGCTCATATCTCCTCTTCCTCTTCTTTCTCTCGTTTGCACTCATTTAGCTTTGCTGCCTTCCAGAGGAAACCAGGGGGAATATTCTCCAACGAGGAGGGAAGAGTGTCTTCCAGTGTCATTGTGCAGAATTGAGCAGTAGTGGAATGTATATGAGTACTTATATGAGGGTTACTTGGTCTTTCTTTTCCTGCTACTTTAGGTTCCCACTGCACCACATTCTCTGATTCAAGATGTTTATTGTCACACCAGTAATATAAGTAGCATTATGTAAACAACTTAGTAAATAAGTAATAAAAGACAACAAGAACAACAATAATGATAATAATAATAATTATTCTATATTTTAAAAAATACGATAAAGAATATAATAACGTGTATTTTCTAAATAAATATGCAATAATGAAATAAGACTACTAAGTAGCAAAACATAGTAAGAAAGAAAGATATGCGTAATGACTGTGAGGGTTGAATACTTGTAAATATAGCTTCTTAATATCATTATTATTATTATTATCCTTATTATGATGTGACTATAATGTGGTAAGAAAACGAGAAATGCAGACAACCACACCGATCATGCCATGAAATATTTAAAGCAAGTCCATCTCAGTTTGAAGCATTTAAAGGGACTCTTACCTTTGTTACATTTTTACACTTTTTGTGGATAAGGTTAAATTGGTATTAATAAGGTAATGACACTCTAAAATGCAAGACAGACCCACCAGGAGTTAAAGCAAACAATTATTTCACTCTCGTAATATTTAGTGAAAACTTCAACCAATAAAATTCTTCGGACCGAAGGACCTTATTGGCCGACAGACCTGTCTGTTTGCTGCATTGAAACAGACAGGAAGCCCGTCTGCTTCTTGTGGCGCATTCGGGCCCGCGTCATCAAGGCGCGTCCTCAACTATAGGGTTTGTTTTGATTCCACGGCAGACAGTAGCGACCGTATCGACCGTAGCGACTGACGATGGCAGACCAAAGTGGTCCACAGCGTACTGAAACAGCCGCTCCCAGGGGGAAAAACAAAAGAAAAAACACCGCGGATGGGAACGAGGGGGTGGGGCATTGGAGGAAGGCGGGATGATTCGAATGTGCTGTAATTCTCAAATGCAACAAAGGTAAGAGTACCTTTAATACGTAGACTGCTCTTAAAGGTTCAGTGTGTAGAATTTAGTGACATCTAGTGGTGAAGTTGCATGTTGCAGCTGAATACCTCTTACCTCATCTTCCTCTTCCAAACAGGAAAGTGAACCTGTAGTAGCCTTCAGTTGTCATAAAAACTCAAAAGGTGTTTAGTTTGTCCAGTTTGAACTATTGTAAAGAAAACATGGCGGCCTCCGTAGAGAGGACTCACTCCTGATGTAAATATAAAGTATTTAAATATAAAGGGCCTATTCTCGGGTAAAGAAAACAACAATTTGTACAATTTAGATGATCAGATACTGGAGAAAATATCGCTAGGGTTATTGTATATTCAATTTCCTTCAAAATATCCCTTCCACCTAAACCTTACACACCAGACCTTTTTAAAGCTGAACCTTCAGATATATAGCATTTGACAGTAATAGAGGGATTTGTACCAGACTTGAAGTGAGGTAACAGGCTTTACTGAGTTGGTGTGAAGGCCAGAGGAGGTGAGTTCAAAAATTAAACATCCAGTAGTTGGCGACATGGCGCCGTTTTCAATCCCAGACGTCACCTTAATAAAAGAAGAAGAAGAACTTGTCCAATAGCAGTTGAGATACGTGCCACCTCTCGATGCTGCCACAACAACAAAGAAGCGCGGCGAAGCGAGAGCACTCACTACCCCTCACTTCCCCGTTTGCTAAAAGAAATATGGTCTATGGCTACATTATGCTGCTCGTATTTTTCACGACTCTACTGCCAATACTCGCCTTCTCATAAACTTATGGAACAGTGCTGTGTTTAAATTGTATTCATTCAATCATAAATTCACCCAATTATTACCATAAAACAACTTTATTTGCAGTTGGGTATCAGCAGCGCATGCGCGTTGTCTTTCTAAGTGAAACTACAAATGTTTCAACGTGGTGGCGATAGAGCTGTGCTCGTAATGTCACTTTAAAACAACCAAGGACTTTTAATTCGTATCTTTTATTTTCAACTAAATTCGCGTTTCTCTCTCCAACACGACTTCTGCCCCAGTGGAGTTCCGTCGCCCGGTGTCGGATGTCCTCCTGCTCTCGAACCTCTCTTTGCCACAGCCTACAACAGATTGTACACAATCATCATGGCGACGCAGGATGGTGGGTATCGAGCAGCTCCAGCAGCGTTTCCCCTTCACGTCTCCTCGTTCCGCTGTGTCACTGTTAATGGAACGACTCGTGCCTCGCGGCGGCATGTTGTCGTGTGCCGCTATCGAACCTGTGTAACGCGAATTTACGTGTCTCCGCTACGCGTTTTGCTCTCAAATGTTCACCAGTGTGTGTGTGTGTACGTGTGTGTAGCTAGCTAACGTTCCCGGTGGCTAACAGCAGTCAAACCCCAGGTGGCTCTGTGGAGGACCGGGGTTAGAATGTTGACTGAATTGTTTAAGCCACGCTGTCACGACTCCGGTTAACCGTGGCCGGGTTATGAATGGTAACGACGGAGTACTAACGTGTGCTGGTTGATATGACGCTGCCACTTGGTGCAGTTGTGTGATCACTAAGGCCAGTCGTGTTTCCCTGAGCCCGAGACAACTGCGTGTTCTCTATTTACCATCGAGAATCACACCGGGGTTCTGGTTGAGACGAGGTCAGCTCTGATTTGGCCTCATCGTGCAACACAGAAGTGAAAGTAAATGTCAATAGATGACAAAAGAAATGAGCGATGGAAAAAGCTAGAAAGACCGAGAGAGAGATAGAGAGAGAGGAGGAGGAAGGGAGGGGGGTGATCAAAGCTAAAATAGACTCCATGACTAACTTCATACTCTTTACTGAAGTTGTGTACTTTGTCTGAAGGTGTGAGTTAATGCATGTGGAATAAATATTTATATTCCCAGTAATCAGAAAAGAGAAACTAGAAATGTGAACAAACTGCTCTGCTCATTCAAAACCAACTTAACGTAAAAGGCTTGAGACTTGATTTTAAAATAGCACGTATCACAAAGTCTAAAATAAATGAGTAACCGAAGGTTGTTAAAAGTTACTGCTAGATAATGTGAGTTACTGTGATTTAGGTGCTTTTATTTTATGAAAGTTTGTTCCTCAGCCAGGTCCTGACACTTGTATATGTGATCAGTTGTTTTTTTGCTCATTTGCCCTAAAAGATATAGTTTAAATTTGTAAAAGTTCGTACAATACTCATGATGTTAGTGGAAGGGTGACTTCATGGCACACTTCATACTATTTACTGCCGTTTTCTTTCCACTTTAAAGTTGCTCGCTCTGTGAAGGAATTGGGGAAATGCATATTAAACAAATATATGTTTTTATTAATCAGAGAACAATCACTGTTATTATAAAGAAACTGGTTATTAGGACCCAAATTTATTGTTTTAAATTAAAGTGTAAGAAAATCTAAATTCTGTAGATTTCAAAATGGTATAAATATTGTCTGAAGTCTAAGATAAATGACTAACTGAAGGTTGTTAAAAATCACTGATAGATGATTGGACTTTATATGATATAGGTAATTTTACCTGACACACCTTGCTCATAATCATTTTAGTTACAACTGTCTAAACCGTGGCCACACTGAATTCCTCATGATGTTAGTGGATGTGTGACATCATGACACACTTCATTCTCTTTCCTACAGTCAATGCTTTTTAAGCAGCTCACTGTGGAAATATGGGACAATGCATAACTAGTACTTTAGTATTGTATAACTAGTATTGAAAATGCATAACTAGTATTGTAGTTTCTGTCATCAAAAAAGATGATTAAAGGCATCAAAGCATCAAAAAAGATGACCAAGGCATCAAAGCCTAAAAAAGATGTTGTGATGTTCAAAGCAAACGTATTATTCAGAACCAGCGTTGGACATATTAAATCACTATTGTGAAGTATTGTCTGCCTTTTCCATTTGGTAATTTGACCTAAACGGTGTTTTATTTCATAAATGTTTAAGTCTTTTTTGTATGTTAGTGAAGGTAATGTCATCTTTCATGATTTGATTAATTAGCTACATTATGCATCTGAATTTTGAAAGAATTTCCTTCAATGGTCTTAATTCTTTTTGGTTTCTCGTGTTTTTCCAGGAAGTGAAGAAGTCATAATGGAGACTGAGGCACTACCAAAAGAAGCTGAACCACTGACTGAAGATGCTGAAAAAAGTGAAGCGGAAACTACGTCTCCCTCAGATACCGGAGACGCCACAACTCAGGACTCTAGTATTAGCAATGGGGATGACGCGGTCGATGACCGGGAGAAGGTGGACGTGAAGATTATTTGGAACAAAAATAAATATGATCTGAAAATTGCTATTGATAGCACAGGAGCCAAACTAAAAGAGAGCATCCATACACTCACCGGTAAGAGCACGCCTGGTAGGTTAGTGCAGACTCAATAGGTGGTGTGTGTGTGAGCCACAAAGCTTAATGAGTGTTCACCTTCTTCATTTCAGGTCTTACCCCGGCAATGCAGAAGGTGATGTACAAAGGATTGCTCCCCGAGGACAAGACGCTACGTGAAATAAAGATTACAAATGGCGCAAAAATAATGGTGGTAGGATCGACAATGACTGATGTATTAGCCATGACTACACCCAAAGAGGTCATTCAAGAGGAAGTCAAAGCGGAAGAAAACAAGAAAGAGCCTCTATGCAGGCAAAAGGTAGGATTAATGACATTACTGCATAGTAAATTAACATATTTATGGAGGTCTGTGATTTTAAAATCTGCCCTTTTTATCTCAGCAACACAGGAAAGTCTTGGACAAAGGTAAACCAGACGACATAATGGCAGCTATTAAAGGAACAAAGGTGAGAGAAGATGAAAGGTCACAGATCCACTGTATGTTAAACATGTTTAACCAGACCCGGTGAGTAACTGCTCTGCCCCGCCAACAGGAACGATTACCAACAGTGCCTTTAGCCGGAATGTTCAACAAGTCCGGGGGAAAAGTTCGACTCACGTTTAAACTGGAGCAGGACCAGTTGTGGCTTGGAACAAAGGGTGAGAAGCTGTACTCAGTTTGCTTCACTCCCTCCAACACAGAGATACTGATGATACCAAATTCCCTAATTCTTTGTGTGTATTTTCCTCTACAGAGCGAACGGAGAAAGTCCCAATGGGCTCCATAAAAAATGTATTGACTGAACCCATTGAAGGCCATGAGGACTATCACATGATGGTAAGTGTTGTATATAAAATAAGAAAAAAGCAAATGCTAAGTTTCATTTATTTAGTTCATCTGTGAGGGCCGTTCTGTGTAAGTAAACAGTGCTGGTTCACTGAAGTCACTGCAGTATGTGTACATCAGAGTGACAGGGTCATCATTTGCTGTTATGGGCCTCTGCAGCCGAGCGGGAAATGTCAGTGCCTTCTCTAGATTAACCTTTTATTTGTAAAGGCACTTCTCTTCCTCAATGTCAGAGGAAAACAGCGGCTTTCAATTTGGAGCCCATTGTAGAAATGTTGAGAGAAGTAGCAGCAGTTTATTATGAAGATTTATTTTTTGAAGAGGAAAATTGTACTTGACAACAGCGTTTGTATAAAGATTATGAAGTTAGGAGAATGCTCAGTTGACACTTAAATCATTTGAATAACTGAAGTTTTTTTAAACTGTATAAAACAAAATTGGTATATTTTACATTTTACAGCCATGTGAATGACAGTTCATGAGAAAATTAACTATTAGGCATGTAAGTGATCTGATAATTGTTGTTCTTGTACAAAGTTAGCATAGTAAAATGCTGTGAGTCTAAGCAATTAGGCAAAAACAAATTATTCAGCATCCAGGCTGCTGTAAAAGTTAAATTTACTACCACCTCCCACCGACTCAACATGGAAGCCTGTGTAGCCAATACAAATGTGAGGGGGCGTTTAGCCGCTTTACTGAGCTTGATCAATGTCAATCGTGCCGCGATGTCACATCCTGATGCAGAACAGAGTAAACACAAGGATACAGATCACCGTTTTTATTGCTGTGGCTCCGAAGTGAAACATGATGTCGTCCACTCGCTCAAAGCCTGTTCCTGCATCACAAAGGAGCTGGAAATGTATGAGGAGTAGATAAGGATGATTTAAAATGTCACTGGGCAGGAAGCTTTTATTCCCTGGTATCAGTGATCCACCCCGAGTGAATCAGAGTATGAGTGAAAGTGAAAGTCAGCCGCTGCATTGCTGAATGGCTGCTGGGATGTTAAATGGGCTGTAATATAATGGAAAGGAAATTGTCTTTTTTATTGGAAGATCTCATGAGAGGCAATGTAAATGTATTTTAACAATCAGATGTCACGTTTTAGGATTTGTCGATAAAACCTCTTTGTTTATCTTTATTTTTGTTGCCTTTTAGAATTTGTACCTTGATATGTGCTTGGCTTTTTCTCCCTCTTCTACCATAGGCTTTTCAGTTGGGTCCGACAGAAGCGTCTCAATATTGGGTCTACTGGGTGCCTGTTCAGTTTGTGGATGCAATCAAAGACACAGTCCTTGGAAAATGGCAGTATTTCTAATGTGCCTCTTTTTTGACAATGCTGAACTGGGATTGAGAGGAGGAGGAGGCGCCAGTGGCAAATGAAACTGGAGTCAATAGTGAAGCTTACTTCTCGGAATATATACGAAGGAAACGGACGGATGCCTGTGGACTAATCATATTCTTTTTAGGTTTAAAGTGCACTATGTGGCAGCGTAACATTTCTCAGCCCTGTTGATCATTTGAGGTTTGAAGCAAATCCAAGGGAAAACAATGAAACCGTTGTACAGAAATTGCTAACACTTTTCTTCAGTTGTTCTTAAAGAAATAAAACTTATTTAATAAAATGAGGTCAGCTGGACATTGTTGTTTGTTCTGTCTGTGTTCAGTGTTGAAGCCTTGTCGACATCTTTGATCCATTTTGTGTGGGTCAACTAAGTAAGTCAACTCTGATGGGGAAAAGCTGCTCAACGACATTTAGTGAACAGTAATTAAATTAAATTTATGATTAAACTGAAGTCTGGGTTTGCCCATAAAACTGGTCTTTTGATGCAAGTTCTGTTTAGTTTTAGTTTAATGTTTTTAGGTCATTTTCCTGCTGAAATATACATGTGCCAGCCAGAACCTTCCTTGAAGGCTACATTATTATTAGTATAATAGAGCATGGCTGAAACAGGCCTCTTATTTTAAAACACAATATCAGTATTTATAATATCAACATGTTTGCTCTTATTACCAATATTTCAACACAATTCATCCATGTAATTAAATTTTTACAATATTGATACTTCTTGTAGGAACTGGAATAAAACTGACCTAAGCATACATAGCCACATTTTTTACCCTTTGACTTTACAGTACACTTGATATTTCAAGTTCTTGATGAGATGTTTCTCTAAAAAAGACTTGTGTATCTTTTTCTCAAATAGGATTTTCACTCTGGCAAGACTGGAATATCAAATGGGAGGAGCGGGCAACCAATCCACTTGGGATCCCAATGCCCCATTTTCACTGAGTATAATCTGGGTCAAGCATAATTTGATTAATTTCAAGTTTGTTTAAAATGTGCTCCTCCAAAATGCAATTTCACCATTGCTGGGTCCTTCATCTTGTCTGATCTTTGGGAAGAATTTTCTTAACTCTTGTTTTTATTTAACTAAATTATTGTCAAGTTCTGCTTTATGAAAATGTTTGAATTGTCAGTGTCAAGTAAATATCACAGAGAAATTTCCAGTATTCCATGAATGTTAATATTAATGTTGCATCCAGCATCTATTTACATCATCAGTAAATTTAACAGTTATGTTGTCTAATAACTGATCTTAGAAAATATGTCAGTGACTGTTCTCTGATGTCCAAAGGAACACATTCAAATTGCTTTTGTTTTTTTACTAGAAAACACACATACAATTTTTCAGTTACCTAAAATTACAGCCAGTGCTTTTCTTTAAATAGACAAATTAATAATTTCATCTTTAGAGTTTTGTTGGATTTCTGGGTACCTTTATGAATATTAAAGTTTGAGGTGATCCTTTTACGTTGGAAGACGACTGAAGGGAACTGAAAGAAAAATAGCTCCTCCTCTTCCGGTTAAGCAGTGACGCGTAGCTGGACGCGGGAAATGTGAAGTCCACAAACATCTCCAGCTGTGATCCACCGTGAAAACACTTCATGTACAAACCGGAGAAAAGCAGCGTGGAGAGAAAACGTCCTCCCCCGGTGAAGGTGCTCTCCTGTCAGCTGAGGAGCGCGCAGAACCAGGGGGCCGCCGGCAGCGGGGACAGCTGGCTCATCAGACCGGGGAAAGGTCGCACTCTCCCGGTGTCACTGGTGTGGATGCAGGGGACCGTGATGCGGGCTCAGCTGGACCAAAACACCGTCCTGCTGATGGATGAAACGGGGACATTTTCTGTCCAGGGCGTCAACAACATCCCCAAGGGGAAGCCATGTTTGTCCCAAGGTAAGAAATCCCACACTTCCTGAACCATTTCATTATTTACAAATCAGTTACTGGTTTCAATCGACCCCCCGATGATGTCACAGGCAAGTACGTGATGGTAATGGGTGTGATCCAGGCCGCCTCCCCGGAGCCTGTGATCCGAGCGGTGAAGATGGCAGATCTCTCGGAGCACGCAGCGCTCCACAGGCGGATGTGGAAGGTGGAGGTGGAGGAGCTGCAGCAGGTTCTGGGCTGAGAGCAGAGGACGACCCGCTCCTGTCAGTGTTCCGGATGGATGTGCAGCGAAGAAGACAATCGATGATAAATGGAAACTACTGAAGAAAGGATGCGAGGCTTTGGAGGCAGGTTACAAGACACGAGTGGACAAGACTTCTATGAACTGTTGCATAATAGTGATAATACTATTTATGGGATTTTGTTTTCTACTGTCTTTCAGCTTTGACATCTTTTGTCATTCATTTATTTTTTAAGGAACATCTCGTCAGGTTATACAATTGTTATTGGAAGGACAGTTCAAATATTAATGTATACAACAGCTGGGTTTCATGGTTCATAGTCATTGACTATGATGCTTCTTGATTGCAGAAAATAAAGCTTTTTTCAAAATTAAGAAAATGTTCAGGTTTATCTTTGCCTGTGTCACAGGGGCCGCTCCTGGTACAGGCAACATAGGCGGTTGCCTAGGGTGAAAATGCCGAGAGGGCGGCACAAGAGACTGAATTATCATGACGTGACACATGCAATGTAAAACAATATACTAACGTCACACCATCATCCTCTAACCCCGGGACGCACCGGAGGTAGAAGCGCCCGAAAAGCGGTCCGCCTCATTTCCTCGCCCATGTTCGCACCTGCAGTAATGCCGGAAGATCCGGGAAGCGCCGCGGCCACACACACAAGCACATAATCATCTTCTGTGGGGGGTGGGGGGCGGCTACAGGCTTGCTTAGGTCAGTCACCTGTGAAGACCAGCATCATTTACCCCTGAACCAGCGCGGAGAAATGCGCTCCGTGGGCCGCAGGGATGAGCCAGCCCCACGCCACTACGCTGCCATGAGTGGAACCAGGACACCAGGAGCTGGGCCGAACTCATGGGTAAGTTTGGCAGGCTGTCGTGTTGGCAGGACTTCAACCACCTATTCGTTGCACAATATCTAATTATATGTAAATTTAAAAACAAAAATGAACCATTCCAAATTAAATGTATTAAAAAAAAAATTAATTTAACTAAATAAAAAAATTAAATTAAAAATCTAGAAATTAGTACATAAAGCATTAAGTACTCAAAAGGCACTTCTGGCAAGAATGAGTGTTATAATATGGGAAATATATTTAAGTGTGTATTTACAGACGTCAGTATTCATGATTAAAAATCAACAACTGCTATATATTATATCACCTCAATATTAACAGCTATGTACCACTTCAGATTGTCCAAACATTTCCTTGTTCTTTCATTCTCATATTCATACAGACGACATTGGTCTTCAAATATATAACAGGCTATCTACATTTAATTGTAAAATACAATATTATAAAGCACATCATGCGCAGAAGCCCATTGCGCAGGAATTGCGCGCGCAGTTTTTTTTTTTTTTTAGTCATTTATTTAATTTAAACTTACATAGTGTACTATATTTAGCAATTAATAGGTGATTGAAATCCTGCCAATTTTAAGAGTTGAGGATATTGCCGGCACGAAGATAAGAAAGATTGGGGTTAAAACCTGCGACCTTCGTGTTGAAGAACGGCCACTCTGACCACCGTGAGGAAGTAAGCACCGTAAGAAGATGGACAAATTATCGTCATTCTATGCTGCGTTTTATACACACTTTACTACCTTACTTAAGTTACTTTTATATTTTTGGATTTTAGGAACTGGAGGATTTAACATGCTTAAAAAACCTATTGTTAGAGAATAACCCAGTAGTTTCCAAACTTGTCTTCTGACACCTTACAAGAATCACAGTCTGCTGCTGCTGGTTTCCATGTGATGTCCTGAGGCTGCCCCCTGCTGGCTGCTGGGTTCCTCTGATGCTCTTGCTTGGTTTGTGCAGCTTGTGATTAACTAAAGCTGTCCATAAAAGAAAATCTTTATTATCCTTCAAGGGCAATTTGATGTACAACCAGCAACCAGTGCACGACAAAAATAAACCAATGTATACAATGTAAATAAAACGCAATATAAAAACCCTATAGACTAAGTAGCAGGGGAAAATGAGCTTTTAATAAATTAATTGATGTCGACCAACAGAAAATTAACCGTCAACTATTTAGATATTTTAGAAACATTTCATTCTACTTTTAATTTCCTGTTGTGTTTCTAATTTAATATTGTTGGTGACATTTCCTTGATAAATGTGTGGAGGTTTTATTACCTCTGCTAAGGAGGTTCTGTTTACACCTCTGAATTGTCAGTCAACATGTAATAAACAACTGGACCAATAACCACAAAACTTTGTTGGGAGTCGGAGGTCGGCCATGGCGAGTTGACTGGCATATGCAGTTCCACTCGACGCCACTGGATGCACAAAGAGAAAAACAAACCTTGACAACAACAACCTCACAACAGTTCCTCATAGTAGCATGATGCATACAAAGAGAAGTATAAAAACCTACTAATTTTGGCAGCATAGTAGGGACATTTGCTGATGTCACCATTCCTGGCTCCGTGGACAGGCAAGCCAGCATCTAAAACATCCTCCTGGATGGGCTCCCTGTGTGAACAGACACGCTGCGGTGACAGAATGCGGTTAGAGTCAAAGATGAATCAAAAAAAGATGAAATTATCAGGTGCACAATTCAGAAAGCACCGCAAAGTAGAGGAGGAGAAGAAAGAACAATATAGAGGTAAGAATCACCCCGATTGTGGACATCATTGTTTATTTTTGTAGACATGACATATGCCATCAGTACAGCTGATTTCAGACTCTTGATATTTTTTGTTATATATTATTGTTTTTTATAGATTACAATTTTGTCTGCCTGTGTGTGCATCTGTATACAGTCCAAAAGGTATTGTGGATGCAGGACAGTTTGCGTGTGTATGTTGGTGGGCGCCAATTTGAAATCTCGCCTAGGGTGCCAACATTGCCAGGGCCGGCCCTGCTGTGTCAGGTTAGTCAGCTGTGGAATAGAACTAAGCATTTTTTAAAAGATTGTTAAAGAAAGTGAAAGTATTAGCGACATGGAACTTAACATGTTTTCACTTACCTGTCCCATCAGCGTGGGACTTTTACGTGCGGAGTGTCTTTGACCATAGTTGCAGATGTGAAATCAATTAAAAACACAGCAGTTTAAACACAGGTTATAAAAGAAGCTTTATTTGGTGTGGTGCCCATTACAATGGTAACACTATAAGATAAAAAGGAAAAATGACTTATGTTGATGGATAAAAATAAAAGAATGGTATTTTAAGTATCCCATACTTAAAACTTGGAAAAAAAAGAAAAGTCATCAACATACAAACTGCTTGTGAAAATTTTAACTTTTTTTAGGTCAACTGTTAGGTATCTGAACACGTCTCTGATCAGGGTTTACACATGCTATTTTCAACACCGATTTCAGATCTTCTACGGAAAAGGTGCATAGCAAAGCTTAAAGTGTCTTACACTAATAATTTGCTGTTAACACTCCTGTACTTCGGATCAGAGTAAACAAGCCACCAACAGAGGGCCGGTCCCCGAACGCCCTCTTTAAAACCATGCTGTGATCAGGCTGCTTCCTGTGCATCTCAGAGGCTCTCAATGATCACCTGATTCAGAACTGTTGGAATACTGCATTGTCATCCAGTGAGCATGGATCTTGTCACCATATTATTTGATGTCTTTAAGCAGAAAACTGTATTTTCCAAAGTCATTGTCATTGGGTGCTATAAGATGGTCCTTTTTGGCTTTGGCAAGTTTCATCAAAAGGAATTCCCGGCGCTCCGTCCACTCTTTTAGCTCCTGCTCACCATGAGCCATCTTACAGGAGTCATCCTCTGTGCACGTGTCTTTGAGGAACCTGTCAAAACACCACATATCAAATGTCAACCATCAGAGAACTTGGAAGCTGGGGAACAAACAATACGCTGCGTCAGATAATCTCACCTCTCACAAACTTTGAAAGTGCCCGTGGGAAATCGATACTGCCAGCAGTTCTGGTCGTCCTCGGAGTTGAAAACCCGGTCTTTGTGTTTTTCCGACGTGATGTGCTGCTGCCACTGCTTCTCGCTGTTGCAGTTTTTACCACACAGCCAACAGTGATTGCCAGCCTGGGGGGAAAGAATGAGTAATTTCACTAATTGCCATCTGTTTATCAAACCTACCAAATATATTGTAGTTTATTTCATTTTAAGCGTCTATTTTCACCCAAGTGAGAACATGAAGACAGCAGCCAATGAGCTATTTACACCTTATTATGCTTAATGCTTCTCTTTGATGGTGATGTTTTCCGGAGTTGGTATCAGAATATTCAATATATATTGCCATTAACATGCTAGAGACAATATTACATTGATTATGATACAACAAGCAGTTAGTAACAGCCATTTGTCAATGTAACTAAATGTGAAAAGTGCAATAGGATGTTATGTGATTAAGATGTATACCTAATGCAACTAAAGTTAGAATACTCCACATGTCTTGATTTCATTATTGGTAATTTTGATGTTACCTGTATCTATTATGCTATTTGGATTAAGGTAATTAGATAATGGTAGCATCTTATTCAGACTATTGCCAAGCTATTTCCATCTTAAACTATTCCTATTATTGCAATAGGTGCAAAAAAAGTGTCGTAAAAGCAAAACTATTCCAGTCTGGTTGCAAAAGACATTTTCATTATTTTACTGACTTAGCATATAATTGAATTAAAACATCTATATCTTATGTTGTAGCACATAAGTTTATCAATAGGCAAAAATAGTGTTTTATTTCATCAACAATCGAGTATAAAAGCAATGAAACATGGCTGCTAATGTGTCTGTTTTCATAACAACCCAGTTTAATAGCTGGAGATGGTAAACATATAAAACAAAGAAAAGGAAACGAACGTGTTATCCTACAGCATTTGTATAATGCGACCTAAACAAAGTAGTAGGCTCTTATTTCACAAGCTAAATGTCCCAGCGCAGTTTAAATGTGTCACCAGACAAAACCACTGATACCACTGGGCTTTCAAACTCACCACTTCCTCTGCGTAGTCTGTGGGCATGTGGATCTGTTTGCCGTTCTCCCTCACAGAGTTACCCGAGGTCTCATCCCCCCAGCCAGGCTTCTGTGACTGCAGCCACTGCTCATAAAGCTGATCCATATCTGGAACTGAATGAGGGGATCAAAATGAGTGTGCGTCACATACCAATTAGATGCCACCAAGCAAGAGAGCCCAACTCACTGTTGTTTTCCTTCATATAGGTCCACAGGTCCCGTTCTTCGACACTGTGAGCGAATGTGCAGTTCCCGATGTACTGACACTTCTTTCCAGAAGTCACGTGCATGCAAATCTAAGAAAGGAGAAGAAAAAAACATTTGGTGATCCTTGCTGGGATTTGTTTAAAGACGCACAAAAGCAAATGAGGCAAGTTCAGTTTACAAAAGTGTTTTGCACACCTCAAACTGAGACGGGATCGGCTTTTTGGTTGGAAGCGCTCGAACTGTCGTCCACTTTTTCCTCTCGTGGGAACTTACAAGCACCACCCGTCTGTCTTTCGCCCACCTGACACATAAGAGACAGACTTTGTGATGGTGCACTGGATTATACAGTTATTTTTTAAAACATTAACAAAGACCTCTGAATACTCACGTGTGTCTTGCCTTGGCTGAGCAATACTTCTTGTTTTTGTCGGCTTCGCTCATTTGGCCATTTCTCCAGCACTGGCCACAGACAAACATCATCTTCAGATTTGGAGGCCCGAACCTCCTCTGTGTGGGCTGGAGATTGGGAGAGATGGGTTCAAATCTCGTCAAAGCTAATGAGGACTGTTGATGTAACATCACAGTGACAGGTTAGGAAAAACCAGCAGCAAACAGACTCCTGATGACTCACCTGGACTCCCTGCAACGATGCTGTTGCGTTCCAAAACTGCTTTGCTTCTTGGACAATACTTTTATGAGTAATACCTTTATGATGCGAAAAAAAACAAAAAAAAGTCATTAAGCGGCGACAAGTACTGCAGAAATTGTTCATTCCGGTTTTGTGGAAAAGAAAAGATCCCTAGACGTGTGTTTCAGGTGTATAACCAATTTGAGTGAGGATTGAAAATAGAGTCTCACCAAGCTCGTGCTGCATCATCCAGACCTTCAGCTCGATGAGGCTGTGGGCGTAGAAGCACTCGTCCTCTCTCACGCAGCCGTAGCGGACTTCATGGCGACAGAGATCCAGCTGGCAATGGAGAATCAGCGGCCGGATTTTAGAATATCGGACCGTGGTCTCCTTCAAAATGTGGACCATGCACCTGAAAGACAAACAGAACTTCAATGCTCACAACCTTATCCTAATCACACCTCATAATCTCATTCCCTCACAGGGTCTTGTTTGCTTTTAGTGTACGAGTAGGACTCTAAAGTCAAGTCTACCGCTCACACATACTGTTTAGGTAAACACGGAGGTTTTAGAGGTAGGAAATGTGAAATGACTCACTTATGGTCCTCGAAGACATGCTCCGTCACTGGATGAGAGCAATATGAAGTGTCGTCTTTGTTTCTTTTGCTGATTATTCTGGGTTTGTGGTCAAAGCAGACCTGTGGAGCACATTCAATTTAAAACCAGTGCAAACGTATTTAGGTAATAACAGAAGGCTGATAGGGGCGACATCCATCACTCCGCTCCAGTGCTGTAACACAGCAGAGCTTCTGCTTGAGGGAGGGTTCATTTTAGTCAGCACATAAAACCAACCATGCAGCAGAAAATGTGTATATGTCATTATATTCTATTCTTGCATCCACTTAAGACTCTAAAATAACTGTTCCAAGTCTTTCAGCTACTAATAAGTACCAGAAAAATAAATGATTTCACAGAAAGAAAGAAAAAACTTCAATGAGCACAATTATTTCCTTCACTTTTATATATAAATGCCTAATTTTGCAAATGTAGTGTCAAATTTGGACAATAATCTGTTTTCTTGACAGCCGGAGATTGTTAGAAACATCCGGAGGGAAAACATTATTAAATATTTTTCTCCTCACACTGAAATGAAAAATTATTCTGCTTACGTGTATCACCTATAGTAAAAACTTGATATACCTATGCAATACTATTAAAAATGTACCCCCATAATATTCGAGTTTACTCACTCCGCAGAGAAACATGAAAATCCCATGATGCTCCTGTAAGATTTTGGGTACACTCAACCGGATGTTGGAGTGGGGTCCATAAGGATCAAAGAGCAGTTCTCTGGAGATAAACCCTTTTCGCTCCAGAGTCCAAACATCAATCTCTTCTTGACAGTATGCAAACGTGCAGTGGCCAGGGTACAGGCACTCTTTTCCAACTGCCACCTCTGAAACGACACATTGTACGTTTAGTCCTTATCAAGATACATCAAAGTGTAAAAAGTCCAAGAAAATAAAAACACGCCATGCAGACAGAAAAATAGAGGCAGGAAAAGGTAAACGAGTCAACGTACCTAGGGTCTTCTTTGCTTTTACTTTATTAATGAAATGAGTACACTTTTTTCCCTCTGGAAAAATCTAAGTGATGGGCTTTAGGGACAGAACTAGAATTAGCGCCCTGTGGTTATATGCCTCCGCCCACCAGTGCAGTTTCAGTCTATATGAAACTTTTTCCAGACTCTTATGAGATCACCATGACCTTTGACCACCAAAGTCTAATCAGTCCATCATTAAGTCCAACTGAATTTGAAGAAATTCCTTCAAGGTGCTGCTGAGATATTGCCTCTGGCCACTGGCTATCGGAGGCATAAAGATGATTTACGTTAAAATCAATGATTTAATATAAGGGGCAAAAAAGGGGAAAATAAAATCCTGTTTGTAATTGTTACCTTTGCAAATGTAATATGGCCCCACATATTGGGTTTTTGTTGGTCTGGGCCGAATGAGCTTCCATGATTTATCTGCCGAGTGTTTGATTCTGCCAATAAATGCATCCTTTTTGCATTTATGCTCTTCGGTAAGAAATGTGTAATCCAACACACGTGGCCCTGTGGATAGGAAAAAATAAATTAAAAAAAACATCTACACCGCTGCAACATTATTTCTTTTGCAAAAAAAAAAAAATCCAACAAAACGATTCCTCACCAGTTCTGACAAAGCACATCGAGCAGGCTTGTTTGAATTCATGTGTTTCAGCTAACGGGCTCTTTGCTAAATCCACAGCAGCAGGAAGACCCTTCACCTCAGGCATACCCACTGCCATCCCCATGGGGGTTTCCTTATTGTCAAGCTGTAATTAAAATAAGTGACAAAATATAAACACGTAACAATACACAGCTGAAGTGCCCAATAATTAATAACATATAGAATTCATTACCAGTGGAATGAACGGATTTGAGACATAATCTGAAAGTTGGACAAGAGAAAGAAAAGAAAACAATATCAGCCGGCCATTAATTTACTTACTAACTCGTTACTACATGACTACAGAAGAAAGGTAACAAAGAAAAATACCCGTTTTGAAGTCTGTCATGGTGAGCGTATCTAGGGAGTCCAGTGGTGGGGGCAGGGTATCAAAAGTGTCCATATCAAAATATGTACTTGTCCCTGATTTGTGATACAGCGGGGGCAGAGTCACAGTGCACTGCTGGAGAAACGGGTTGATGTGAGATGGCATATGGAATGGACTCGACATGGAACTGCCCGAGGCAATACTGATGGGCAGAGGAAGAGGGCCCTTCACTGTGGGTATAACCTGAATAAACGACAAAACAAGAATGGTAACGGTTAAATCACGGTTCTCTTCAGATGTCGACACACACATTTTACTCATCTGATCTTTACTTATCTGACTTACCATGTCGGAGTCCGCTTGGTCCAGAAGATCATCTAGGTCATCCCCAATAATGTCTGTGTCAAAATCCGAACTGGTTTCAAGTGTAGGACAAGGGTCCGGGCTTCTGCACCCGTTTACAAATGCGTGCACAGGCAGAGGGGCTAACGTGGGCACAGACCCGGGCAGGACAAAGTTCTCGAAGCCCGGAGGTTCAGACGGGGTCACCGATGAGATACTGTTTTTGGGAAGAAAGTCGTCCACCACGGCATCATTCAGGGGCGGCCGCGCTGCCACTGGAGCGGGGATGGGAGCCAGGACCGGAGCCAAAACGCTGCCGTCCCGGGTCAACTGAGGCACTTCTGAAACACATCAGGGGAAGATAAGATCAATGAGTGACCTTTGTCCTTCTCTGCTCTGATAACCAAATCATAGCTAGGTTTAGTATTCAACTTACCAACGTCTATATCTTCAACTGAAGAGGAGCCATGGGAAAACTGAAAGTTTAGAAGAATTTCATTGAATCATGTCTTTAATGGGAAATACACGTCCATAATTGGGATTAAAGCTTCCTTACCTTGTCACATGATGCATCTTGATAGTTTGATCCCCGCATAACATTCAAGGCAGGCTGTTAAAAAGAGAAAATACACAATCAATCAATTAGCTTCATTTATGTTCATCATATGGTTTAATGAATATAAACTAACACTTTAAAAGCAACAAATCTATACAAATTAAAATCTGTTATGACCTTAACTAGAACATTTACAACTGGTTCTTCTTAGTGAATTCCAATTTCACCTTATCTGATATGGCTTCTCTTCGTTTTCATAAGATGGTTGAGATGGTTCTTGAAACACACACGTACCTTACTCCTCACATAAGCTTTACGGATTTTCAATCCCAAAATTTTGGCCAGGTCCTGAGTCAGCTGTGTAACACTGGGATCCTGGGGAGATAATAACACGAGAGGCAATTATTCAAAATGGTATTCAAATGTTAGAATATGGATTGGCCAGAGTCAAACCGGATGCAGTCATCTATAACACAATTAGACTGTAATTGACAATTTCCCCAACGGTGAGTCAACAGTTTCCCCTGAAATTTCTGAATGAAACCTTACAGTAGCAATAACATGTCTTTAAATGCACTGCTGATCTCTAAAAGTCCCATATTGTAACAAGAGATGTATATTTTTTTAATGAGCTGGTCTAGACAACAAGTGGTTAGCTGTAGTTGACCTGGTCCTATGTCACTCTGAAAACAATAAAACCGACCGGTTGTTGCTAGAGCTCTGGAGAGAACCGTAAGACAGATGTAAAAGTTGACCCAAGTCGTTTTTTGGTGCCTAAAATCACTAAGTATCTTCTTATGGCTTTAAAAACTTCAAATTAAATACAAAATATGGGACCTTTAACAGTTAACACGACTCTACTGGGTGTGCTGTGCCTGCAGGCAGCCTGTATGTCATTTCAACTTTTGTCACATTTTCAGTGATAAAGTAAGAGGTTATCGGGCCAATTTGGTTCAGTAAATATAGAAACACGAGGATTATGCACTTTACCTGGGGCACAACTAAAGAGCATTTGGCAACCGTCTCGTAGGCGTCCTGATATCTCCCCATCTCCTTCAGAGATTTTGCTTTTCTGTACAGGGCTTTATAGTTCCCCTCGTTCAAGTGGAGAGCCTTTTCACAGTCTTCTAGTGCTTGGTCGTACAGTCCCTTAGAAAAAAAGAGATTTCACAGCATTATGGAAAGCTCTTCAGTCATAATGTAGTTGTAGGAGTAAAGACACTGCTCATGATTGATTCCAGTCATGTTTTCAGGGGAGTGACTCAAGTATGTAGCCTCCCGGAAAAGTGTTTATTCACTGTTATGTAACATGACTGTGCATTCACTGACAGGAAGCTCCTCTGACAGTACCGATATGGGGCTGCCCTGTCAGAGCCCATGATCAGTCAGAGAACCTGCAGTCGACAGAGTCTTCAACTCGAGCGTTCCTTTTATTTTTAGTGAGTGTGCAGTGTGGTTCAGGGGACGGCTGAAGACTGAGCACTTACAGAGTAAAGCGTAGGGCCAAAGGGAGCTGGCATTTAAAGTGTCTCAGAGTAAAACTGAAAGAGACTCGAGGCTGACAATCGCCATTCTGCTTACCGGAACAACATTTAGGTATGCAGCCGCCCGATTTGTGTACAGCGTCTCTAGTAAACCAGTTGGAACACTGATATCCTCAGAGTCGGCGTACTCCGCTATGTTCAAAGCTTCCGTGTACATCTCGATGGATTTGGTCCATTCCCCCTCGTTAAACACGTCATTTCCTTCTCCGAAAAGATTCCACACAAGGTCCTTAATGAACACCTGGAAATTAGAAAGAACCAGATTAGTTTTGAAAACAGTGCAGTGGGTCGGCCCTTTCACTTGTGCATGTTGGACTTGAAAAAAAGAAGATCACTGGCTTTTTTTCATGTCGCCCTGCCATTGTACATAAATGGATTTTACTTTGTGCAGTACAAGTGCTGATGCTTAATAGTAGGTGGATGTTTACATAGCTTACCTCATACTGCTCTTGGTTTCCTGGAAATGGAAGAGTTGACCTGAAAGGAAACGAGGTTTGAGTTACAACCTTTCAAAGCATCAACTGGACAGAAACTAACAAACTAAAAGAAATATGAATAAGATTTGATTTGAGTTCAAGCAAACTCATTTAGCTTAATTCAGCACAAAATAAGAGTGTACTACATACACAGCATGTTATTCTACAGATCAATAAAAAATCTATTAAGTAAAATAGCCAAGTTATTTATATTGCAACAGCTATATATTTTATGGTATTCACAATATATCTGGCAGTTGCCGTTGTGGTTTACTTGTTACGGTAAGGCTATATTAAGATCAAAGTCGGGGTAAGGGACTGGTTTAGGCCAATAGAAGTTATGGTTAAGGTGAGAATACGTCTCCAGGAAATGAAGTAAAGTCAGTGTGATATTCGCTGAAGTGTGTGCATGTGTGTGTGTGACCTTGGTTTGGTTGCTGTGTGTGCAGATGCTGATTGCTGAGTCCACAAAAAACTCTCCCTCCCCACAGACCTAAATATTATAATTGTTACATTTTAATTTTTAAGTTATTAAATGTCATCTATTATACATGATCGTTCAACAAGTTATATTGAGTTATCTGCATGTGGACACAGAGCAGAGCTGACTGACAAGAGTAATGGCTGCAAAGGTTAATACTCCCTTGGTGCACTGTTAGGGATTTGATGATTTGAAAGCAGGACTGAACATAAACTCATCGCATGTAAAATCTTTCCAATGGCTGAATATTGGGTCTGAACCAAATTTTTTCTCATCTCAACAAACCTCTGGCATCAGTTATTATCCCTAAATGTTTGGTTCAATTAAATTCAAGTAGATACTAAATAAGAGCCGCTCATTAAAAGTGATATCAGAATTAGCTAATCCATGTTGAAAGTTAACACATTGAGACATCAGTGAAGTTTCATGTTGACTGCACAGTGATGACATGCATTGTAGTATTTTAAGTATCACTTTTGTTTCGCGGATAAAGGGGCCTTGTCAGATAATATGAAATGAAATGCTGCGCTGCCTGGCACAGTTCTGAAACAGCATGTGGATATAACAGCCAGTCCACCAGATGCATGAATACAAACCCACATTAGAAGACAAAACGGCAGTACTGACAGTAATCAGCTGACTCACTGACACCAGGCCAACAGCGCTACATGATGCAACAATGACAGATCATCCCCGGCACTACACTGTTTACAGAGATGACCAAGCTTTGTTTTTCTAATGACCTGACAACCGCAGACAACAGTGATGTTCTAGGCACTGTGTCAAAAACAGGTTTATAACACAGGAGCTGAAACCACCCAGAATAGTCATTCGACTTTAAAATGTAGTTATGAAGAGTTGAATTATCATATTAGTGAAACTTTGGTATTTCTGATATCAATTGAGAGCAAGATACCAACAGATTAGCAAGCAGTGACCTAAACCTCGCCCCAACTTGTGTCTCTCTCACCCTTATGTAGTAGAAGTAAAAAATACACAACAGTAACAGAGGTAACCACAATTTCATGAATTGAGCAACATTTCAGAAGACCAATAGGTTGTTAAAGAACAAATGGCATACCACTGTTTTCAAAAGATTAATAAAGACTTTCATAAACAATTGAATCAATACTCTGAATAAAAAAAAAGGTGATGTGTTGTTTAAATCAAAATCCAGACAGAATATTTGACATAGGACGTAATGTGAGACCAGCTGGCCCGCGTGAACCAGATGTTTGCCTGTACAAAAAAAACAATACAAACGGCATCTGACCCGTGCCCCACTGTGACACTTACTGGATGAACTGCAAGCCCTTCTGGATCTCCTGCCAGCGGCTCTTCCTGTCCTGACACTCTGCGGACATGATGGTTGTGCGTTGAACTATCCGCTCCTCAGTCAGCACCTGAAATGATGACATCTGTATTTGTGATGTTGAATTGACCAGGAGGAAGAAAAACAAAAGACACACACACAGGAAAAATCCCCGACAATGGCAACACAAACACACCCATTCCTTTTTAATGAATGACAATCAGCAGCAGGTCGTCTAACTGGTTGCCGGTCACTATGGCAGCCTGTCGATATGAGCCTCGTCCTGCTTCACTGCAACTTTGGTCGCTTCCGCATTTAGTCAGAACGTCGACGGTGCGGATCCGGAAATTATGTTTTCTGTAGCCAGGGAGCTAACGATGTCAACAAATGAAGCACTACTGATTATTGACCATATTTACAGTAAAAGCTTAATATCTGGATGTGTATATGAGGAGGGTTCTCAGCTCCTGAACGTGAGGATCCGTTCAAAGTGGTCCTTTAACAAAAGGATGTCCATTATCGGACACTTTCAACTCGGGAGTTAGTAGCATCTACTATCTGACCGACTCATGTGTTTCACTGGATACACGATAAGTGCTGGTCATCCAAACAGCCCACATGGCTTCTTCTAGAGCACATGACGTTATTAGCAGGCGTTTGACGTGAAGGATTTAAATCACAACACATAAACCCGCCAATTTAAAGCTGTGAGCCCCGCTTGTGTCTGATCGCTATGGAGGTCTCCACCACGTTACTTTAAAGTTAATTTCAAGGGTTCCCTGATCAGAGGAGGATCTGGGTCACAGCAACATTTGCTTATCGACTCACAGGGCAGAAAGGTTGTGGTAACGTCATGTTAGCTAATGGGCGGATGGGCATGTCCTGATTTGCACTGCAACAGCCCCAAAACAAACTTTTCCTCTCGGGAACTTTACTGTGCCCGGGAGCCAAACAACCACGTTTACTCACATACGACTGACAGATTAAATAAATATATAAAATTGTAGTTGTACGAGGAACTAAACCGTTGTCCGATAATGGGTGCATGCGGTTTAGCACACGTGTGTTACCGACTGGGGGACACTTCTCGCTAGCAGGCATCGGTTGCTAGCTAAGCTTCGCTGTTTGTAGCCCAAACGCACACTTTATCTGCTGCCGACACTCAAATGAAGAGCAACAGTTCCAAACTAGGCTGTGAAAGACATAGACTCATCCGGCGCCAAGACGCCACCGGGCTCCGTCCCAGGGAGAAGTGGACACCAAACAAAGCGCAGAGACATGTCCAAGTTAAACTAGTTCCCAAGCAAACAATAGCGATCTGTTCATGTTCAGCTTCCGACTGAGACCCGGCGGATATCAGAGAGGCGAGCCCCCGGAGGCCGCAGTGCGTACTCACATGAATGGATCTTTATTCCAAACAAACCTCACGTCGGTTGTCTAAAAGTAGGAGAAATGCTTTTATTTCCTTTTAGCTAAAATAACTTAGCTAGATGGCTGTGCCGCTGAAGGCCGCCCTTTGCATCTTCTTCTACTGAGAGGGGAGGCGGAGCGGACACAGCGCTGCTGCCCCCCGCAGGCACCTAAGGGACACGACAGCATCCCGCACACATGTGACGATGCAACTTCTGGGAGAATCAACCCAGAGTTTTGCATTTGGAAACACACAGATAAAGGTAAATAAAGGATGATGAAACACGAATTAAAACCACAAGAATGTAAAAAATCCTGGATCTACAGATTTCCAATTGTATTTGTTGCAGGTTGCATTTCATTTGCCTTCAGCATAATTAGGATCCACCCTTTGTTGCTGCTTATTCCGAACTGTTTGCATGAGAAGATCAGATGTCTTTCCTTTTGCGTGTCACTTTAGTTGCAAACGAAACTAGTTAGGTGACAAGTAAAGGCTTTCTATTGCCACATTGAGTCTTTGTTTGAAGTTTGATTTTGTAGAAACCAAGAGTTATTTCCCTCCTCCTTTCATTATCGTCAAATGCAGAAATAGAATTCAAAAAGGAATCTAAAAATATCTTACAATTATTTAGAAAAAAGAAATGTATCCATTCTTCATTCATTTACTAATTCATTAGATGGAAGAAGACTTTGACCAGTTGACTTCATTTGAGGTCATTGTTTCCATTCTTCCTAATCTACACAGCACATTCATGTGATCATTTCAAGCCTGAAGCAACTCAACCCCCCTTCCTTCAAATCTTGGCAGTGAATTTCACGTTTCTTTCCTGTTTGAATTGAACATAAATCAGCACACCTGTTTTGAACCTGGAATTTTTTTCTTTCTTTGAAACGATTAACTTGAAAATGATCTTGAAAAATCTAACCAAACTGGTTTGAACGGCAGGTTCTGTGACACTGAACCTCACACACCTTGTAGGTATTTAGGAGGCCATCAAATCACATACTCTGACTCCAATTATCACCCAACTAACCCAGTTATAATTATTTCTTTACAAAAATAAAGTGTGTGTACTGAACAAGGTCAGATTGCTTCTTTGTTTTCGAAAAATGTTGCCTCTTGTTGACATTTTCTATGCATGAAATATAAAAGCAAAGACAAAATCCCCTAATTAGATATCTAGAAATAAAGTATATATTTTCTTTCTTTTTCCATATATTTTTGATTCTGTTTCATTTTGGGTTTAAATGAGGTGCATGGCTCAGTAAGGCTTTACAAAACAAGTGTACGTTTTAAGAGCAGCAGATTTATATCTGTAGATCTGTTTGAGGAGGCAGACTGCCAACAACTTCACATCTTCCTTTTCATCGTTTGCTGACTCCTTCTTTTTCCTCTGCTCAGATTTATTTGGCGCTGCTGTCTGATTCACATTCAGGTGAAATCTACCCACATTCGGGTAGACATACAAAAAAAATAAAGCAATAGCAGAACCAATTAAAGTGCTTATCTTTGTCTGCATTTTGTAAGTCATGAAATGTCAAATCCATGATTATGCCAAAGTGAAAACAGCAGTGTACAAAGAGAAGTTGGTTTTCAATTCCAACATAAGTTTTTAATTTGTTTTGGACATAACAATGTTTGATGGGGACACAATTCTCTGAATCTCTCACCTTTTGTTGCTCATTTAATCTGAAAAGGCCTTTTTGAATCATTTGTCTTTATACAATCACATCATCCTCAACCTTCTGAGCGTCTATGTTAAAGGAAACTAGTAAAACCTGATATTTTACTCACGGCTCAGTTCATTGCACATTTGTGGTGTATTCAGGCTTCAAATTGACAGGATCTCAACATTGGCTGGATGTTTTTTTCTACTTCAGAGATTTTTCTACTTTACAACATCACCAATTACCTGGTATTGTAAGGCTTCAGACTGACATTAACAGATTGAATCAGGTGGATTCAGCTGATATTAATGTTGGCCAGGTGTTTGCTTTTCTTTATTGACATTTACAGATATTGAATTTGTTCTGAAATCTAAATTAAGGACGTAATACCAGATGGTCCTTTGGTCTGAACATAAAGGTGGTCGACATGTGACCAAAAGTGAAGCCCAAAATGTCTCAAACACTACCTGAAGTCTCCATGTTAAAAGTTCCAAACTAAAAGGTCAAAGCACAGGTCACTTTTTTCTCAAAGTTGGTTACGGTCATTTTAGATAGTTCTTGTCACACTGATGTTATTAATATATGTTATATTGATGCTTGATGGGGTTAGGGTCAGGGTTGACAGCTAAGACTGACTCCAGATTGGTTGAGCTTGTGTATCGATGGTACTTCACTACCGCGGTTCCATCCCCCAATCACTTCTGCGCGGACTCCGGTTCCAAAGGTGCAAGATGTCCAGAATATTTAAGCTTCATTTCTGTATGGTGGGAGGAAGTGGAGACACGAAACCCATCTTTATAATCAGTATATGCAGTAAAGTGTCCGAAAGTGTTTTTTTTTATTTTTTGGGGTGAACATTTTCTTAACTACATCATCCATAAGCTCCTGGGGGGTTGATGTTAAAAAGAATTACACAACTACCTGGGGTTTGGCTTCCTGCTCGGTTCTTTGCAGATTTGTAGCTTAATGAGATTTCAGTATTATATAAGGGACATGTCACCTCATGCAGTACAGTCATCCTGGCAGCTATAAAAACTTCCAGGAGGAGGCGCTTATCTCACATTGTGCAGAAGCATCACTGAGGAACTGCATTACACACACACACACACACACACACACACACAAAAAGACACTGTGAGTGTGTCCCCTGTTATCAAAGCCCAAACCGTGTGTCTTTTATGATTTAGCTGGCCTGACATTAGCACATTATAGATGACAACAGAGTCCAGTGTGACAGAGCAGAAAATATACTTTCAGAAACCCTAATAAAAAGATGGAAGGCAGAGATATGACAGGATTCATGCCGTTTCCAGATTCAGCTCTGCAATTTGTCAAAGAAACAACCTCGGCTGTTAAACTTAGACACTTGGAGTGCTGCTCGGTAAATCATGGTGACAACTATGATAGCTACAGTATGTCCTGAGGGCTTGTTTAATGGGGACAAGGCTCTGTTCTGCTCATCCCACTGACATGTTTATTTACAGCTGGAGGAGATGGGAGAGAGGCTCCGGGTCGATCTCTTCATCATTATGGAGGAAAAAACGGTGTCATTATGGGTTTGATTATTGTTATCATCAAGTCTGGTTGAATCTGTTTAGAGGAAGTGAAGCTACACAGTTTGTTGTGTTGCTTCGAGTAACTGGCAGTGCGATATAATGTGAGCAACAATTATCTTTTATTTGAATGGTCTGTTTGGCTCTTTTTATAGTCTAAGTAAAGTTTATTTTAGTTTAATTCATATTTATTGTACCCTGTATACACTACAATGGCTCTAAGAGAGCATATGCCTCCGCCAAGCCCCAGCCGTCCCACACCATATCATTCCACTAAGTTTTGTTTTAAAAAATTACTATCAAGAGTGACTACGATCTGTAAAGTTTATACAGTTGTTCATTTTTTTCTCTGTCTTCCTGTTTGTTGTGTTACGTGCTGTTAAGTCACAGTTTTAGAAACTTTATTTGGAGGAACTTTGTTTAAAAAACCACTTAGTAATATGAAAAGAACATTTAGTCTACAGGTGGTTTGGAAAACAAAATAAGTTAGAAATGAGTTTATTGGATAGTGGGTATATTTTTATTTGATGAATACCTTAAATGTCTTGTGTCTTCTGAAAGTAAAATTATTCTTTTACTTCTACTGTAAAAAAATAAATAACCGTAGGCTTTAGCCCTGAAGGGGGCGTACTGTTTTACAAACACTGGATTAGCCTCTGGCCAATAGTGATGCTCAGGAGATTACTCAAACAACACCTAAAAAAAGCTCTCAACTCTCTGCCCCACTCAGACAGACTGAGTGAAAGTGAACAGTGTGTTCGAGCTGCCTGTTGCGTGACATGTCTGCGTTTTACCGACTGCTTCTCCTGTTGTCTGGTGAGTTTCTCATTTACTTTGAAGGGGAGATTTTACAGGTGATGAATTGCTGAGGGCTTAAAAGATAATATAGGAACACGGAAGGTAGTCAGCGAAGATGAAAGCCCTGGGGAGAAACTTCATGCGACCCAGTGAGAGTGTTATTTAATTGATATTGTTCTTTACAATAATATGTATTTTTCCTTCATTTCTACAATGAAGCTGGTCGAGGTTTTCAGGCAGTAGAGTGTCGTTTTTCATGTTACTCCTGAGGAGTAAGACGTAAGAAAATGTAAAGTCTTATCTGAGTCTTATTCACTTTTAAAGGGTGTGTGGAATTCAGTGCAGCTGCACCTTTATAGATTAGATTAGAATGAATATGGAGTTAACAAAAACACAGGAAAACATGGATATCTTAAGTCAATACACCTGCAAAAACATTTTCTTGTGAGACTTTAATGCTTAAATAAGATGTTGTGAATCTGCAATGTTCCTGCTGTTCCTGTTTGTATAATATTTATCAAATTCTGCTACAAAAAACAGTGCCAGATGATGTGAGTCATTTCTAAGGAGTGAGCTCAGTTTGTTCTCCCTCTTCTGTTGTTTATTGCTCTCTGCAGTGGTTGTGGCCTCTGTGGCAGCACGCAGGTCCCAGCGGGCCAGGAGAGGGTTACTCGAGCTGGCGGGCGCCATCAAGTGCAGCACAGGGAGATCTGCCCTGGCTTACATGATGTACGGATGCTACTGTGGACTGGGCGGTCAGGGCTGGCCCAGGGACCAGGCGGACTGGTGAGGCGGCAGCTTAAAATCGTACTCCCCTCGAACCCGACCCCGAAAGAAAACACATCTCACAAGTCAGAACACTCGATGATAGTGTGCAGTAAAATGTAAACATGTTGACAATCTATATGTGGCCCACCTATACATTATGTGAATCAAAATATATATCCAGCATGCTTTGGTGGTGTTTAGCCCTCCACTCCAGAGATGGTACGTACACATTATTTTCCTCCTCCTGGAGGCCTTGGACTCTTTTTAGTCATGCTACGTCCTGGGCCGTACACACAGTTTCCGTTTGCTAATGAATCGACTGAACCACAAACCCTGTGCCGTGGGATGGAGGGAGGAAATGTCCAATTTCAGCCGACTCACATGGCCCAGTGGTCGCTTCAAAATAGGCCCAAAAATTCCACACCCAAATCCTTATTGCCGCCTCATTCTTCACCGCAGGACATTGAACCCCCACAAAACCAGTAAGCTGCTAACTATCTGTTGAGAAAACTCATGTGGTGATTCTTGCCTTTTAAAATAGCAGTGGTGCAGTTCAAACCACAGAGTAGGGACTGTACCCACCTACTGCTTTCTCGACCCTGTGAAGTCTAGACTGAGTTTTGACTGCTTCAGCCTTCAAAATAAAACGTCCATGCTGTTGTTAATGTTTTTCTGTGCTACGTTTAGGTGTTGCCACAAGCATGATTGCTGTTATGGAGATGCAGAGCGTCTGGGCTGCAGTACCAAAACAGACCAGTATCAGTGGACGTGTGAGGACAAGACAGCTGAGTGCGGTACTGCCTATTAATGCTTGGCCAACATTTTTGTGTTTGTTATGGAAAACAAAGTACAGTAAATACTCATTGTTCTTCTTAGTTGCAGCTCACCAAAAAATGATGCCACCAGTATAAAACCCTGACAGGGATCAGTCTGTGAGTTCATATAAACACCCGGAAGGCAGTTGATGAGGAAAACAAGATGTTTACAGCCTTTATTTAAGTCCCCATGAATCAAAGTAACATATCTACCTTCTAATTACACAAAATTCTGTCTGTCTGTGAAACGCATATCTCGCAAACTGTTCATCCTATTGGCTTCACACTTCTCATATGTATTCATAGTGGCCCCGGGAAGTGCAGTGCAATTTAGAGACACAATACATTCATTATCAATGGAAAAATTAGTAACAGGCAACCTGCTCTCTATAACTCTTGTTTTCTTGCCGCAATGTTTTATATTGAGCTGAATTTCAGAGCTTTTATTTTGAAAAGTTGTGAAGTTGGGTCTGAAGATTGTGTCAATTGCTTAACACACCTCTGAAATAGCAGACATGCAATATATCGAGTAAAACTATCCAAATAAATTTTCATTACAATTAAACCAGGTAGGATGAACGCAAAGTTTTCTAACTTCACTTTGCACCATAGACTGGATATAAGCTCTGCAAACAACATCCAGCAGACAAACAACCAAAAAGTTCCAGTAGGACTCACTAATGACAAGGAATAATTCTGAAATAGCTCCGGAGCATTACCACAGGAGAAGAGAACAGACAACTCCAAACAGGCAGGTTTAGAGTGGGTGCTGTGTTAGTGATTCTAAATAGCAACAATCTTGATGATGTTTACTCGTTAAAACACCAGTTATTGATTTATTCTGAAAAAATCTATTCATAGTATTCACAGTTAATGTATTTTCCTTTTAGTTTTCTACTCAGGAACCAAATTTCTCTGATTTAACCATTTTAAAGCAGTAACTTCTAGTTGTAAAATCTAAGATTTTGCAAACATCAGAACAAGTGATCACAATATATTTTTGACTATATCCACGTTGAAACCCCCAAAAAATGTCACGTTTCCATGAAATTCCTCTTTCCAGCTTGTGACTGACTAAAGATTGTTACTGTACTTTTTATCATTGCAGATGATTTGGAGGACAACTGTGAAAAGCTACTGTGCAAGTGTGACAGAAACGCTGCCAAATGCCTGAGAAAAGCACCTTTCATCCGAAAGTACGCCTTGTGGCCGGATTTTATGTGCGGGTACAAACAACCGATGTGTAGTATTTATTGACACAATAAACACATCTGTTACGGTGATGACAGTGGAAAAAGTCAATGGGTCTTTATTGTGTCTTTTTATAACTGTTTTGAAACTATATCATCATCTGGGGGATAAAACAATATGTTCATAAGGCAAAACCACTATTAAGACGTACAACACGTTTACCTCATTTCTGACAAACCCCTCATGACTCTCTTGAATAGTCATGAGGATTTACAGCTGCAGCAGTTTCATACGGATGGAAAAAAAGACGACTTGAGCATTCCTGTGCTGGGACTCTCTGCTGAGTCAGATCTCAGCAGAGGGTCAGATGTTAATCAGCAGGGGAAAGCTCAGGTAGCTGCTCCACAACAGACTACTCTTATATAAATGAAATACTATATGCAGGACAGAGCCCGCCTCAGAACTCTGAAGGTAGCTCCCTGTGCTCTGATCTTATTTCTGACTACACCTCATTCACTTGGCTTTAAATAGGGTATCTGGAGATGTATTAATCTAATGACAATTTTAAACTGAGATTTTTCAGCTTTTTTAAATTTAAAGTCTATGTCTACTGTAACTCAACCCTTAGTTTATTTTAACCAAAAAATTATGTATGAAAGAGTTTCCTTGCACATGTAGTTTTATTTTAGTAACTTAGAAAGCCACTTGATTCCCTGATTCCGCTGACTCAGACCATATTTATAAACTAAACTAAAAGGTCTTTTGTTCCTCCAATGTTTTCCCAGCAGTCACCATGGTTACAGATCATTGTGCCTGAAGGAACTTTCCCATGGAGCCTGCAGAAAAAGTTATATTCAGTGGATGGCTATTAAGTGACTTTGTGTACTTTCACCAGGGTGTGAGACCGTAAGGAAAACTCTCATGTGCGTGATCCCAGTTTTCGATGCTGCACTTTAACAAGCGTCACCTGACATTTGCGACATTTACATAGTGGGAAGCCTCCACAGAAAAATGGTGTCATCATACCAGCGTGGCTTCACCTGGTTTGTAATAGCCTCTGTAGGATCCAAATATTGCCTGTAGATGGCGCCATATTCATTATCACTAAACTAGAAGCCCACCACCACTAGATCCAAGCAATCTTGTGAGCCCACTCGAAAAGGATTTTGCTTCAAAAGAATCATTAATAAAATCAATATCATTTAGAAGCATGAAAAGGAAAACAGATTTTATTTATACACCTAAGCTCTGAGAAATGAGATGCCTTTTACTGAATGGGGTTTTTAGTGGTTGACACAGTCGGTCACATTATTTCGGTCTTACACAGTTGGTTTTTGGGGTTTGGCTCGGGAACCGCTCTCAGATCAAGTCCCTCCGTGGAGTCAAGACCTTCATTTCCCCTCTGACACCCAGTAAACACTACCGCCATCATGTCTGTAATCACCGTAAACAAAACCCTCCCAGATGTCACTGCTCCAGTGAGCTTTTGCACTCCAAAGGCCCGTCTGTGGGGCTCGCACAGGAAGACACAGTTTCTTTGTTGAGAGGGTGCACCGCTCATGAGCGCCGATTGAAATGGGAGTCGATGTTGTGGTGCAGTGTCCAAAGGCCCAGGACTGGAAATAAGTATCTGGGTCATGGCCCACAAACACTTGCTCGATTGTGTCCAACCTTCGCTTGGTATGAGCTCAGGAAGTTATGGAAGTCATACGCTCGGTCCACCACGAGGCAGACAGAGAAATCAATTCAATACACAAGGTTATATATTTGCTTCTGCCTCTAACCCCTGCAAATTACATTTTCCGCTCACCCCTCTCCGCGGTTCTTGCTGCCTTGAAGTGGTGTGTCCAGGATTCCAGCTCTTGGCTTTATTGATGATCTCACTTGTCCACAGTTGTTTTCAGTGCATGTCTATGTTAGTTTTTAATATTAACTTAAGAATCTTCAGCAGACTGCGCCCTCTGTCTGCCACTGTTGACTTAAAGGTTGTGAAAGTTCACTTTTAACCAGACGAGCTATGGCCAGGGACGGGTAGGTGTGACACGGGCCCGGACTGGAGCCTCTTCAGGAAGTCAATCAAAGAAAGTCAGTCCGACAACAACAAAACAGCAAAAGAAACACAACCCACAACAAACAGAGGTTAAATTACTACAAAGTGCACAAAATCAGATTCAAATGAGATTCAAATCCACCACAAATGCACAAAACAACGATAAAAGAAACAACAAACTTTGTCAAGGTGTCTTGCTCCTATCTTCGCATGGTGGGGACCCGATTATTCACAATATGTCAAAATGGAATTATATATGCACGTAGATATTTATAAACATAATTTAATATGAATAATAGCTTAAATTTGGTCCCTATACTTTGATTCTCAGCAATGAAGTGTGTGAGGAACACCGGCATTTTCCATGCCACCTGTTTTTCAATGGTGAGGCACACTCTAATTTGTTTTTTCAGCTTCTGGGTAAACACTTCTTCTAAGCGTTTACCCAGGTGATTATTTTATTCACCTCCGGACATGTTGCCATGTGAAACCCCCAGTGGTGCTTCCTCAGTGCAGCAGCAGTCGACACTGGCTGCAGCTGAAACATAAAACCCAGTTGAAATGACTCGACCGACCTCAGTGCAGCACTCCTGAAGGAGCCCTGTGATTTGAAGGAGTGTTGGTTGTCTATCCTACAAATGAACAACAGCGTGGTTGTCACAGTGAACAAGCCCATATTCTTTAATCCCTGCTGTTGGAGCTGATGGAACCTGTTCCACACTAATTACGTTCTTTAATTAACTGTTAGGCTCCTCAGCGAAAAGCCAGATGGCCAACGATGACGTTTTGGCCTCAAATTGCAAGAAGCATAAAGATCTTTCTAAACAGGCTATGTGCATATGTATAGTCAATGTATTTTTTGGTCATTTATAAATAACAACCAACAAATTTAGAGTGGACTCGTGGTTTGAATGGCTTGTAATCCCTTGCATCTATTTTCACTCTCCTTAGAGTTTCAAATGCTGCTGCCCACACAGAGAAGGGAATCAGTGTGTGTAGAGCCCACGATGGACCTGGACCTGCTGCTAATACACTATTGTTACAGACCCTTTTTTCTTCCTCCTCCTATTTCACTCTGTCCTCTTTATGTTTACCATTTGGACACTCTTCTCACCCTCACAATCTCTCAATGTTACTTTTTATTAATGATATAACTTTGTCTTTCTTTAGCTGACGAGCAAGGGAAGAGCAACACACACTGCAGTCTCTGCAAAATCCGTTCACAAACTCAGCAGCTCATTCACAAGTGAAAATAAATTGGTTTTCAAAGTCAAAGCTGTTATCTTCAGCATGATGTGGGCATTATTTACCATTACCTGAGGTTTCCACCAGGGGGCTGCATTATAACAGTACTTCATGCCTTGAGGTACCCAGAGACAAGGAATGACTGCATTGTATTGAGTTGTATGTGTTTTATAGGTCAAAGAAATTCCATCAATTCATCGCAATAAGGGGAACATGTCATCAAACATGAAGCATCTTAAGCACCTTATTCTCCAACCTGCACCAGATGACCTCACCTGTGCTGTGTGAATAAGGTGGTTAAAGTAAGATCCTTAAAACACAAAGAATGACACTGTTGCTGTATCTGGAATTTAAACAGCAGGTGTCAAAAGTCCAAACTATTTAGAAGGAGCCTGATAATTACTTTCCTTTTACTGTTGGAGGAAACGTTATATGACACACTGGTTTCCACTAAAGTCAGATTATAATAATGTTAGTATTCTATATCTTAAAAGTGAAATCTTATTTAACGTGGCTCCAGAATTGAAAACATTTGACCTCTTTTCTCTATCACGTAATTTATCTAAAGCACAAATCCCCATAAAGCATAAACAATAAGCACCTATATTATAATTATAATAAAAATATTTTCTCGGATTGCGGGGTCAATGCCAGGATCAATATTTGTATTTAGTTTTGACGCTGTCCACAAAATAGAAATAAAAAAGGTTACCATGGAAATAGTCTGCTGGTGTCAGTCATAATGGCCTTGGCGACACGCTGCATACAAGAGCCTGTCTTTATTGTTCATGTGAAATATACTGGTGTAAGTGGGTGCAGATTCCAAACAAAGATCCAGCTGTACAACTCCATGGACAGTATGAAATGATCATTTCCAGCAGCCATCATAACGATTTGATAGGAGATTAAACCTTCATAAATGATAACAACAAGGTTCTGGACCTTATTTCCAATTGATGACTGGTTAATGTGATATGCTGACAAACATTTTCTGCAAACCCCTGCAGCAGCATCCAGTTGTTTGCTTCCTATCATCATGCATCATTTTAAAAATGAAATATAATGATACGCTGCCGCATGAACCAGATCATGAATCATTGATGCTGCGACATAGAGTGTTGCCAAGGAAACTGTACCAGTCTGCTTGATCACTGTCAGCTGCGCTCGCATAATGATGGTGGGATGTGAAAAACATTGCACGGTAACCACTGTGTTTCCTGAAATATTTTCAAAGTCGATTTAGAAGAAGAGCAACCGCCAATGACTGTAAATCTGAAATACTTAGCTGATCACTGTCCTTCTATGATTTATATCAAGCTGCTGTTTCTGGACTATATTTCCTTTTATTTCATTCACATGCATTGCATTCTTCTTTCATTAATGGGTTTCTGGGCCTATTTCCACTTGATTTTAAAGAGGCCTACATCTATTTCATTATTATTAATGACTGCTCATATAAATATCACACATCTAATATCACATCTAATACACTTGAGGAATAGACACATGTAGTATTTTATGGACACATACTTACACAGAAATGCCTGAATTTATTAACCAACATAAAAATACTGGAGAGTGAAGAGGAGATAGTGGTGTGCAGAAAAATAGCAGCCATTTTCTTATTTATCCCTGACTTAACCTACACTTTCACCCATTCACATCACTAATGATATACTGATCTTCATATCTTACCATAAATTTATAGAGATTTTTATTAAATAATATAAATTTGATTCATTGGAACCTTTGGTTATTTCTGTGTCCTTTCTTTATTTTGTCTTGAATCTGAGGGGAGAACCATTGATCAATATACCCACAGTACATTCAAACAGAGATAAGTTAGTTTTTTCTTGAATCTGAGCTGTTCCTGATTGTATAATGTTAAAAAACACCTTTTTCCATTTTAAAGGTGAACATACTTGAAATTTCTTAACATACAAATATTATTTTACCTGTTCTGGTCTACTTTTCCACTATTTCAACTATGCAGACCTTTATGTGAAACATACATTTTTTACTATTCTGTGCTAATTTCACATTAATTAGAATGGTACTAGTGAGTTATAATCCAAAAGCTGATTCTCTTTTAATATAGCGGAAAATAAGATAACTGATAGTAGGAGACTTTTAATCAAAACTTGATATATGGCAAAGTTGTCAATTAAAAAAGTGTTGTTAGTATGTATTATAGCTTTGTATGTAATAGTGTCTTACACTACATGGTAAATCGGTATTATTTTAATAAAACGAATCGCAGACAGTGAGATGCATAGTTTCCATTGGAATCTGTTACAAAAGAGGCACGGACGGGGTTCGAGCCCGCGATCTTCGGTTTACGAGACCGACGCCTTACCACTTGGCCACCGCGCCTGCGCTGTGCAAAGTTTTATTTCTCAATTTAAAGGTAGACTGTCAGGTCTAACTTCCAGCGCTGCCAATACGTAACAGTGGCATTGGCTCAGTATTTTTTCCCATCTTTTGTTACAGATCAACCTCCTCCTGCAGTGCGACCACGAGCCCCGGAAGCTAATGAGCTGAACTTCCTCAACACATGTGTCGTTGTACTATGGCCACAAGGAGACGCTGTTATCTGCAACAAGAGAAACAACTTGTCCGGAACAAACACAAACAGGCTCAGAGAAGTTGAGGAGCTGCTTCACTGTGGATCATTACATACGTCAGGTTGTTCAGTTTACTACATATGCCAAAGTTATGGAGCTTTTAATGTTTAGTTGTTTGTTGAGATGGTTTCAGAGATATGTTGATTCAACTTCTGGAGGATGCATTATACACGGAGCTGTTATGTTATTTAGACTGACTTCATGAGGGGAATAGTTGAAATAGGTTTGATGGAGAATCCACTTTTCCATTTAGACAATCCCAGAATATGATTAAACTTCACTTTCAGACAAAGTACAAATGGTGAGAAACTCGCATCAATCAGTCGGTAACAGTCCAATAAATGTTTTGTCCGATAGGTTAATGGATGTGGAAGAGATATGGGCTTAGGTCATTTAAAACTTAAGGAGACTGTGAATGTATATGGACGATGCATCTCCTCTCCCGCTGTCCAGAAATGAAGCCAACATATCCTGCATATGCGAACGCTGCCATCTTGCGCATTTGTAGCCCGAGCCCGATGCACGTTCTCGACCAAACACAAGTCAGTCTCAAATATTTTTGACTTTTTAGCTTGTTCCATGTTCCACCTATTAACATAGAGGATATAGGATCTTTTTTACCCATACTGCAGCCTGCCACCAGGTGGCGTTCACGATATTTTGGCTTCACTTTCGTGGAGCAGTCCATCTGCACTCTATGATGACTGTATGATGAGCAAAGTTTGTCGAAGGGGAAATCTCGGCCTAACAATGTTTAAATTTACATTATTCTGTATCATTATTCTGAATAAGAAATTATTAAAATGAAGGTGTTTATATGAGTTGCTAATAAAATATTCCATTCATATTCCTGTTTACATTGTACAGAGCGTAGCCTCATTAAAACTCATGTCATTACGTCCACTTTGCCATTACATCTGACGGTATTTCACTTGTTTTAAAACCTCAACCTGAAAGAGTTCAGTATCCCTCTTGTTTACACCCTGGGCATGCGTCATTAAACAGTTGGTATCCGCTGTGGGTGTCATGAAATGCTGTGAAGACTCCAATAGGACGTGATAATGTGTTGAAACATATCTTAATAATGTATCTAAACATGTCTTGGTTGCATTATCGCTTATTCCCAGTATGACCCTATTCAAGGTAAATAGAAAATGCTGTTTAAAGGCAGCGTTGGATTCAGTCTATTGTCTTATTCGGAATATTGGTGTCCACGGCAACACAGTCAATTTCCGGTGTGGTCTTGTCATCAAAATACCAGGAATCTTCGGCGGACCATGAATATCCAAACAAAGTTTGATGGCAAACTGCAGAGTCGGGTCATATTTCCAAATCAGAGCAGAACAGACTGAAATTGAACTTGCATAGCTAATAACTATGAGAACCAGTGGGCTGGCTGTGATTCTTTTCTCAGCGATACAATATGCATGAAGCCAGACTGCAGCTTTTCACTGTCTTTCTTTTCCAAACATCAAAGATGAATGACTGCCTGAGGGGCCTTATTTTTTCGGTCTGTCTTTCTTTTTCTGTGTGGATCAGATAACCCAGAGGCTGTTTGAAAAATGAATAAGACTCATTTCCATTGGGAACGAGTTAGCAGTGGAAATCACAGATGTGGGATATTCACCTTGACCTGCTTAGTGCACGTTGTCAGTGCATGGATAAAGGAGCGGAGACTCTTATATAAAGCACATAGGAAGATTTAATTTAGAGCCCCTGGAAATGTGGTTATGTTTGAGTTGAAGTTGAGTCTCGCTTAAGTAAAACAAAACAAGCCACAATTTAAAATGATAAGTGAGGTATAATGCTTATTAGCGATGGTAATCCTAATACATGAGCATTGATGAAAAAGATGAATGAAAATACAAGATAAATGCTACGTCTCAAAGTTGAAGGAGCAGCGTGCCGATTGATTTATGGGTTTATGTTGACATTTTATGTTGAAAATGTATCATTATTTTCTTTAATTATTTTGTGTATATGTCTTCTTTTTATAATAATGGCTTAAATAGTTTGTAAGATTCTGCTCCTCTCCGTTAAGGCCATCCACAATCTCACTCCTCTCTCCATTTTTAAATCTAATCTAAAAACTCATCTGTTTAAAGAGGCATATTCAGTTTGATTAATTTAGCAAAAACTACATTTTTTATTTACTGTTAATTTTATGGATGTTTTTGAAACATAGTTTTTGTTGTTGTGTTCTGCCATGTTAGGTGACCTTGAGTGCTCTGAAAAGCGCATATAAATAAAATGTATTAGTATTATTATTATTATTATTATTATTATTAATAAAGTTTATGGTTAAACTGTAAATTATCAAGCCCATATTTTCTTTGTCATGAGAATTAAATAACGACATACTATCTCATTGCGAATAATAATATTTATTTTGAATATACATATATATATATGTATGTATGCTGACTGATATATCTATATTTGAAAGGTTTTACTCCAAAGATCCATATCTGTCAGGCCTCTAGTGTGAATACTGACTGAGGAGCTGCTGTTTGGCTGCTGATGCTTCATTATGGATCCAGGCCCCTGGAAGTAGTGAATATCATTTTTCTTTTTCTCAAGGCTTAAAACTGCCAACAATGATCTTTCTTTTTAGGCCTTTGTCAGATCTAAAACACAGGTATTAAAGGTTCAGTGGGTAAGATGTAGGTGAAACGGATCTATCGGAAGAAATTGAATATAGAAGTATATTAAGTACTTTATATTTACAATGGGAGCGGGTCCTCTCCACGTATACCACCATGTTTTTAACAGTAGCCCAAACTGGATAAACTAAACAAATTTTTGCGTTGTTATGACAACTGAAGGCTGCCACATGTTCTCTTTCATGTTTGGATGGGGATGGTAAGGTCACAGGTTTTCAGCTGCAACGTGCAACTTCACCACTAGATCTCACTAAATTCTAACCACTGCCCCTTTAAGTAGTATTTGTCTGTAGTTGTATGTCTTTTGTTCCAGGTTTGATTCTAGGCAGCTTTGTCTCAATAGAGGGCGCTTTGCTGTTTAATCAGTTTATGGGTTATACTGCAAAGGTAGATTTGTGTAAAACACATAAACATAACATATATGTTTTCTATTCAGGAACAAATTGTTAGCAACATTGTGCTTTGTCCAAAACGTCTACTGTAGACGAATGAGTTTAATACCTGGGACAATGGAATCCTCAATAAATACACAAACTGCTGGAGGAAGAAAATCAGACTTAAGGTAAAACATTAGAGTTGCAGGTAAATCATCATGTTGGTCATCTTATCAACCTTAAATAAAAGCACATGATGCTGGATATTTGTTTTCCTCTATTATTTAGGCTCAAGTTAACCCATCAGATTTTAGAGAACTGTAGTTTCTTATAGTTTATTTTACATTTTTATTCTTCAGCATCTCTGGTATTAAATAATTAACCTCTGCAGCATCGTACCCTCAGATATGGTATATTTCAGTCTGAGATCATATGGATCTGGGGTATCTTTTGTTCATGTGGGGAAAACCAAGCTCCTCGATCCCTGAGAGAATAAGAGGTTTTACGGTAGAGACCTACTTAATTATTTATTGTTGTACTGCTTTGAAAAATCATCTTATTTTGTTCAATTGTGCAGAAATACTCCTGCCTGTGACAGTATATATATATATATATATATTATATGTTTTTTTTCTATTATGTAAATAAGAGTGATATGCCTAATTTCTGATAACTGACCAGCAAAATTATGTTTAGTCAAAAATCTGGTAAATTGCAGATTTGACCTGTCTGGTTACTTCCATCAAATATTGGGGTGAATCCAGATCAGAGGAAAGATCCAGGATTTTTGTTTTCACTTTCTTTAACATTGCGTTTCTCAACATATTCACTTCTCAGGAAATGATTCATGGATCTTGATGAAGAAAAATTAAATAGGGGACTGATATTTAGGATCTAGTGAATTAAGATGTTGTTTCATAAGGTGGATGTTGGGCTTTGGTGGAGGAATGTGCTCTACTGAGGGCCATCCTAGTTTTGTATGTATTAAACAAACAAGATACACTGTGTTGATTAAATTGAAGTAGCCATGTTAACCAGATTAACCGTCTCTTGTTGGAAAAGCATAGCAAAATACTAAAGTTACAGATATAGCTATAGCCTTAACTCACGTAAATAGGCTATGTTAGCCTTTAGCCAAAAAACCCCACACAGTAACACACACACACACACACAGACACATTAATATACACTTGAGCTTAACTCCCCACAGTTTTTCTATGAACAAATAAGTCCCTTCTCAAAGCAACAGTAAGAAATATTGGCTGTGATAATGTCCAACACATAACATGGTCCTGCTGTCTCTCTGAATATCACATCAGACATCCATAGTTTTTCTGCACATAATTAAAGTTCTAAGACACTTTGGAGCGAATGATGTCACTCCTGCTAATCTATAGCAAGTTTTTAAAATTTAGTCAGAAAAAAGTTTTTTACATTCACTCTATAATGTATGTTTGATGCAGACCAGCCGACAAGTTAAACCCTGGAAATAAACTGTGCTTGAATGCACCTCAGTTTAGGCAAATTCAAGTGGCAGCCAACTCCGCTGGTCTGTGCTTGTGTAATGTGAGGGGAGAATTGTGTCATTGTGAGAAGGCTGCGCTGGATCTGACCCTGACCACGACGAGAAGTGCAAGTGTGAAATCCAGTTGAAAGCTGAGCAGCTGATGAAGCTACATAACAAAAGCAATATCATCTCTCCCCCTCTCTCCGTAATGTCTTTTCATCCTTCTCTCTCCTCTTTCACTGGGCTGTTTTCACATCGTCGTACAATAGACGTTTCAATAAAACATCATTTAGTGATGTAGTTTATTTAAAAACTTTGTACCGACTATCTATGTTTTCTTTGTTAGATTTAGCACAATGCGGCTTTTCCATTAATTTCCATTTTTCCCTGTTGCTTAATGTGTATGAAGCAATTAGGTGCACATCACTCATGCCTGTTGGGTATGTTACCATAGCTACGATACGCTTGTGCACACAATCATCTGGTCCTCGTTTCCTCCAATAGGGTCGCACGGCTGGAGCTGCAATATAAAGTAAAGATGCTCATCTTTCAGCAACACCCTCCTAAGAATCTGAAACAGGTGCACGAGTATGAAAAAGTCTCAGACGGTGGCAGGCGGGGGACTGCGCCCAGTCATGGCGGACCACAGAAACCAGATCCGACGGGACACACAGCAGGAGAGGAAGGTGAGAGCGTCTACCATCTTGAAACGTAACCAGTCTTATTGTTCGTTTGAGAGAGTTGGGCGGAACAAAAACTGTGACAGTAAACAAGATACGCCTTCACATTGAGGGCTTTGAACGCCAACAGAGACCAGGAGCAACAAAATAGGAAGTGTCACTATAAATGAAATGCATCAGTTGCATGAAAGAAGAAGGAGTCTGTTTATACTTGTAAATGTACTCCGAGGCTACTCTGGTCAAATATAGTTTCATCTAGTAAAATATAAAGAATTCCAGATGCCAAAGGTGCTTTCATTTGATACATATGATAGTGCAGCTGGTAATTAAAAGAAAAAAGAAAGACAGTTATTGACAGTTCTATTATAATTTTAAATAAATGAACAAAAATTACACTATTTATACAGATGTGGCCTCAATGGAAAAGAGCTCCAAATCCGTCCCTCAGAACATCTGAGGAAAAGTTGCGTTAAGGGACGATCATGGAGGAGCTTTGAGGCCAGGCTTGTTGATATCAAAGTCCTGGAAGCTGATATTATTATTTTTAATATTTTTTTTTTTGCGGACTATCCATATCGCTCTGTGAGAAATAAATGTGGCCAGTTAATCTCCGGCGTGCAAAGGGACAACAGCCAATGCAGCATGTTCAAGCTGCCCCCCTGCTGGGCGGCCCATGAGCCTGTCGATATGGTGGTTTGATGTTGGATGGAAAATGAGAACCCCCCACAACAAACAGAGCGGGCTGGAACAGAGGGACTGGAACAGAGAAAGAGAGGGCAGAAAGGGAAGAACCATCGACAGATGGACTCCGCTGTGATTAAAGATGGCGGCAGTCTTGACTGCAGACTGCGAAGGATTGTGCTCGATCCATAGAAAAGCGCTGGGAGTAGTCTGCGATCCGGCACAACAAAACAAAGATGCACACAGTGAGGTTAACCAGCAGGTACGTCTGCTTTTCAATCTCTGTGGATGAAAAACGCGGTTACCAGTAACTTCCCATTGTGTTGTTTATCAGTCTATTGTGTCTCTGATCGTCTCCTGTGTCAGTACCACGCTGGTTTTGTTGTCCCTCATCAAAACCAAAGCACGTCATTTGATATGACCGGCGAATGTTCATCCCATGACCAGACTACTGAAGACCCCCGATAGACCGACCGCTTACATCTATTTGAATTTCTTCAAGGCGGCAGATGTCTGACAATGTACTTTCGCGATTAGATACATGGCTGCGGATGTATGTCTTTGGTATTATGTCACCGTAGTAAATGGATATGGGCCTTAATAAGATTTTTTCCCGTCCGGCAGGAGTGCGGTCAATGCAGGAGCTGGAATACCCAGCGAAATAAACTTAAATCGGCAAATTGCTCAATCCTCTGTGCCTAATCCAGTCCAAGGCTTGTTAGTCATGATATATTCAGCCAGGACAAAGGACATCAGCAGGACTCCAGAATACATTCTCCAACGCTCTATTGATATGACTCATTTTTAGAAGTTAAAACAATCATTGAATAGCTTTAATATTCCCATCACACTTTTCTCAAAACCCCCTTAGCTAAATAATTTGGTTATTCCAATCGACAGGTTTTGAGTTTCTCAATAAATGCGTAACTTTTCCATTGCTCGTTTTGACGGGTTTAAAAGATGTTTGTTGTTGCCTTTGTTCGTCTTAACTTTCAGTGAATTCTTTTAGAGAAAAAAAATAGCAATGTCTATTGTGTGGGCTCAGAATGGGAGCATTCATTTTATAACAAGTGCTAATGGGCTTTTGTCCATCAGAGAGTCTTCAGCAGAGATAAGCCTATTTCAGGCAAGGCCCTACAAGGGAATCTAAATCCACACTGACAGGTGGAACAAAAGACGAATAAAAGGACTGAACTGGGAAACATTAAGTTGTCCTCTGGTAACACTTCATCGCAGAGGGACGTTCAGGAATCTGGAAAATGTTACAAAACTCTAGAATGATTTTTGCTCTGAAATCATCTAACAAGTGTGAGTTTATCCCTCTGTAGGAGCCATGTTTGTTATAACTCAGAAAAACACAACATGGTGAATTATTAGATGATGGTTGAAAAAATAGGAATTGACAATACAATGTTAATTCTTTCAGTGAAGGATTTACAGCTATTTCTCCAACTGTTTTACAGCAGAAAGCAGATTTTGCACAGTCTTGGCTGATTTCATAAATAACCACTTCTGGTTCATACAGTTCCACCTCAGAGCTTAGCAGTGAAATGTCTTCCATTGTTCCTCCGTCTCTCGAGCAGCTCCACTGGGCCAGTCGCTTCAGGGCTTCTTGTTTGTAGCTGCTGAGGAAGGGGAGAAAATGTTTCGTTCACTCTCCACACTCAGACGTTTGAAGCTGCTGGAGAGATTCAGTTTACCAACCTCCTGGTCACATCACTTCCTGCTCTCACATTACTGAATTTTTAACCTGCGCCAACCTAGAAAATACTGTTACTTTTCTCTTTACATGAGACTCAACATATCTTCTTATTTCTTTCTTCCAGGAACAAATGGATGGCAAAGACAAACTGTTATGGCGACATTCTGCTCTGGCCAGTGATTTTCATTTCATTGAGATGACGGGGATGTTACCATTACTGCAGACCCATGGGTTTAATAACTGCACAATGGAATCCTCAATAAATGGACGAACTGCTGGAGGATGCATGAGGAAGACAATCAGATTTAAGGTAAAACCTGTTGGTCTTATGTTATAAACAATAACATGCTCTCAACACAAATAAGACAAACATGTTGATTTGTGTGTGAATCTTCAACATCGTCATGTGAACCATTTATGAACACACACGAACACACGGACAAAGATACATAGAATATTTCATTTCAGATCATCTTTAGCCTTCAGTCCCTTCTTCAGTCAAGTGAAGGCAAGTTTTGCACAATTTGAGCCATACAAGAACTTCATCAGAATAAACAGACACAAACAACACTGAGGAGGCTTAGTTATTCATCATAAGAAATCAGTCTGAGTTGATTTGAAAACTCTGAACTGATGAGCAAGTTAGTGCCTGACAGAAAGCATCAGTTAGTTATCAATAGTCTTAGATTATCAACAGTTAAATATTTCTGAAAAGTGAAGCTTTTGCTAAGGGCTACGGCCAAAGAGAATATTTAAAGATGGACGATGTGAAGCTTCCAAAAGTGAGGCCAAAAAAAATCTTGATCGCCCCCCGGTGGCTGGCTGCAGTACAGGTCATAAACTCTGGCTCCTCGTTAGTGAGACGTGTTTCAAAGTCAAAAGTTGACGTTTTAATCACCCTGATTTATGTTCAAGTGTTAATTTTTGTAATAAGTTTGGTTTTAATATTTGATGTTATAAAAATTAACATGATTGACAGCTGAGACTGACAGATTGGTCGAGCTTGTGTATTTGCGGGACCTTGAAAAGCAATGCCTCCAAATGCTGTCACCTGCAGAAGGGTAACCTTTATGGGAGATATTTTGACTTTATTTTTTGTACAGTGTGAGGAAGTAGACTTGATGTCCTATCTACAGTCCATAGCTACGAAGAACTTCGTAGAAATTAGCATTTTTCAAACAATAAAGGTAATCATTTGAATACAGAGCGATTAGTTTGTTCCGACCACTAATCCAAATCTCAAAAATATTCTATTTATATCTTACATGATGAAGTGAAACAAGAAAATATTCACATCCAAGAAGCTTGAACGAGAAAACTTTAACATTCCATACTTCTAAAAATGATTTATCGATAATCAAATTAGGTGTAGATGATGTTATTTTGATTGATCAATCAATTGATAGATCGACTGTTGCACTTCTAGTTACTTGTATAGTGTGCTGCTATGATGGAGCACTGTCTGTGAAGGAATCAGTGTCATGACTGGAGGTTGATGTGATATGTTGTTGACACATCATCAGCCTGAGGCTCTGAATCACAGTCAAGGTTTTCTAGCGGAAGAAATGCTGACCTTTGAAATCTATGTTAGCAGAACACTGAAATGTTTTATGAACAATAACTGAAAGACAGCCGATGGATGGAAAAATGATAGATGCACGAAGAGTATTTGAGTATCAGGATGTTTAAGCTGTTGCTGCCCAAAACCATTTTCTACCCTAAGGAAGCTGGAGTGTCTTTTTCATCTTTTGTGTCACTGGCATGAATATTGGAGGCGCTGTGTACTGTTCACACTTTAACAGGTTTTGTAGATGTGAGCGGGCAGTTCTTGTGATGTGGTGTGACGGAGTGTGAAATGTATATCCCTGTTCATTCCAGTGATCCTAAATGGTTTTGGTGTAATTACATAATCAAACGCATACATGGTTTTGATGACGTTCCACTGGCCTTTCATCTTGGAGTCAGTAAAACCATGTGACTGCTCAGTGACTGTCTGGTATGAAAGCACACAAACTGACACAGGCCATTATTGCTGCGTTTGGTCCGTCTCTTAGTCTTTGTGTTGTAAGCTTAAGTTAAGTAATGACACGTCAAGCGTGTGTAATGGTGGAAAAATCATCAGTTGAACTGAAACATTGCGGCAATAGATGTCTTGCTTCAAAGGATCACTGCTTGTAGTTTCAACGTATAAAGGCTGTGTGCCTCACTTGGACTTAATCTCAGCAAGAAAATAAGGATTTAATGTGTTTCTAATTTTGTGATGGCACTGTAGCGTTTTTTCAGCGGAGGTCTGTCACTCCTTAATTTGATTGAGACCGTGGCGCCACACTACAGCCATCTTTATATACAGACGATCTACTATTAACCTGTCATGCTGCTGGCCAGTTTTCCACAATCTGTTCTTGTGCCATGCTGAGAAGATTTAGTTGATCAAAGCACAGCCACCCCTTATGAAGTAATCAGTGGAGCCATCTAGTGCAGTCTACGGTTGGACTGAAAAAATGCTGACTTCCAGCTTTTAAAGCACATCGTTGTCTCACCTGCTCTTGCAACAGTCAAATGGGAAATTTCTACTTTCTATGCTTCATGTGCAAACAGGAAAGCAGCATTTATGTCATCATTAAGGACAACAAAATAATAATGATTATTTATATTTTATACTTTAACCATTGTCCCCACCAACTTTATTATACATCACTATGAATAATAAGAAAACACCAATGCAACTAAATAAATCAAAGATTAATCAAGAAAATAATCCAGATATTTTTCTTAACGTAACATCTAAGAATAAAGGCAAATTTTGTCTGCATTGTTTATGTTACGGTTTAGGGTTAGCTGTCAATCACGATGTTTCACCCCACTTTTTATGCGTTGAATCTAAGCATACTGGAAAAAAATTATACTAGATTTTGAGTATGCACCAATGTAAAATAACAGAAACCATATATGACAAACAAATTATATTGCGTCTAGTTTGTCCTTTTTAGTCTGGTCCATGTCCCATGACATTAAGGGGGTGGGATTAATGACAGATACTGCAGCCAGACTCTTTGACACAACTGTTTATAAAAAGGTATTGAGATTGATGTTTAAATAGTGATAATTTCTTGAGAAGGTCTTTACTTTTAATATGAAATAATAATAAAATAAAGTGTCACCCCATGTGCAATAGTCTTTAGGGTGTGTTGGTATTTGAATCGAATTTTTAATATCGTTTATTTAAAAAATCACTGAAGGGAATAGCGACCTCTTTTTCGAGATATTTATCACCTGAGAAAGAGAAGAAGAGGAATCAGTGTACCACTAATCGGTGGTAATGTGTGTAGTGAACGCTTGGGGCGCTGTGCACGTTCTGCGGTGCAGCCTCGGCTCCGCGCACAGAGACAGGGGAGAGGGAGAGGTAGAGAGAGGGAGAGAAGGGGAGAGAGAGAGAGGGAGACAGCCATGGAGAGGTGGAGAACGGACTGTTGTCTTTGTTATTTTTAAAGTGCTGCTCTTCGCAGCGGTGTCACCGCCGGCGGGTCGTCCCGGTCCGAACACCCGATGCACCAGAAAGCAGCGAGGAGATTCTCCCGGGTTGAGTATGTGTGACTTTTTTCTTCCTCTCCTCCTCCTCCTCCTCCTGCTCCCGGTGCCCTCGGCTCGGAGCTCGGGCACCGGGATGGCGGTGGAGTCCGGAGACAGAAGCGGGAGTGAAAGCGAGGGTTCACTTGAGTGTTTGCGGGGCTTTGATGCGGGGTGTCACCGCGTGTCCTCTGACGGCGAGAGGACACGCAGATCCGGCGGCTCGCCGAGCAGCTGCTAGCGGGCACGGCGCGCTGATTAGCGGGGGACAAGTGGGACAAAGTTGTGCACTTGTCGCTGGGCTAACAGGCCTGTCCCCCCCCCCTCTCCCTGTGTGTGTGTGTGTGTGTGTGGACGGAGTTAGTTGGTGCCTCCCTCCCTTCCCCCACTCGCCGCTGCTGCCGGAGAGGCCAAGACACGGCTGTGATGAGCTTCACCTCCGAAGGGGACGAGCCCGTTCACTTGTCGGTCCACACAAAGACCGGGACATGTCCCCGAGCCACTGCGCGTATGCATACTCACACACACACACACACACACACACACACACACACACACACACACACACACACACACACACACACACACACACACACACACACACACACACACACACACACACCTGTGACCGCACCACCGCGAATTTAAATATGCAGGCGCTTTCCCGTTCATGATGTAGAGCCGGTGCATCATTACACGCAGGTAACGTGGAGCTAATTTCAAATTTGAAATTCATCCCCTGAGAATTTAAACACCGCCATTGTTTGCTCGTGGTCCCACTGTATTTTATTTATTTATTTATTTTGCAGTTAAGCACAGTGCACGTGCTGCTCACGCTTACGGATTGCGCAGAGAATAACACTGTTGGCAGGTTTTTGTTTGTGCTGTCTTCATTCAGTCAGGGGTAACGATTATTGTGTGTGTGTGTGTGTGTGTCTGTGTGTGTGTGTGTGTGTATTGGACAATACAGGGAGTGGGTGTGCCCTAAAGGGAATGTGATGGCAACCATTAAAAAGGAGAATATTTCCAGTGAAATCACAGATGGAGTAAAGACAGCTGTCAGACCTCCCTTCATTCGCTCATTGAAATCATGAACCCAATTTTCCTCACCCCCGTATTTTTTTTCTTCCCATCCCCAAACCATTAGCATCAACTACATGGGATGGAGGAGGTTATTCCGGTTCCAAGGTGAAACCAGGGCATGTCATGCTGTTTTTCTTTTAATTGGCCCTTTAGTCAGAGCCTTAACCGGTCACCACAATTTAGTCCTGTCCACAGCTGTCAAGGCGTCTAAAAGGGAATATTGTTTACGCTCTATTACATTTACATTACGCATTTATCACACCATCATATTCTTCCAGGCATGCAGCCTGTGTACAGTCCATAGAGGCGCACATGTGGGCACTGCTGTGTCTTTCCTCAGCAAAAAAGCTCAGGGACAATGTGTCCTTGAACTAGAGATGCAATCCCTCAAATCCTAACATGCACTATTCTGCTGCCGACCTTCCCCTACGATAGGAAGGGAGAAAAGAATACTAGACAAGGATCAATGAAGTATGCTTTGCAGTACTGATCATATTGGTTAAAAATAGATACACTAATCCTGCTTTATTATTGAGTTAATAAACCCCAGGAGTGTTGAGGTTGTACTGTGGTGATACACTACTACTAATCTGGATGTAACTGGAGTAGCTGTGTAAAGTAATGATATGCTTATGCATATAAATCAGTGTGATATTACTGGGTGCTACATTAACACTGCACCATATTCGCCCTACACCCAGTGGAAAGCTGCCTCTAGACTACCAAACCATATTAGAAGATGACTTGATTTTCTAATTTCTGCTCAGGTTTGCAGATGCTCTGCAGAATCTATGGCCACAGACCAAGAGCATGAAACTCTATTTCAGTTTAAATTATCAGAATCAAATATCACTTTCCTAATATTGGAGTGTAAACACACTCTGCCGTGGGGATGTGTGTCAGTACCAGAAGCTACTGTCTGGTTTTAAAGCTCCACAGTAGCTTTTTCAAATCCTCTGGATTTCTGCAGAATTTGCATTAATTTTAATGTTCAGCTGGAAATTGGCCACATGATGAGTTTTTCATGGAAAATCTGATGAAAATGCAAACTCTGCAGGATTAAAAAAATTCCCCACAGGATATTAGTCCTTTCACCGGGGGTACGGCACATAATCGATCAACATTTTGTCAACACTAGATGTTCATTTGAATCACACTTGGTTTCAGTAAATTGCTGCATGGATTTTTTTCCCCAGTGATCTGAGAATGAGTGTTAAATTATCTTTTAAAAGCATTCCCCTGCCTTTCAGTGATGTGATGAAGCTGCGACTCATTGTATATTTTTTCCCTCTTTGCAGGAGTTGTTCTGCAGTGGCGTATGTAGAGGTCTGGATCTAATAGTTGTGCAGTGTGGGCTCCACGGAGACGTGGCTTATGGATGCTGGAACCATGAGCGTAAGCGACAAAAGGGGCTACCTAGCCGACCTGGGGGGAGGCTTCACTGAGGATGCACCCAGGCCTCCAGTCCCAGGGGAGGAAGGTGAGCTTGTGTGCAGTGACGGACGCCAATGCAGCAACTTAGGCTTCTCGACAAAGAATGAGAGCCTCAAATGTGAGGCGTCTGTGGCTACACCCAGGCGACCCGACTTGGACCTGGGTTATGAGCCGGAGGGCAGTGCCTCTCCGACACCACCCTACATAAAGTGGGCAGAATCTCTTCACTCCCTCCTGGATGACCAGGATGGCATCCACTTGTTTCGGATGTTTCTCAAGCAGGAGGAGTGCGCGGATATGCTGGACTTCTGGTTTGCATGCAGTGGGTTTCGCAAACAAGAAGCTAATGAGGGTAACGAAGAGAAGAAGCTCAAACTGGCAAAAGCTATCTATAAGAAATTTGTCTTGGACAACAATGGGATCGTTTCCAGACAGATCAAACCAGCCACCAAGTCCTTCATTAAAGACTGTGTGATGAAGCTTCATATTGATCCAGCAATGTTTGACCAGGCTCAGACTGAGATACAGACTATCATGGAGGACAACACCTACCCCTTATTCCTCAAGTCTGACATTTATTTGGAATATACACGGACAGGAGGAGAGAGCCCTAAGCTGTTCAGTGATCAGAGCTCTGTTTCTGGGAAAGGACTGTCGGGTTACTTGCCGACTTTAAATGAAGATGAGGAATGGAGATGTGACCATGAGGCAGAGGAGCAGACCGAGAGTGACCCCACACCGAGCAACCGGCTTACCAAGAAGCTGCTGATGGAGACTGCGACGCAGCGAGTTTGCAACATTGCGAGATTCCAGGACAGTCACGAGTACAGGTAAATCCTCCCAGCAATCTAGAAAGCCTCACATCAGTTCCCACTGCATAGCTTTTCTCTGCAAAGTGCTGAATTAGAAATAAACCTGAAACCCCACACCGCCCCCTACACTGCCTCAAGTTTGAAAAGATGAGAGCCAGAGAGTAGCACAAGAGACAGCTGAGATGAGAGGAAGATGGTGGTGGGGAAGTTGAGTCTAAGTTAACTTGCCGTTGCAAAGTTGAAGAAGTCTTCTTTGTGTTTTCTTGTGCAGGTACTCTGGGAGATGTGTTTTCCCATCGGATAAGGTTTAGATGTGAAAACACTATATTGTTTGAAGAGGAGCTTTTCCAAAAATCACTATAAGCTTTGTTCTCTTCAACCTCTTAATATTTAGTCTGCATTTCTGGAGAAAAAGTATTTTTCTGTAATAAAATGATCAACTCCAAATCTTTTTTTAAGGGTTAGGGTTATGACTCGTCACACCCACGTATATAGATTTGATTTGATAATACTGGATTCTGAAGCAACATTATGACATCAGAACGTTTTTTCTTAAATCACACTCAACTGACTCATATACTGCTGATTAATTTGGACTGTAGTGTATTTGTTGACTATGTTTGTGCAATAACATTCGATCTGTGGCATCTATATGCTTTGGAAAACCTTTCACTACAGCTGCACTATTTGTATGAGTTTATTGTAATTTGTGGTGTTTTCCTGTCTGCTCTCAAAGTGATAATTCAGGCAGTTTAAATCCAATATGGATTAAATTTGGCAAATGTGTTGGCAGTTAGGTCGGGACCTCCACTATTATTTTTCATACAAGATACAAGATACAAGATACATTTATTAATCCTGTCAAAGGTCAAGGTCAGAGCACGGGATTACGCCTAATGCTAAATTGAAATGCTTTGAAAGTACATATACAATTTGAATAATCTTACATTCTGTTGTAGATTGTATTAAATAAATATTTACATATGTTTAACTGTTTAAAAACATTAAACAATACACATATGTTTGCTACAGCACTCATACACCCACAAAATAAGAATATTCTGCTCATCAGGTCTCATTTTACATCAGGTGACATGTTTTCTTATTTTTGCTGACCTGCATCCCTCCTATAAATATCAAGTTATGATAATGTCACCATTTTGTTTATCTATACAATGAATTTGACCTCTGCTCAAAAGTGGTAACATTAAAGCAAAATATAAAACAGCTGAACAGCTTTAACACTTTACGCTTACACATTTTAACAGTGTAGCACATATTGAATATTTAGGACTACATGCAGTGTGGGTGGAGCATCTGTCTGAGTGCATTAATAGTTGTCAATGTGTTACGCTACGGTGGATTCCACCAGATGTTGCTATAATCTCTGCGGTGCAAAGTCTGCTGATGCCTGCTGATCAGGACTCTGCGATTCCTACGGAATTAGCAGGTGATGATGACGACAGTGAAACGTTGCGATAGGCTGGGGATGTGGGGGGGATTTGAGGTGGTGTTGTTAATAGACTGGAAGCTCAAGGCAATGAGCATACAAGGGGTAAAGTAAATTAGGAAAAAGATAATTATCCTCAGCGCACACATAAACATTTATTTAACATTATTCAGAAGAGCTCATGAAAGATGCTTTGAGGCCTGGTGTTTTTCTAGTCTTACTCAGGATGAATACCAGGAGTCATTTGAGAGCCGTCCTCTTTTACTTTATCTGTTGTGGATTAACATGTTGGGTTTATCTCCTTTAAGTGCTCAGTAGACCGTGCAGATGCCGACAAACTTAAGTTGTGTTTATAAGCAGCGGAGGGACCTCACTGTCCTAATGTGCCCTCCACATTGTGACATCGAGTTCCATTCCCTTCAACATGGTGATGCCTGTCAAGGATTGACCGTCCCAGCCTAACTGCTGATTAATGCTGAAAAACATTAGAGTCTCTTCATTTTAACGTGCCTCTGAATGCACAATAATAAGAGGGTCGTACACTGATTTAAAGTCAGTGTTCAGTTGTTTGTTTGATCCAGTGCCAGTTATCCTCAACAGAATATTGACTTTAACTTTGTTCTATCTTTGTTTCTTCCCCTGTGACGACTGAGTTGTGTGCATTTTTTGGCTGAGTGTGATTCCTGCAGATCCAGTTAGTCTTTGCTTTGCATTTTTTACACATTTGCTGACTTTGACATGTTTGGTGTAAACATGCTCTTCTTCTTTTTCACTCTGAAGCAGGATTTGAGAATAATTCAGTCTTTTGCCTGAAGTGTTTTTTACGTTCTAACCATCAACAAACATAAAATGTTCTTATATTTATTCTGTTCCACTGATTCATCAGTTAATCTACATATAATCATGCACCTACAATAGATTTGAATGTGCAAGAGAGACAGGTGGTAAAGAAAAAACTTTATTTCAATAAATGTTAATCTGACTTGGCATTATTGAGCAGTTGAACAGACCTGGCTAGTTTTACTTTGACCTTTCATGTCTTTCCTAAAGTTATTCATCTCATAGTTTGTTTATCCATGAGTGGAACTGATCTACATGGTTTATTCATGATTTTGCATTTCCACAAAGAAATAGTCCAGTAATTTAACACTATTCGATGTTTACACTTTGAGACCAAAATATATACAGACAATAGAAATACAATCAGATGCAAAGAAGAAAGGTGTCAACATTTTTAAAACATCAAAGTTGGAGAAGAATTTTATTTGATTTTGGCTTGACTGGCTTTGGCACGGTTGCTGGTAAAGCTTGCCTTACTGTTATGGCAGTTCCAAATATGATATTGTAAAAGTTTTATCTTGTTTACAAAGAACAGGAACAATGGTGAATTGTTATGAGGTTAACAAGAGCAGGTTCCTCCAGTTTAAGAAGTTATAATGTGACATGAAAAGTTACATCAAGTAATATTACTGCCTTTTATTTTTAAACAATTTTTATGAAACAAAATTTGCCATTGGTTGTTTGTTGTCTCATCAGATAAATGAGAAACAAGATATTAAACTTTCTCATTCAGATCAGCCTTAAATAATTGAATGACTTGAAAGAGAACTGTCTATATATTTATTAATATTTATTATATAAGGATATTTTTCAAAATGTATATGTCTCAGTTTTGTTCTCAATCAGGTAAGATGCGCTTCAAAGTTCCTGCTCAATATTTCCCCTGTAAACTGACATCATGTGTAATGTCTGAAAGAATTGTTGTTTTTGGAGTCACACCATGGTCATTGATAATGTTGAGTCAGAGCCAGATCTAATACCTTTTCTTTTGTAATAAGACTTCTTGGACTCTATGTGTTGACAATAACCAACAATGCTCTCAGACATTAAATGTACGTTTGACAAAATCCAGCTGTATATACAACTCCTGAAACCCTTATATGTTACGTTGCTTGTGTTATAAATAAAGCCTGATCGATTTATCGGTTAGCCAATGAATATCAGCCGTCATAGACGTTTCAGCATTTATGTTTACCGATATGAAAACTTTAAATATATATATATCACGGTATCACCATTTCTATGATTGTGTTTTGTGCTATAATACAAGGAAGGGACAAATGAAACAGAAAAATGCTGTTATTTCACTGAAACTCACTGCTGTTATCATTCACGGGCAGCCAGTGTTCTCATTAATTGTTGGGGAACTGTGAGCAGTGTTGCAGGACAGTTTTGCTCCAGTATTCAAACACTAAAGAAATAATTTCATCAACTGCATTTTTGTTTTATTTGTCCCAACTCTTCACCAAACCTCCACTGGAAATATCCAGTGTTTCTGAACGTGGTTGCTAATGAAAATCACTTGGTCACAAAGGTTTCATGTTGAACTCGGCTTCTGCATTCCAAACAGGGAGAAGGCTTGGGATAAATGCTTCAGGGAATTCAAATTTGAATAATAAAAAAAAAAAAAGATGATGCCTAACATCTATAATTCATGTGTACAAGGCCCTGTAAGAAATGTGTTCAGCAGAGTCAATGAATCTAGAATGTAAATTGTGTGAAGCCTCCATATAATTCTGTAGATGCGCTGCAAGATGAGGCTGTATGGTCCAGTTACAGTATACACCATTTCCCAATATTTTATAAAGCTGCTGTTTACTGATGCATCATGGAATACGGCAGAGGCAGAGAAGATGACCAGGTGCAGGAATGGGGGGTGTTAGGGCTGCAGACATATGTTGGCATATATTCTTACCATTGTGCAAAAAGACTAAACTATGCACACATACAAACCAGGTCGTGTTGCAGGGCTGCACAATATATAATCACATGTCATTACTCTTCTTAACTGTGTGAGCTGGGTCCATGCAGATGTGGTTCAACAGCAGCTCTTATCTCCCTCCATCTTCCACCGTCATCGTTGCCATATGGTGTGCTTCGTGGAAAAGCCTCTCACTATGACCAGGATTTGTTTTCGAGCACTCAACTGGCTCAGATCAGCTTGTTTGACGTGAATCTAGCGTAGGTGGTAAAATAGGTTTGCAGTTAATCTAGTCTGTTGGGTTTGTGTCAGGCTTTTCATACCCAAACTGCTGCACCTTCATTTGACAGGAGGAGCTCCTCTTATAATTCAGAGCTCCCCAATTGGTCTTGGCTGGTTGGAGTTCCTCTCCTGTTTGAATTACTCTTTGTAAGAGCTGTAATCTATTATATGGGGAAATCTAACAATTATCTTTCCCTCAGCCACACTTATTTGTCAGTTCCATTTCTTGAATGAATGAAGATTTCATGCTTTTCTTTGTCATGATTGAGAGTTAAAGGAATACATTTGTGGTTTGGGGCTGCTGACTAAACAAAGCATGACATTTAAAGAAGTCACATTGGCATGAAAGACATTTCCCACAACTTTTTGATGTCATGTAAACAGATTAATCATATTATTATTAAAATATTGAATATAACTGTTAATTGGAGCCCTACTTTTGTGTGTTTTATGTAGTGTGATCCAATGTGAAGCATCAGCATTCTCAGTCTTCCAACCAAATGGAAGTAGATTGAAGACTTGTCTGTTCTGAAATCAGGACAAAACACTGCCCAACTATCATATTTTGGTCTGTTTTGTTAGAGTACCTTTTTTTTTTTTCTCAGCATTTCCTGTATTTCTTCATCTTTCCAGGCCCGCTGCATGTCGGGAGCCCATCAACCCGTACTACGTCAACTCCGGTTACGCCCTGGCCCCTGCCACCAGCGCCAATGACAGTGAGCAGCAGAGTTTGTCCAGTGACGCAGACACGATTTCCCTTACCGACAGCAGCGTGTATGTATTTTCTCATCTCATACACTCTTCTTACATTAAGTTGTGCTACTGGCTTTAAGGGCTGCAATATTGCCTCGTATGTAGTTTTATAATCTGAATGGAAGGCAGAACCTAGACTTAAGTATTCCCAGTTGCTATTTAAACGGAAGGCATGTCATGTAAGTTTGCTATGCTAGAAGAAGTAAAGGTTTAATTGGCTTCAATTCTTGCCCATTTCCCCTGTGCTCAAACTTTACAACAGGAGCAGCAACTAAAGTCCCATCTGCTCATTAGCCATACCAGTGAAAGCTGTTAGAATTGATCTATAATACTAATTAGGATTCTTAAAAGTAGTCTCTGAGCACACATTAAGCCAATGTCTGATAGTATCTATTTAAGTGGAAATCCTAACTTACTGACGTCTTCTGCAAACATGAGGACAAACTTTAAATGTGATTCTTTAAAGTGGCAGTTCTTAATTTGCACTGAACAAAGCAAATGTTTGTTTTATTTATGTTTTCTTTCAGGGACAACTTTATTATTGTACAAGCAGGAGAGCCACAGGCGACACATTTCTACCATATGGGCTCACTTGAAGCAGGACTTGTTTTCCATTGCAGGGCATGAAACCAGGCATGTGCTGGTGAAAGAAGATTTAAAATACAAAAAATGAATGTTTTCTAGGTGCAGAGATGGCACCAGGGAATTAAGCCAAAGAAACTTCAAAGCTTTGCACAACTGGACAAAAATGTGTTTGAAGCGGAGTGGATTAGAGGCTGTTATCAGCTAATTGGTCCAGAGCTTCCAGCACAGGAGGAGTGTAAAACCCAGCGTGGCCAATACCACACGGAATTAGGGACTCATGGATGTGTTCACATGTAACTGTAATCTGCCAGACCACTTGTGGTGTAGCATGGACACAATAAGCCTGTGAGAATACCTGTCCTGCTGTACTGATTGATCAAGACTTACTAGGTGTTCATTTTAGGGGGAGAAAGCAATGAAAAGCTTTGAGCTTCAAAGCTGCCTGTGTTGTTTATTCATGAGGTTTTATAAAAATGTCTTTGTTGTTAATTCTAGAGATGGGGTACCACCCTACAGATACCGCAAACAGCATCGCCGGGAGATGCACGAAAGTGCCAAAGCAAATGGGCGAGTGCCACTACCTCATATTCCAGTGAGTTATTCATGGGTTATTACCCCCCCTTCTCACTTTCTGCCTCCACACCTCTCTCTCTCTCTCCCTCTCTCTCCCTCTCTCTCTCTAGCTGTCGGTTTCTGCCTTATTTCTTTCTGCTTCCACCATTGGAGATGTGCATATTTAAGCTCTGCTGTGTCGCAGGGCTTGTGATGGAGTATAAGAATAGCTGATGGTGAAAGAGAAGGCTGTCTAAATGCAGCATGATGCTTTCCTAAGCTGTGTGTGCTGAAGCCTAGCAGACATGAATCCTCCCCTGTGACAGCCTGATGCCTCCCTGTGCAGCTGAAGCTGTCTCTTGGTAGGAAAACCCCGTCCCTAATTAGGCAGCGGAGGAAAGAGTCAAATTAAACTCCACACGTAGCATCCTATTAGGATGCACGGATTGACTGTGTAGTAGAGTACAAATTCCCAATGCATAACTTTTAAGGTCCCCTGCCCAAACAAATTAATCATGACTTCTCTAAGACTGACAGGCTATTTTATGTCATTTACTTTAATATCAATTGGTTTTTTTAAATTGTAAACTTATTCTAAATCAGGCGTCAAAAGCTTTCAATTGTCACGGCTGCAGCAGGAGAGGAAATAAATGTCACACACACTTAGTAATGAGATAATGTGTCATTGAAAAACCATGCTTCATTTATTTTCCTTCATTGTTTGTTTACAACATTATTGTGAATATAGCAGCTGGTGTCAGGATGTAAAGAGTCAGGGTGCTGCAAGGGGATGACAGTGATGCAGTGGTGACTTATCATGACATTTCTTCCCTCAGCGCCCAAACCGGATTCCAAAGGACATTCATGTGGAGCCAGAGCGTTTCGCTGCAGAGCTGAGCAGCAGACTGGAGGGGGTGCTGAGGGAGAGAGAGGCTCAGGAGAAACTTGAGGAGCGACTGAAGAGAGTTCGATTGGTACGTTCGCTTTATTTCCTAGACCAGTGTCGACTGTTTTGAGCACAACCAGATCTATTGTTTCGCTTATTGTGTCGAAGATATTACCTCCTACATGATGCAATCCAAATGATTCAGGGAAAAAGAGGGAGCATTGGAGTTTTGGGGTAGAATTTCCAAGATTTTCAGTGAAATTATTGGTATTTTTACATTAATATTCCACTTGTTACTTTTTTATTTATTTGATGTTTTTCAGTATTTTACAAAAGTTTGCCTTGATGTGTTGAGCTGAATTCACAGTACAATAATAATAATAATCTTTTAGCAGCCAGGTAGGAAAATAACATTAATTTCATGATGAGCAGCTAATTGATTAAATGCACAGTCTAAATTTTTATGTTGTGAATATTTATTTAGATTATCTCACATCTGAAAGACTCTTCTGGTTAGAGCTGTTACACAGATCTAAATCCTCACTCTTCAAATGTTCAAATCAGAGCCCTCTTTTCAAACTTTAATAATATAATAGATTTTCTTTTAATAAAAGAATAATTCAATAGATTGTGACCATAGACAGTGGAAAAGGAGACCGTTGTTTGAGTATCAGTAGGAATCATCAAAGCCCGTTTCTAAGCCAGAAAGCGAGATGTGTGCCTGGCCGCTGGGCTTTAAGTTTTCAGTAACAAAGGAGACTTAAATCCGTCTGGCCTTAATGAAATTAATGAGGCCAGCCATTTGAATGGGGAATAAAAACACATTATGAATCATTTGGAGAATTCTGTCCTTGGCCTGTCAGCGATCTGGCTTTGTCGATCAATCAGATGGAGCACCTGCGCACTCGCCGACTTGTAAGCTTGGAACAGTGTGCCGCCCGTTTGATGTCACTTGAACGGCGATGAAACGGTCGATGCGAGCACAAACGAAATCTCCCTCAGTACACCGAGCCAAGTATTAAGTCTCCAGGCAGACGATTTATGTGGTTTTGGCCCTGAAAGAAGAGACGCTGCCATCACACAGTTCGAGGTTTGCCTTATTAAACCTGGAGGCGGCAAGCATGAAATGACTGCCTTCATCGAGTGACACTCTGCGCATCTGGAAGAGGATATGGACAGGCCTCAGCTTCTTAACCATGCTGCCAGATGTTTTATACCATCGTGATGCATGAAGAATATCTGCTGCATCAAACCAGATTCAACTAGAATGGCACAGAGTAGTGTGCAGTCCTCCCCAGCAGTCTCCTTACATTCAATCAAGCTGCACCTCACACACTCATAGAAATCAGTTCCCAAAATATGGCAAGATCAAGATCCATGAATTATTCCATGGGGAATGAGTAAAAATTTCAAAAAATTGCCTCACAATGTTAAAAAAATATAAATAAATAAGTCCTGCATCTGCCCCTGATCCGTTCCCTGGGTTTCCTTCCTGATCCTTACCCCAGTTTTGTAGTAATCCATCCTAAAGTTATTGTGTAATCTTGCCTACAAACAAACCAACAAACAGACTGAGGTCAAAACATAAGGTAACAATCTGGCTGAAATTAGATGTCACATTCTGCTAAGAATATTATGGCTTCACTTAATTGAATTGTTTGGAACAATGGGCCCTATGATCCAGCTATGCACTGATTCACATACACGAGAAGCGTCATGCTATTCACATGAGTAAACCAGAGGCTGCAACCTTTATGGTTTTAACCAGATAACAGATCATCCAGACATGTGGACTCGTACTCCACATAATGAGAAGCATGTTATTGCATTAATGGAGCTGTAAAAAATATTTTTAAATGAAGAGGTCACGTTTGCATGAGTCTCTTCCAGTAGGCTCCGCTAACAAAGATCTCTTGATCTTGCTGCAGAGATACATCAGTTATTGAGAAAACATGCCAACAAATATTTGGCTGCATGTGACGTCTTTCAGAGCATCGCTGAGTTTAAGTAAGCAGCGGGCCGAGGGAAGTTCAGACTTTGTGGAAACAGGCTGAGAATCCCTTTGTGCTGTCTTTCATGTGGTTATATCGAATAGAATAGCGAGCACGGGGCAATAACAAACTCTGTTGTTCTGGCGTGTTCACAAACAAAGGTTTATTTAATTATTAACATAACTGACATGAAAAGTGTGGGAACGGGCTGGCTGAAAAATGAAAGTGAAACCCTTACCTACTGTTGTCTGTCCACTATATCTCTTTGTTCGCTCCTCTCCTTTCTCCCTCTGCCAAAGTGTTTCTAACTTTACACAGGACGCAGCACAGATGAAAGCTCTGCCGTATGGTGCTCATCGCTACAGCTGCATTAGAAACATTGTGATGGAGAATATAGATCTAGCAAATTGTGTTCCTTATGTCATGTTTTAAATTAAAGATATTTTGTATTTACAGATCTCAACTTTCCCAGTTTTAAATGACAGTATTCCTCCATCGGCTACTGTGTTGTATTTCACCTCTGCGTAGCCTCCAACCCCCCCTCCTGCGCCTGCTTAACAAAACCTCTTTAGAATCAAACCTGCAGCACCTCGCCCCATGGAGAGGGCTTACTCTATTAGAGCTGCGGCTGTATTGGTTCATTATAATGTCACAAATGTACCGTGTATATGTGTAATACCCTGAACTGGTATGGTTGTTGTTGTGCAATAATGGTTAGGAATGATACCATAAGATAGTGTGCCTTTAGGCGTTCAATAAATTTGGTTATCAAAAATAGAAAAATAAAACATTAATATTTAAAATATTAATATTAAATCATAACTTTTGTTTGACTAAGTTCTCGTGGGGCACCACCCTTCATAGAAGGGAAAAGATAGCCAATTTATTGATTAAGATCAGTCTCATTTAGATCTAGTTCAATTAGAAATCTTAATATTAACTATTAAAGACTATATAATGAACAGTTAAGGTTTATAGAGTTCTTGACAGTGTAGAGGTTGGCAAACTTCACTTATGCAACATTAATGACAGGACAAGGTTAAAAGAAAGCATTTATTATAAACATAATAAGTATAAAACACCAATTACTAAACAATATACTAACTAATAAAGATGTGTGGGTGTGTGTGTGTGTGTGTGTGTGTGTGTGAGGGTCTCTCTGGTGGCTAACAAAGAGAGTCACACCTTCCTGTGATCTTTTAAGATCTCTAAGCTAGCAGCCCCCCCCCCTCCTTCTGGTCGGGGGACGTAGCTAAGTAGGTGAAGAGATATGCGGGGTCTGTGAGAATGCTAATCAGAAAATGGCAGGGTCTGTGTTGAGCCCGACTTACATTAACCTTGATTTAACTTGTAACACAATATCACCACATATATCAAACTTATAAACACCACACAGAATCAAATAAACAGTCTTGCTTAGCCTAGTAAAATTATTAAGCCCAGATTATGTTACCAGTCCAAGGACAGGGAGAAAGTTGCTGTGCAGTTCGGTTAGCAGTTCTGGCTTTTGAAGTCTCTGGTTCGTGTGGTCTCTGCTTCCGCGGTTCTGTTGAGCTGTGCAGTTCAGTTGCTTATTGAAGCCGTAGTTCTTACCTGCAGGACACCGAGTCGCTGCAAGGAGTTTAGAAGAAGCTTGAGATGCGTGGAGGTTTTCTTGAGAAGATGAGCTGGAAGCTCGACCTTTGACCTCCAGTTGTTGGAAAGAGAATATTTGAGCTGGAGGAATCCGGTTCCTCCACTCGCCGATGCAGGAGGAAAGGCCAGCGGCCTGCTGTCCTCAGTGGTGGTCGGTGGAGAAGAGCGCTGCTGGAGCAGCCTTCGGCCCTCCGAGGGGTTGGAGAAAGAGAAAGACTTTGGGGGAGGCCTGCTATTATATAGGCCCAGTGGCCTCCAGGTCATGTGGCCAGATTTGACCAATTGGCAGCTGATCCTGGTAGAAATTCGCACCTATGTGCGAAGATGCTGAAACAAAGGGGACATGTTGCCTCCTGGGAGACGGAGTTATTTGACCTTCTCAGGACAAAGAGAACACATTGCACTCTGGGAGATTGAGTATTCTCCAGCCCATGCGGCTTGTCAGGACAAAGGACATGTGCTTTCAGGTTTTTACTTCGAATACAGGCCTGAAAGAGAGACCTGCCTTTTTGCACAAAAACCATGTCCCAACATTGTCTTCCCATTCGTCTCTAAAAGTCTGCAGTAAGAATGAGTGGACTCTTTTTAGCAAGTGGCTAAAATCTGCCATCTGCTGGTTGAAATGAGTACAATCTTCATTTTTATCAAATATGTCAGGAAATATGTTGTTAAAATAAATACAGTAAATTGTATACAACTTGGTTTTATTTACATGTGGTATGGAACATTATATGCTTTGGTTATTCATTAATTCCCTTTCCCCCAGAATAAGTTAAATTTTTTTACCAGATTTTTATTTCAGGTTTAATAACTGCCTCTTAATGATGTTTTGTGTTTGTGTGTTTCTCTACTAAAGGAAGAGGACGGTGATGAAATCATGCCCACAACCACAACATCAGCTGGTCACAGGTTCCTTCCTGGTGCTTATCCGCAGAATCACAGCTCCCGCTACACTGACATCACCTACAATGGGGCTTTTCTGAGAGACGCTCACGAGGAGAACCCAGAGAGTATCCTGGATGACCACGTCCAGCGGGTCATGAAAACCCCTGGCTGCCAGTCACCCGGGGCAGGTCGCCACTCGCCCAAGTCACGCTCACCCGACAGCTTCCCAGGGGGCAAAGGGATTGGACTGGGAATGCCGCTGTCATCAGGACAGGGCAAACACCCATCCAGACACGGCCTGAAGGGAGAGAGCAGCCACCTGTACCACCACAAACACGTGCATCACATCAACCAGGCAGGCATCGGAAAGCCCAAAGAGCAGGTGGAGGCGGAGGGAGCCATGCGTGCGCACGGCACCTTTCCCTGGGGAGTGGAGACGAGTCATTATGGATCAAGGTCTCGCAGCTACGCTGATGGCATGGGATCCAACTCCATGGAGCATTCAGGGTTTGTGCTACTGTAATGGCATTGATTCACCGAGAATGCATTTTGTTCTTTATCTCTAATCAGTCATTTTCTTCCATTGAACAGTAGCAAAGGTGGCCCACAGTGTAAAAAGGTGTACAGGAAAGGTGAGGATGTGCGGCCTTATGACATGGTGGGATCCGGAGAAGAGTTGGAGAAAAACCAGAAGATCCTTTTGTGGCTGATGGAGGGACAGAAAGAAATGGTTCAGCAAAAGAGAAGCCCGTACGGGTCAGTGAAGTCAATGAAGTTTTTGATAGCAAGAAGTTTCTCATCACCTTTGCTTGGTATGGTTGTTACCTTGGCTTTTCTCTGGCTTTTTCCCCCCTATCTTTCCCTAAGAAAGTCAACTATGTGTGTGTTTTGTGCTATAAACGTTTTAGGAGCACCACTGGATCCAAGAGGACCACAGCCCATGAGGGATCCCGCCTCGGCTCGGTGGAGAGACCAGGCTCGGTGTACCCGTGTGGCGGCGCCCAGCTGCGGAACAAAGCGCAGCCGTCACATCCGTTCATCCAGGATCCCACCATGCCCCCCAACCCAGCTCCCAGCCCCCTTATCCAGCTGGAGGAGGTTTGCCGGCGGCTTGAAGAGGAGAAGATAAAATCTGGAACTCTACAGCCCAAGCAAAGGTAAGAAAGCTCCAGGTCCTGTCAATTGATGCAGTTTTTTCAACAGCATCTATTCAACTTGATCGACGAGGGAAGAAGTCGGATCTGCCCTCTCAGTCTTTTTTATCAGAATGAAATAGTCTTGTTCTGTAGCGTGTGTTCTCCTCAGGGTCAGTCTGTTTCTAACTGCTGGGGGTGTTCGGTCACTCAGGTACGTGATGGAGGTGATCCAGAGGGGTCGAACCGCGGTGAGGCCGGCACTGTTCCCTCCGCTCAGCGTGGTGCCCGCCGTCTCTGACAGCGAGCTCTCCGAGCCTGAGTATGTTCACTGTGTCTTACCAGTAACTTTTCCCATAGTCTCCAACTTCCCCATAGATCACAGCATCCCACCATTCCTCCTATTGTCATCACTGGTCCTTTAGTTACCCAGAGCAGTGTGTGTTTTTAGAAGTACAAAAAAAGACCTGGGTGAATTTGATTTATAACTCCTGCCTTTGATTGACACAATCATCTGGCAACTAGGGGTCTGAGACTCTTTTCAATGGCCACAGATTCTCCGTATAAATAACTTGGATCTGACTTGATGATAGACAACATATATCTTTGGCTTGTTTTTTGAGAAGCACCCAGAGGAAGTAGAAGCGGACGTTGCCTGTGCTTTTGCAGAGGCAGACTAGCCAGAGTATATATTTTTTGATGTTTTTTCAGAAATGTCTTTCTGTCTGATGCTTGACTCTGAGTCTCAGAAGGCCACTCAACAGATGGAGGGGAGCAGGGGAGCTGGGAAGATGAAAAGCAGGTTATGTGGCACTGCCAGTGGGTTAAGACTCTGGTCAGACATGTGAAGACTGAAGTTCAGTCCCTCAGTTCCTTGATCGTAAAGACTGACTGAACCTTTGAGTGTCTCCAGTGCCCAAACCAGAAAATGCCTGAAAGAAGGCTGAGAAGTTGAAAAGAGGATATAGATATAAATGAACATCGTGATGTTTGTTTAGTCTAAAATAAAAGACAAAAAAGAGTTTAAGATACCAAAGTATAAAGCAACAAACTGATTTTAATTTGATTTGCAATACGAAATATACAAATAAAAGATGCATTATGTATTTATTCATTACTGCATTATGATCATCTACACCAGAGGTTTTGTAAGTGTACAAATAGACCTTCGGATAAGATTTAGACAACCATTCACATACACCAATTAGCTATTAGCCATCCCTGTTAGCAATTTACCCATCCCTGTACAAACAACCATCACTGTGTTGTTCTGATTCTGCATGGAACACGATAATTCACCGGCAGGTCCTGGAGTTATAAAGAGCTGCTGCCTTTTTTCCTGTGGTGTATTTATGGATGTTTACTCCTGACGGACAGAGATAATGATGTCCTCGGGAAGTATAAATCACACTGAATCAAAAAACAAATGTATCATGTCGGTGAGTGAGTCATCCCTCTGCTCCATTTTACCCAAATTGCAGCAGTTTGGCGCTGAAGGAAGCTTTTAAAGTGCTGTAATTGCCCCTTTGAGCGGTTTGTCACAGCCACTTCCCTTTAAAAACCACTGATCTGCATCAATATTAAAAAGTCTCGGAAGAAGGTAGAAAGTAACTGAGTTCTGAAGCTGAATCTCCACCAGTGTTCTTCCATGAAAAGGTTTTTCTGACAAGTGCAAACCAGGCCACCTCCTGCAAGCTGTCCTACAGAACACATCCATATGATGACTGGTTTAAAGTCATTGACATCACTCAACCGAGTCAGTTGTGTTTCCATTGTTAATTTGTACAAGATTCAAGATGTTTTATTGTGTATAATATTAATGTATATCTATAGCAGGAAAAACAAAATAGTTAAAGTATTATAGGACAGAATAATAAGAAAATGTACAGAATAGAATAAATGTTTATTTACAAAATAAATATAAAGTAATTAAGAATAATCCACAAGAACACATAATAAGAACCATTAAATATGTGAGAGACGTCAGCCCTCAGCTGAGTCCCTCATTTCCTGTGAGGTTAAATAAAAGGCTTTTAGGAAAAAGATGAGCTCCTGTCTCTGGAGCCAACTTAAGAATCATAACTCATTTTGTCTTTGACCTTGTTTCCACAAACTGACCGACCTGGTGCTTGTGTGGTCTTTAAATCTCATTCTAATATCATGTTTCTGTTGATTCCATGTGTTTTCACTGATGTTTTTATATTTCCATCATAAACTTTTTCAAATTTTATATCACAGCCATTGTTTCCCCAGTCTTACAGTCATTATGAGCATCAGCATGGAATTGCAATTGCCTTAAGTCTCAGCAAACTTTTGTTTTATATCAACAGCAGGTTGATAAATGGGAACCTTTCAGATTTTGTAAATTATTTTCTGTTTTCTGTTTCACTTCTATAGACATAAAGCCAGTAAGAAGCAGCCGTGTGAAAACACAGTGGTGGCATATTACTTCTGTGAGGAGCAGATTCCATACAGGACGTCTGTCAAAGGCAGAGTCGTCACTCTGGGCCAGTTCAAAGAGCTGCTCACAAAGAAAGGAAATTACAGGTGAGGTTCATGATGCTGAGGGATTTCTGTGGAAATGTATTATTGAGGAGCTGTTGGAACATCTAATAATCAATAATTATTTCCCTTATTAGTGAATCTCATATTTTTAAACCTCATCATCATCTTCATTATCTTGCTGTTATTACTTTTAAATTTCTTATCACCTTGTCTCGTCTGTTTCTTTGCCTTTTTCAGGTATTATTTCAAGAAGGTGAGCGACGAGTTTGACTGCGGGGTGGTGTTTGAAGAGGTGCGCGAAGATGATGCCATCTTGCCCATTTTTGAGGAGAAGATTATCGGGAAAGTCGAAAAGATTGATTGAAGTGCACGTTGAAAAGGAGGAGGAGGAGAAGTAGCGCGTGATGGGCCAAGGAGCGACTGGATGGTGAAGAGGAAGTGTTAAGAGATGAAGAATGTCGGAGCAGGGAGGAAACGGGTTCGGTGGAAGAGATGAAGAGCGAAGCAGTGGCCTCAGCGGGCGTAGCGCCGCTGCAGTGACTAGAGAAAAGACCTCATCCACTTCTTTGTAAGTGTGATGCAGACTTGTAAAGTTTCATAGAAGAATGAAGATCAAAAGTGCTTCTAAAGCTACATATTTTTGATATCCTGTATCAGAGGGCGAGGGAGTCCTTTTTAATATAATCACACTTGTAATTTTTAAATGTATTGGTACCAGATGTGTACAGCTTGTGTTTAAAGATAACAAAATTTTATATCTATTTAACTTTTTAAAAAAAAGCTCATTTTCAATCCTACTGAAGCAGGATTTGGTTTGGCCCCTGTTGAAGATGATCGAAGTCCTTTATAGGGCTAAGTTTTGTCGTTCGTCAGTTAGTTTTGTCTGTCGCTCACTGGAAGGGCCCTCTGGACTCTAAAGTGCTTTTAATACTTCACTTTTCACATTTATAATTTGCGGCTTCACTTTCAATGTATTTATATACCACTGAAGGCTGCAACATGATTTTCTAAAGCACACAACACTGAGTGACCAGACAAATGTAAACCCCTGTGCAGTTGAATGCAGTCCTCTATAACAGCTCAGTTTCTTATAATAGCGCTCTTATGAAGCTTATTATCATTTTTGAGATTCAGACCTTGTGTTGCTGTTGTAATTAATTCAATTTGGTCCAATTGATACAAAATGTAAGACTTTTATACATAATAATATAGTCTAATAATAATAATTGGCATCGTGTGAAATGAGTCCCTCTCTGACACAGTTTCACTATAAATGTGATAATTGATTGCTGTTTTATTGGGTTGCATTAATGCACAGTTCTCAGGTTATTTGTATTTTTCTGCGGTCAGTGTAATCTGCATGTAAATGGGTGGATGGCTGTGTTTGTGTACAGTCTTTCACTGCATTGTTTTCACTTCCACTCAGCTGAAAATGAAGTCTAAAGAAAGCTGCCTTCAAATGAAACGCCATAGAGGCAATAACGCTTAAAAACATGATTGGAAATTACAAGTTGAATATCTATGCAAAAGGTGGTTTGTGATTTTGCTGTTGCCCTGGTCTTAAATATACACTGGAAATTCATTGTATTTGATGTGTAACATTAGAAAAGTGTTCAAAGTAGTTTGACAATTCAGACAGTTGAATGCAGCAGTAACTTACTTTAGTAAAAGTAAAAAAAATCCTTGCAACAAGGAGCAAGTTGAGGCTCTGGGGCTAATTTGTGAACTCAAGAAAGTTTCTGAAAGTTTTACCTTCAACTTCTACTGATCATTGCAAATCTGCGACTTAAAGGTTTCTAAGAACATGTGCAAGATCAGTGGGTGATCATTCCTTAACTGAGAAAAGAAAGCAAGCTGTGCTACCTGCAAATGGCTCTTTGTATTTTTAGGTAAAAAAAATTGCAGTGCATTAATAGTTCAAAGCTCTGCATACAACTGTAATAATAATTAGCGGATTTAAAATCCTGTTAATTAAATGTCATATGGTGACATGTATTATTTTAAGGTTATACCTAAAAAGTCAGTTCATCAAGCTAAATTGTATTTGGCTTGATGTCTGCAGGGATTCTCTACCGGTCAACAACTTCGCTGACTAATCCTGATTGTGGATGAGAAATCGGACCTTTATATTGATATAATTATTCTGATTATGCCTGTTGTTGAATTCCAATTGATCTGATACCTTCTTCTGAAGATGCTTATGTGTTATTATTATTTCCAGGTAGACATCAAACATTTTAATTAATTAACATTGCTGAAAGAGTGTCACATCCAACGTCCTTGGCCCGAGGTCACAGTGTTTCAATAAGAATGCCGGTGAATGCCGTCACTGTTGTGTGAAAAGTCGATATTTGTGTGCAATGAAGATCACAAAACATTGCTTTTACACACAAACCTCTGCAGTCCCCCAGTCTCACCACCTTTAACCTTCAATCACAGCTTCTCGTCGTCTAAGAAAGGGCTGCGCTCACAACTGATTTCTAATCTGTAGCCTTCTCTTGTTTATCACAGCTCCATCTTGTGCCTGACAGGAATGAATCGTTAAGTGCAAACTTCTGATCTACTTCTGAAAGATCACGTTACACCAAAGAGGAAAACAAAGCGGATGTAAGGAGAAGTTCTGAATCACCCTTATTACACTTATTGATAGAATTACTTCTTAGCAAACTATTATTGCATTTTCTTTCTTTTTTGCAAGATGTGTACGACTTTGACATTTTTGGTGCATCGTGACATGAACGTGAACCTTCGGAAGACTCGTGCTCACAGGACACGAAGATCTAGGTATTATTACAACATCCCAGACAATTATTCTCTTAATGGAAATGTGACATTTTTTTTGCACTGTAATAGCAAACAAAAAGAAACAGAAAGCGATGGCACAGAGTTACTGGAAAAAGGTACATGAGATTCAAGGTCAGTTTGTATTTTTCATTCTGTATTTCATCTTTGTTGCTGAAGTCCATAGTGAGGATTGCATTATAATAAGAGTCTTTTTTCCCCCTTTATATGGAATCATAGGAAGAAAGATGAGTGTTGTTGCATAGAAATCCCACTGTGGGGAATATCATTATTTTACATTTGTTTGAGATGCAGTATTTTGAATTTCTAACTTAAAACATAACTTTAATATATTTAGTGCATTTGCCTCCAGTCGGCCTTTGTACCAGATCCAGTGAAATCCTTTTTGTTGTTTTTTGTTTTATTTTGAAATGTAGTGACAAATCTGTAGTGAATCTTACTGTGAAAGCCCCACAAGCAAACTTCCCTTATTTGAGATCAATGACATGTATATAAACATCTGAGTGCCTTTATTAATATGCTAATGATGTCTGCAGTTTGACTTTCAGACACGAAGGGGATATAAATGCCAGGGACTAGCTTTATTATTGTTGTATTCATTTTTTTTAAATTTTACTTTATTTTTTGGGCTTTTCTTTTATTGTTATTATATTTGCAAACCTGCTCAACTGTCACTATTCCACATGTTTTCTTTGTAAATATGTACAATGTGAATTGCCATCAACCAGCAGCCCAGTTAGCACAATCAGTACCCTGGACCTGTTTCTGTTCACTAACTAGCATGGTCACCGTTGGTACCTGGACAATAAATACATGCAGTAAACCAGCGCTGGAGTTCTGTCGTGTTCCTTTAGTGCCTCCGAACACGGGTTAAACGACCTGTGGCGGTGGTGCTGTGCAAAGCCAGCTCGCCAAGAGCCTTTTAAATGTGATGTCAGATGAGATAATCCTTTGTTTCTTCACCTATTAAGAAATTTAGCATGTTACAGCAGCAAAAATAGATTTTTACTTATGCAATCAGTAAAAGTAATAAATAGGTAAAAATAAGATATTACCAAGAGGACCTAGAGAAAGTAATACAATTATTTTAGTTTAATACTTACCAAGACATGTAAAGTCATATTTTCCTCAAATAAATCTATTTTAAATTTTAGAAAAAAAATTCCCCAAATGTGTTAAAATCTTATTTTTTTAATCATTTATTTTTATCTACTTTAATCATCGTTTTTTATCTGATAACATCCATTTATAATTTAATAATTTACCCTGATATGATATTTTAAACGTAAAAATCTAGTTTAATTTGATATGTTTTTAAATTCAGTGTTGACCTGTAGCACTTTCATCATTTAAATGCTATACCCTGACATGTTGACATTATCCTTTTAATCTGGTATACGAATTTAAATTGAATACATAGACATTTTAAAATCAAACAATGACATTGTTTTGAGGCTGATAACTGCAGTGTCGTGCTGTAGACTGAAGGTGGCACTCTAAGTTTCCTGGTAATATTAGATCCTAACATAAGTGTATCTCACATTGATCCTCAGCTCATCGAATGATGAACAAGAAAAGCTGAGCTGTGAATTTGTGTGTTGAATCAACATTAATACACACGTGAATGGATTTTCTCAAAACACAATAACCTGCATTGATCCATTATAGGGTGAGAGGAAGTGAGCAGTTGTAAATCCTGCTCTCTCCTCCTCTGGCTCTTTCCATATTGATTGAGAACAAATGATGATTGTCACTTTCCTGCAGATGTTTCTATTATGCTGCTTTAAACCTCGACTCACACAAGCTAATTAACGCCTCATGCTTGGGTGAGTTGGAGCGAACAAAGCTGTGCACGGCTGCTGTGCTGTTCACGTCAGTCAAACTCTCACCCAGAGCCTCGCTGTTACTAATGACTTATCACTCAACAGCAATGCCTCTGTGTGGAATGAACTGTTTTTCTTTCAACAAACAACATGATTGAGATAAGTATCTCGCCCTTCATTAAAGTATTGGTGCCATGTACAGATGTGCAGAGGCCACAGCTGTGCAGCAGCGTTGTCAGTGTCGTGCCCCTCTCAGACACAAACCATGAACCCACGCTGCTGCTTGTTGCTTCTGTGTGTTGCTAAGGTCTCTGCAGCGTGCTGACCTGCCTCACCACTCAACATTATTGACCGTGAGGCAACAGCTGGGATGTAAGAGAAATGTTTATCTGCAATGAAATAACCAGGTTTATCCAGCGACCTCCACAGAAATGAAATGAAAGATGATCTCATATTAGCTGCAAACCAGTTGAGTCACCTTTAAGTCACCATCATCATTGTGGTCGTCCTCATCGTCCTCGTCATCATCATCATCATCATCATTATCATCATTATTATAATCATCACCCCCATCATCATCATTGCCATCATCCTCACTATCATGGTCATCATCATCATCCTCATCCTCAACAAAATCGTCATCCTCACCATCATCATCATCATCATCCTCCTCATCAGCATCATTGTCATCGTCATGTTCGGCTGCTGCAGGGACAGTATATATGAAAAAAACTATGTAACCATTCAAATGATGAAAATAAACTACTAAAGTACAGATACATGAAGAATGAATCTGGCCCTTGGTGTGGTGTCTGGGTTTGTCGGACTCGTTTTCAATGTTTGCTGAAAGAAAAATTATGTGACTAATCATTTCTTCACCCTCAGACTCATTGGCCTTGGCTCATTTTCTGTAAGGAACATAAGAAAGGACATATTTTCAATGACTACCCACTTTTCATCCTCCTACACATTTCTATTACATTAGTATTGTCTGGGTCCACTGGCTTTCTGCAACTTCTATTCTCACGCAAGGTTGCAACATTGTTACATTTAAAGCAGCACTCTTCTCTTCTCCCACCTTCCCACACATTTCACCCTCCGTCTGGCAGGAACCATTCTCTGTTTTCTCACAGCGGGGAGAGGATACAACAAATAAATAGCTTTACCCGGCTCCTAAACACAATCGATCAAGATGGCGAATAGATTCTCATCTCAGTCGGCCTCAGAAATGATTTTTGAAGAGAGAGAAGCTTTGGAAGATGATGAAGAGGATGAAGAGGAAGAGTTTTCAGAATATGAGGATCACATTTCTGTCAATTCAGAGTGGGCTTGAAGAAGAGGATGACAGCCAGCCAGCTCCAAGGACCAGGCTGTCAGCAGCCAGCAAGTTGAGAAATATGGATGTCAAAATAATGGTGAAATTGAAAAAATTAAATTGAAAAACATTAAATAAAATTAAATACAAATAAAGAAAACATTTTTTTGTATATATGTATATATATATAATCCTGCGGCAAGGATAAACGCGATGTGGATCCTTGCCTATTAACTGCTCATTACGGTCCACGCTATCAATTGTAGTTATTTTGCCACGCCCATTCCTTAAAACCATATGAATATCTTCAGGGGGGGGTGTTGATACACACATGTAGATCAACATTGACATTACATTATCAATGTCTTGAGACCCATTTGATATAGTTTGAAATGGGTCAGTGGATGAGGAGGAATAGATGCGTATAAGACATGCAAAAAACAAGACATTTCCTGTTTCCACCAGGGGGCGCTGTGATTTTAAGTCATAATTTCTGTGTAGATGTCATCAGGCCAGGACTCTTTTCTTACATGTCTAGCTTGGACTCGATTGGACCTTGAATGTCAGAGATCCAGAACCTTGTGTGTTAATGGCGTTTAATCAAACTTTGACGGCACGCCACGGTCACACGGTGTGACCAAAAATGTATCTTTGCGTTCGTTTTCATCTCGATCTTGTTTAAATGACACTCATCTCAATTTGAAGTTGATCTGACGAAAGCCCTGGGAGAAGTTCATAATCAAAGTAAAAATTTGAAAAATTTGAAAAATTTGAAAAATGGCCCCTAATGCAAAATGGCGGGCTTCCTGTTGAGACTTCTTTGTTTGTCTGGTCATGATACACCTGGGCTACGTAAAATCAGTAGGCCTTGCATTTCCTGCAAAGTTTCACGATTTTTTTAGCATGTTCAGGCCCTGAAAAAGCCCCCCAAAGGGAAATTATGATAATAGTAAAAATCCTCGCAATTTCGATAGGGCCTCCCAGCGTTCGGTGCTCGGGCCCTAATAAAGAAACCGCTGAACATATTTCTAAAACCCTCTCAGCCTTTGAAATGAGAAGCTCCTAAATGTGTTTGCACTAAACTACAACGACATCACACTGTTCTAACTCCACCACTGGCTGTTTTATATCCTCTAACCCTGCAGTTCACAGCTGTAACTGCATCTTCAGCCGTCCTCGACGACAGCTTCTGCTTCCTCCGATGCTTTATCTTTATTTGAGGTTATTGCTTTCTTCAGGTCGACTCAGTCTCTAATCCCTGCTGCTCAATACGATTACTCTTCAGTCACATCTGGGAGAAGAATCAGCCAAAAAACAACTAACCTACGTGTTTTTATTTCTCCTCCTGCTGTTTAGTTGTTTTCTAATCAGTCCCAAAGAGCTTGATTCGGTCTCACAACTCGATCCCCTCTTAACGTATCTGAGCTGTGATACGTTTGTTTCTGTACAACATCCACGTCACTGCAGAACATAAAGGGAGATCCACACACCATCTTTAGTCAGAGCAAGTAGAAGTTACATAAGTGTTCTCATAATCCAGTTTCTAACAGTATTTGTTATCCTGCATAGCTGATGAAACTCTGCTGCTGCTTTCAGGGCCTTGATCCATCTCTAAGGTTAATTTCACCATGGTTACTGGAGAGCACCAACGCAGAACCTGTCAAGGTTATCACATAATTTATTAACACACACTCTATCCACACCTGCAGAAGCACACAGTGTCAGCTAAAGTGTAAGATGGGTGTTTCTGTACAAACCCCCCCCCCCCCAAGCAGCAGAATATTGACTCTAATAATGCAGATGTTGTTCTGATATAAGAATCAGTTTTTACTAACAGCCAGTGCCTATATGGCCAAAAGACGCCATTATCAAAGAAGGATAATTATTATGTGATGTTAATTTATATTACATATTGGAAAGAATGTATATGTTCAAGATACATTTATTATATCTGTTATCATATCTATTTATTATATTATATCTAGATATAAGTTTATTACTCAGGATATTAAGTTTGTTAATTCGTTTATGTTTTATTTTTCCTTTATTTAGAAGCTTTGCTTTATTTATTGACACTAATGTAACTGTTGACAACCAGAGGTTCACACCAGTTTATTTTAGCAGGGGCATTATAGTGACTTCTAATGATTATATGCCGATGTCGGATGCTACATCTGACATAAACATCAGAGATTCTTCATAATGGTACAGATGGTGGTCACCAGAATTTGGGGTTAAATATTGACATCAGAAAATCATTCTACTGTGATTGTGACAAAATGAAGCCTTTGTTTCTTTCTGCCAGACATGTTCAGTTAAAGTGAAGCCATGTTGTACAGGGCAGTAATCTCTCAGGGATCTGCTCTGTTATGCTGCAAATGCATGTTAATGGCATGTCTTTTTCCTGCAGCAAAACAACCCACAACAACACAAGGCTATAATTTACATAAATATGCAAGAGTTTGTTTGCATTGAGATATTGTAGACAGACAGATAGATAGATAGATAGATAGATAGATAGATAGATAGATAGATAGATAGATAGATAGATAGATAGATAGATAGATAGATAGATAGATAGATAGATAGATAGATAGATAGATAGATAGATAGATAGATAGATAGATAGATAGATAGATAGATAGATAGATAGATAGATAGATAGATAGATAGATAGATAGATAGATAGATAGATAGATAGATAGATAGATAGATAGATAGATAGATAGATAGATAGATAGATAGATAGATAGATAGATAGATAGATAGATAGATAGATAGATAGATAGATAGATAGATAGATAGATAGATAGATAGATAGATAGATAGATAGATAGATAGATAGATAGATAGATAGATAGATAGAAAGATAGATAGATCAGAAGTCAATGGCTTATATATATGCATGTGCCTTGTGTTCAAGTGTTACATTTATGTAAAGAATTCACAGCGGAAAATACTTTATTTGGTCATTGAAGTGCATATAACATTGTGTTCCAAATAATTACTTTATGAATATCTATTTGAATAGTTGTACATGTTAAAATCTAAAGGCTATAACATGTGAAAACATTACATGGTGAAACAGAACAAACAGAAATATGTTATGTATACCGTCGATACAAAGTAAACATATTGGAGGTAAATCAGTCTGAGCAAAAGGAGAAAATTGCATCTTACACAATCGGAACAAAATGAGACAAAGAGAATATGTTTTATTTTATTTTTACAGCTCTGAGGTAGGACACAAGCATATACAGAGAGAGAGAGAGAGAGAGAGAGATACCGCGGATGTGCCGTCGTCTGGAGAGAGAGAGAGAGAGTGTAAACATTGTCATTTCACAGCTTTTAAATACATTAAATACACATGTTTTAAAATACACAACTCTTATATGCACCAGTGAACTCATTGATAGACATGTTTATTTAAATATATAATAATTTACTCTGAAGAGAAACATGCCATGAATGCAATCATTGCAAAATGCAAGTAAAGCAAGGAAATCCTTTAGTTCTCATGTAGGGTCTTCCACCAATAACCTTTAATTCATATTATTTATCAAATATATAAACATTTCCTTGTTTCTTTTTTCTTTTTTTTAACCAATCTCATCACTTTTGACACTCGATTCTTCACTCCAGAATGTATCAATAACAAACTCAGACATTTTAAATATGCTAGAATATATTTAAAATGTGATCTAATACGATGTTTGTAAACAAGATATAAGTTAAAACATACATAATTCAAAGATACCAGTAATATCTGGACAAGGCCGAGCAGCATCTGCATGCACGATGCGAAACAGAAACACTTAAGAAAATCCTGCGCCACCCAAAGAGAACGAATATACAACTTTAGTAACAGAGAAGGTTCAAGTCATGTAAAACAAAAACATAAAAACTTGAGCAGATCATGAAGGTGAACATGTTGGTGGAGATAGCGCTGTGTGGAGGTGACTGCCTCCCCCCCCAACCCCCCCCACACACACACACACACACACATCAGCCAAGGTGAAGCTTGGATTTCCTTCCTGCTTTTTGACTTAATGTGCATGAATGAACAGTGACTCTAAACCTGCATCACACCCTCGCCAGTGTCAAACCAACAGCGAATGGTGCTGATTGGATGGATTTCCCTGCACAGTTACCAACTTCTCGCTATGTGAAGCTAAAAAACAGTATGAGATACTTTTTTGTGTTGCTCTGAACGAGAGCCGTTAAAGTGTCGATTCTCTATGAAATAAATACCAGAGTGCAAATCATGGTTAAGGCAAATGGTTGACGGATGATATATTGAGAAACTTTCACTCTAACAAACACATGGACTGTGTAGAAAGATGGACGACATGACAGCTGCCCAAAAGCCAAGCCAAATCATCTGGATGGCCCCCTGGTGGCTGGCTTCAGGAGATCATAAACACCGCCACGCCCATGTTGGCAGAAGGGACATGGACCAAAGTAGAATACATTCATAGAATACAATAAATACGTTTTCCACAGTTTCTGTCATTCTAAGTATCACAAGATCTTATGTTTCTGTTCTGTTTGGTTTGAATTATTTGATGCTTATTTACAGACTTGTCCATCTGTCTTTATTGTCTATGGTAAAAACGTTCTGTCTGATCTGTTCATGGAATTAAAAAAAAGAAAATATGTGTGAAACTATGTTTGTGCCTGAATCCTTTGATTATCTCTACCCCTGTTTGCCACCAGACATTCGAATATTGTGAATTTTACACATTTCTGTTAAAATCTTAGCTACAATGTTTTTGTTCTACAAAAGGCAATCTGTGCTGAGCCTGTAGGCCTAAGTGAAGATGAATCACTCGTCAAGTCTGCCGCTGAAAGGGCAGATTCAGCGTCACCGTGGCCTCTCTTGGCTCCGCGATCGGCCTGTTTATCATCTCACATTCATTCTGTCGTATGTTCTCCTCGTGCATGTGTGACACCTCCGTGGAGCCCGCCTCAAACCCGGGCACGGTGTTGGCCACGTGCACCACGTGGACCTTATTCCTCCCGTTTTTGCTGAGGATGCAGCTGAACACTTTCTTAAAGCCTTTGCGAAAGTGCTTGGACACCAGAGCGTACACGATGGGGTTGACGCAGGAGTTGGCGTAGGCCATGCAGTGAGAGAGAAGCCTGAAGGCGTACGTGGTCTGATTGAAGGGGAAGTCCCCGTAGAGGTAGCACAGGATCACCACGTGGTACGGCAGCCAGCATATGCAGAAGAGCACGGTGACGATGATGATCATTTTGGTGACTTTGCGTTTGGCCCTCTTGGACTCCGACATGCCGTCCAGAGGGTCGACGGCCGTCCACAGGTACTTGATGGTCCGGGTGTACGAGAGGCTCACGATGAGCACGGGGATGACGTAGCCGACCAGGAAGGTGCACGTGTCCAGCACCTTCCGGTTCTGCTCCTCCCAGCCCGGGATGCAAACGGTACTGTTGGCGAAGTCGATCAGGTCGTAGTAGCTGAGGTACGGACCGGCAAAAACCAGCGAGAGACCCCAGATGATCACCATGGCAACCACCGCGTTACAAGGGGTTCGTAGTTCTCTGGAGCGGAGTGGGTAGCGAATGGCCAGATACCTATAATGGGAAAAATAAAACAAAGGTGAGATCCACCACATGCGTTCTGGTAAATAGCTGATGTGTTGAGCCAGTGCTGTGCTGTTTGCTTACTTTAGGCTAAGAGGGTGTTATTATTCTAATTCCACGATTAAATCTTTAAATTAAATTATAAATAATTATTTTATATGTGATTGTGAATAAAAAAGCTACAGCATACAACAATTTTGCCCATTAGCTAGTGATATTGTTTAATACGGTGCAGAATTCCGCTTCAATTAAGGTTTCCATCAATTGCAATTCCTGACTTTGTGGCCTCAGCTGTGAAAGTTTATATAAAGTTGGAAATAAAAAGACATAGTGTTTGAGGGAGGACATATTTGTTTGATGTCGTTAGTTTTTTGTTTTATTTTTTTATTTTTTATCAGTTTTCATATTGGCTTTTCTGTGAATTTACAAGACAAGCCAGTGAAGTCTCAATCTCCTGAGGACATCTTTTGGAGTACAGGGGGCGCTCCTGAGGACCTTTCATGACTCTGCTGGGGCAGCAGCATCTCCACAGCGAACAGGAAGAGATTTATAGACCAGCTTGGTCTTATGATGATCATATCGACCAAGCGTAGGAGGTGGGAGGGAGGAGAGTGAGAGTTAAGCTATCAACTCTGATGGGAAACCAGTCCCGCTCCTGGCAGGACACCATCGCAGACTGATTGACCTGAAGAGTGTGAAGAAGAGGTTTCTCAGGTCGCTCCTTCCTGCTGCTGCCAGACTTTACCACCAGTTCATCTCCCAGTCGACCCCAAGCACCACAATACTGATAAACAACTGCCATGACTCATTTAAACTCTGGAATTCTTCCACTGATATATTATTGTCTGTGCAATCGCAATATCTCTCCAGGTGCCCTCCTTTGTCCTGTTTATATTGTGATAATTATTTGTATGTTTCCTTTTGTTTATATTGTACCAGACAGTACAACGGCCACATTGAAGAAAACCTTTTGATTTTGAGAATAATGTAGTACACAAGTCACTGGCAGTCGACTACTACCAGACGTTTCCGCCACAAAAAAAGGCAATTTTGACAATTTTTCTGAGTCCTGATACTTATGGTGATGATGTGCTGAAACCTACTAATGCACTAAAAATATTAGTGAGATGCTCCACATTCCTTTTTTTAATACAGACGACAGACTGATCTTCTGATAGTTTCCCTCCATCGTGACATGGAGCCCAAATTATGACTTTAGCGTCATCATACTAGGAGTTTATTCCCTTAATTATACAGCTTTGTTTTTGTAATATTACAACCTCTTCTCTTAATATTTCAACATTATTTTGTAAAATAAAAAAAAGTTCATGATATAATGCCTTTTTTTCCCTTCTTTGCACTTAAAATTACGACCATATTTTTCTCGTAATATAAACACTTTTTTTCTCTAAATATTACAACTGTCTTCTTATATTCCGACTTCTTTCTCTTGAAATCTCTCCCTTTAAGTGACCCTAATATACTTAAATAAACTTTTAAACTTATGATACCGTCCCTATCCCCATAGATTGTCGTATTGGCTACATGCTTACATAATTATTGCCTCTTAATTGACTAAACTTAACTAACTAAAACAATTTTCATGATGTCTGCCTATTTAAATTGAGATTCATTCAATAAAACTTAGTCTAAATGTTGAAAGTGAAAAATACAGTTTAAATCGTCACTACAAATCCAGCACACATTTCCTATTATGGTTTAAAGATGAAAACCAGGTTGTTTTGTTGATTTAAAGGTTCACCTTGCACATTTGATACATCACACATAGTGAGCATTGAATGAACGTAAAATAAATAGATTTTGGTTTCACCAGCAGTTTGACTGTATGAAAGGATCAGGTACAAAAGGACGCTGCCTCCTCCACATCCTCCTCTTTGTAACAAGCAGCGCATGCAGCTCACACCGGAGCCTGCGTTGAATCCTAATCATTCATGCTGCAGCAGTTTTGGGGGGGGCATTATTGAATGAAAACCACCTTTGGGAAATATATCAAACTGACTGTAAAATACACAGAGGGGGATCTTTTTCAGGCGTTTCAATAGGAACGGCCCTCGCCTGCAATGCTTGGTAAAACCGGGACAATAGCATCGAACATGGCTGTGCCGCCGTGCGCTTTGCTTTAAATGTCGCCGAGCAGGTTTGGGATAAAGGTGCAAATCCCAGCACACACAGCATGCTCTCATGAGACCTGATGTTTTTTCATGGCCCCATTCTGTCTGCTTTTAACATCTACACCTGCTGATTTGTTCATTTTCCACATTCACAGCTTTCAACACTGATGCTTTACCAGCTAATGCGCTCACATGGGCAGGGGGTATTTGTTACGAGTTCGGTTAAACCTCTGAACTTGGAATTACCGACCCCCGAGTCAGATGATGCAACTGGAACGCCCCCTCAAGTTGGAATTTTCACTCCGAAGTTCGGGGGTACCTCACTACCCCCAACTTCTCAATCCAAGATGGCCGCTCCGTGTATCAACAGTAGTGAAAGCTGTAGTTGACTGTTTATTGGCACTTATGTCATTAAATTTGTCGTACACATAGCACTGTTCAAATGCCATCTGTGGACTTGTTACTATGGTGTTAAATGTATGAAATGCTGCATTATGCTCTATTATGAACTGGTTTTGCCAACAATGGCCAGCTGGCTAACGTAAATATAACAGCAAATCATATCAACTCGGGTTATTCGGAGTGTGACATAATCCTGAAGGCTGAGCTGCGAAGGTGAAACAGAACGCGGCATTAAGCTGCTGCAACTCCGTGTCCTCCCTGTATATCACCACTTCAGCTGGAACCTCTCCACCAGCAGAGCAAATATTCTCTCCGATCAGTGACAGCTCAGTGAAATGGGATCAGAGACTTTGCGTTTGAGATAAAAGGCAAAGGGAGAAAAAGAAGAGAAGAGGCAGATACTTTGAACCCACTCGCCACACATGGCAGCTCAGCGGCTTTGGGGAACTGCGTCACTCAGACATTGCTCTGTACGCTTGACTGGACTTTGCAGATTTACACGAAAACATGAGTGAATGGACAATCTGTTTCACTTTCTTTCTGTTTCTCATCCAGTTTTTTAATTATGTTTCGCTGAATCGGAAACCAATTAGTCTGTAGGAAAGCAGACTGGGACATGTGTTGAATGAAAAGACCTATTTTCTTAGTAGTTTTCCCCAAACGTCTCTATACAGTATATATTGTAACTGGAGCCTCAACACAAAACCCACTTTCTTTGTTTTTAGGCATCGATTAATTCTGCAGAGTTTATGTCTTGTGTGCTTTTGTGCGGCTACATATTAGTTACATGCACTCACTGGTTTTTATATGGAGTCATTTTCAAAGTGGAGAGCTCTGTTACATAAACTCACTGCTTCAGGGTAGCACACGCAACATATAATTTGCCATTAAAGGAGTTTCTGTGTGTGTGTGTGCGTGTGTGTGTGTGTGTGTGTGTGTGTGTGTGTGTGTGTGTTAGGGGTGGATTAAGTTTAGGGTTAGGAAGAGGGTAATTATTCAGAAAAGAGAGTAAGTCGATGTAGTAGTGAGTCCCTAGGGTGACCTGTGACTTTGTGACTGTGTGTGTGTGTGTTTGTGTGTGTGTGTGTGTTTGAGTTTGCTATAGGGGTAGACTAAATTTAAGGTTAGAGAGAGGTTAAGTCTCCAGGAAATAAATGTAAGTCAACGTAAGGTCCCCGCATGTGTGTGTACGGGAACTTCTCTTCCTTATGGGGACAGAAAACATATGATAAATCATAAACTTTTAGGTAATTTAATGCGAGGACATGTTTCAAGGTTTAGTTTGAGCAAGAAGTAATTAGGGTGTAAGCCTCCAGGAAATCAATGAAACGCCCCTATGCACCCTTATTAAAATACATATTGAATTCCTCAGTGTAAACACAGGCGGAGTGAGCAGAGGGCGTCTGCTGCAGAGGGCAGCTGCACTCCGACTCTGTCCATATTGACCGAGCTGATAATGTTGCCCAACAAATATAATGACGGCTTAGGGCTCACAGGAAATAATTCAGCAGAGGATTAATGCATGATTCTCTCATAAGAAATTCAATTACAGATTCAGCATCTCTGTGAGGCCTTTTAATAATTCTATTAAAAGTGCCTCTCTGAGCTATTACTGTTCTTGCTGTTCCCAAAGTTTTTCGTTTAATCTTCAGATGAGAGCAACACATGCAGCTCTAATTTCGTGTACTTTCCTCAGAAAACCTCACTTAAACCATTGGAGTATGCAGGAACGCATCGCTGTTTGCATTTGATGACCGAGCTAAGAGCAGATCAATAAGAGTGGATTCTAATTCCTGTGAAATTTTGCTTTCAGATCCAATGTTCGGCTCTAGGAGGCACGTAGTAGAGTTGAATTGAAAAGCTTTTATTGAGATTGTATAAGAAAGCAGTTCAATGAGAGGGTTCCACTAAGTGACTTAATCATTTGCTAATTGTGAGCAACATTAATTTTCTTGAGTGTATTGAGGTTTACAATATGTATCTGCTGGGTTCAAACACACCTTTCAGAACTCATCTCTCAGATCTGTATTTGCGCCTTTTAGTGATAATCACCCCTAAGCATCTTAATTCAGTTCTGAATAAACCTGGACGACTGATGCATTAAGATTTTTTAAGAAGTCAATATTGTGTGCAAAGTAAGTCCATGTATCAGAGGTTGAAATACATACAAATAAAAACATTGTGAGGGTGAAGAGGAGACAAAGACGAATGCAGTAAAGCTGGCTGCTCCAGCTATTATTCTGAAGGAATTAATTAAAGTGCATTTAGTGATCCATTCCCATGAATATTAATTGCAAAGAGATAATTAAATAATGTAAATAATATTAATTATTATTATTACTAATCATAATCAAAGTCTCTTATTGAACAAAAACACACTGATGTTCCACCGTCTCAAATGTAAATGATTCCTGGAGATATTATGTCCCTGGGTAATCATCCATCCATCCATCCATCCATCCATCCATCCATCCATCCATCCATCCATCCATCCATCCATCCATCCATCCATCCATCCATCCATCCATCCATCCATCCATCCATCCATCCATCTATCCATCCATCCATCCATCCATTCATCCATTCATCCTTGAAATAACAGAAATAATTATAATATGTGTCATGATTGGCTGCAGCCCATTGTTGTATTAACCTTGCAGCAGGGGAGCAGAGAGCCTTGTGGGAAATTTGGCCCTGATGAAAAAAAACAGCACGATCAATAAAGGCCATTATCTCCACTGCTCTCTAATTTACATGCTGGACTTGAGTATGCATGCTAATTGGTGTGCATTGTCTGTCTAAATCAAACATAAACAACACTGGCTATTATGTCCATTGTTCTAACATATATGCACGATCATTTTCTCAAGGCTCATTATGAATCTGTATATAATATTGGTCAAAATTTCTCCTAGGTGGAGTTGACAAATTACCACATTTGTTGCTGTGGTTGTTATTGGGTCACGAACCTGTCAACAGAGACGGCGGCGAGCGTGAAGCTGCTGGCGTACATGGTGAGGTTGATGAAGAAGTGCACCACCTTGCACATGAAGGAGCCGAACACCCATCCCTCCAGGGAGTAGATGGTGGCTTGGAAAGGGACGCAGAAGATGATGAAGAAGAAGTCGGCCACGCTCAGGTTGAGGATGAAGAGGTTGGTGGTGTTGTATCCGACCTGGCCGCTCCGCAGCAGCACGGCCAGCACCAGGCTGTTGCCGACGGTGCCCAGCAGGAAGATGAGGGAGAAGACCACCGACACGATCACGCTGGTGGCGTTCAGCTGGTAGGTCTCGGACGAATTCGCCTGCCCCCCCGGCTTGCTGAAATCCTCAAAATCAGACATTTTGCTAGTCTGAAACGGGAGAAGAGAGGGAGAATTTAAATCACTATCCTGGAGCTTTAAGATGTTGTCAGGGTGAAAACCTGAAATCAGGGTGCATGGTTTGTATCGACAGGACGATGAGGGAAGGGACGTTTATTGACAAACTTTTCAAATTAGGCAAAGGACTCGACGATGGCGCACGATTTCTAATTCCCAGTCGAGTCATGTCACACATAGTAAGTAGAATGTCTCTCAGTACAGTGCATACCTCTGCCCAACAACCCCCTTATGAAACTACAGTTAAATGCAATAGATGCAGACTTTTATTTAGATCTGCACCAAATTCCACAAACTCATAAATATCAGTCCCATACATATGTCTAAATATGTTTTCATCTAGATCCATGAATCATTCTCTGAGAAATCAAGGAAAGTAAAATGCTTCATCTCACGATGTAAAAGAAAGTAAAAAAAAAATCCTCCATCCACACCCTGTTCTAGATCTGCACCAGAATTTCATGGAAACCCACAAAGATAACCTCCTTGGCCGTGGTGATAACACAAGAATGAGAAGCTGTTGTTAATCTGCTGCTGACCTTTTATCAGCTGCATGCCTGGAATATCTTTCATGTTTAAAAACAAGTAAAGTTGCACAGCAGGAGATGTGTCAAATTGAATCTATACATTGGGAATGTTGCTGCTATATTCATATTTTGCTGAGAGGAAAAGAGAGTCACATTTGAAGTGAAGATTTCAAACACTACAGCCACTTGATGGCTCTAAATATAAACCCTGATTATTTTCGCGTAAATGGGCCGAGCTCACTTAACCCTCCCAGCAGCTAGTCCGCCTGAAATCCAAGAAATAGTTTTTTCTAAGAGCCGTCATCTTATCACAATCCCCGAGCAGAAGCCAATCTTCGCCGTCGGACCTCTGCTTTCGCTCGGGGACATTTAATGAGTGCCTATACGTTGAGCTTGGTCTGACCAGTTACCATTTTTGTATTACACCTTCTGACGCATCCCAGTTTTACTGACAAATGTTTCCAATGACGTCAGTGTGCGCTCACAGGCTTTTCGGGGATCTGTCAAACCGTCCTTTCGCTGAATGGTGAGTGGTGCAAAATTGGGGCTTGAAAGTAAAGAGCTGCTCTTGATGGTGATGATGATAGATAACACACACACATACAGCAGACACACACATACAGCAGACACGCACACACACACACACACACACACACACACAGAGAGAGACAAGGCAATGTGTCCAAACACTTGATTAAATCCCATCTAATCCATTAGTGTTCAATCCTGGATCAATCTGTGGCAAAGTGGTCCAATCATTTGTCTTTGGTTATTTTCCTTGTCGTGACTTGATGGTACTGTCAGTGCGTTGGTTGGTTTCCAGGCAATTTAACCATGTCATCATTTAGGAAACCATTTAGTAAGATAAAAAGTGGTAAAACGCACACCTTCTCCAAGGCCCAACAGTCTCTAATTCAATTAGAGCTGCAACAAATTTCACACACTCGTCAGCTCCCTAAATGTGCCTCGAGATCCAAGAATTACTCCCTTACGAATAGAAAAAAATGCTCAGGAAAGTGATAAAGAAATTCGGCTGACCTGTGGAAATCCGTTCTGTAGTTTTTGCGCAAGCTTGCTTACAAACCAACAAACCAAACAACATAAACAAAATGGACAAGGGCGGAAACATAACCTCATCGGCGGAAGTAAGACATTCTGATTCAGATTGCAAATAAAAAATCAAAAAATCAAAACCAAGCTTGAGGACCTGAAGTTTGTCGAGAGCCGGCTCCTCCACGGGGATGTCGGACTTACGGGAAGATTGCCCTCCAGACGCTTTGGTGTCCGGGAGATAATGAGCTGCTGCATTGTATTTGGTTCAAGTGTGTTTTATTCAGTTCCTCAAGCCTATTTCTGAAGAAAAACAGTAAAGAAACGTTTCTGCTCTCTATAAACTTCAAAGCAACACTTTTATCCGTCAACAACTGACTTCTCCATATGGTGTCACAGAAGCAGACCCGTTGTTTTCTGCTTCCAGTGTGGAAACGAAATCTATGAAGGCATTTTCACCCGCGCTGTTAGAGTTGATGTCTCGATCTCCAACGCAGATGTTGTGTTGTGGTTACAATTTCCAGTCCTGATGTGGTTGGACAAAAGAAACCATTCACCTTTCTGATTATGCCGAGCATCACTACGTAAGCCACAATTTTCTGGGACGAAAAAAAAGCTACAAAATCTGCAGAAGAAGCAAGAATCAAGGTTTTAAATGCGTATTATTCCCCTTAAGTTAACAATATTTTTATTTGACATAGAAGCCACGCTGTATGACTTCTTGATGCTTCCTTTCAATGACAGTACAAACATGATTGCTTGTCAAATTCATGAATTTGAAGCAGCGAGAAGCTCAACAAAGCTACTTGTAAATGAATGGATAAGATTCTACTTTGACATCTTTCCCCACAGAAATGAAGAATAAATCAATCGCAGAGATGCTTGTCCTTAAAATAACAAAGAGAATCACAGGGTGTGCAGACGCTATAGAGGATAAATACAGATTTTCTGTTACATCATTCCCCAGATCTCAGCATGGATCCATCTCCAAATTAATTATTTAAACATTATTAAACTTTCAACATTAACTCTGCTGCCAGCCTCTGCATAATCAGAATCGTGACTCAGGGCCAAAATTAAAAGGGGGCGACAGTGAATGAAAGACACTCCAAAGTGAAGATCAGAGAAGAGGCAGAGTTACAGCTGGTTACTGCTGCAGAGGAATTTCCCTTGCTGCTTTAACTGATTTGAGCAGCAGCGTCTGATTGTCCTCCTCAATGCAGACCAGGGATAAATATCAGGACTGAGCAATCTCTGACTGCAGTGGGATATGGAGGCTGTGAGACTCCAGCCTGTGCAGAACATGTGTCGGGGTCTCAGGGGAGATCGGAGTGAACAAGGAGCAACCCGGGGGGGCTTTATTAGCTGGTCATGGAGTGTGGGATCTGACAGGTTGAGGGATTTTTTTCAGACTTTGGCTGGAGTAGCTGGTTTGGATGTGAGCGGATAATTGGATTTTTTTTTTTGTTGGAGAAATGAGAGGAAACAACGAAGCCAGAGATGAAGAGGAGGAGGCGGATGAGGGGGAGGAGGAGGGTGGGAGATCTGTGAGAGAATGTCTTCATTTTTGACCGGAGAGGCTTCGGCATTAATACCGATGAGCAGCAGCCACAGAAAAGAGGCGACACACTGCATCTCCACACTCAGCATCAGAATCCATAAGCAACACAGCTACAGTGAAATACAGGATAACTTATTTTGATGATTTCCCCGGATGCATATGAAAAACTTTCCACGTCAGACAAACAATACAATGCTGTGTCTGCATCCTGTAATAAATAAAAGAAAACAGCGACAATCTGCAGCATAAATCTGAATTGCAAATATTCCAGATGCCCTCAGATGTTCTCTCTCCTGCAGAGGCAGCTGGATGAGGAGCAGCATGCAGATCAGGCACGGTGATAAAACCTACCGGGCCGGTGATGATGGGTGGACGGTATCCACAAGGCTCTGCTCGGATCAGGAACGACACTCCCAGTGTGTTGAGACGCACATACTCCCACACTGAAGCCTCAGAGAGCACTGTACGCTGTCTGCCTCTGACGCTGGTATCTGACTCTCCCTCATCCTCCTCCAGCCCTCTCCCTCCTATTGAGGACTCCTCCTCCTCCTCCTCCTCCTGCAAATATACTTTAATTCTCACACTTCACTGCAGAATAAAAAAAGGCTTGCACAGTGCAGGTATGGAGGGAAGCTGCAGCAATCTATTCAAAGTCGGCTGCATAATCAGGGGGTTCACTGACAAATAACCTTTGAGCGGCATTGATTTTTACGAAGAGAATGCAAACGCACTCAAATCAGACAGTGCAGACGAGAGGCTGTGCATGCTTGTGTCTGCATGAATCTTTAATGTGGCCTGTTGAGTAACCAGTGAACCCATCGCCTGCAAACTCAATTTGGCAAATCAATTCAGGGTGCCCTGCCGGCACAGGGAAAAAAATTATTGTAATATTGCCTGTGTGCATATTGTTTGAGCGTTAATGAGAAGGCAATGTTAGTGTCAGGTTTGATAAATATAAAGGAGGCAGGTGACATCACCTTGGATCCAAGCTCAGTCACAGGAAATCAAACCACATATCTCCACTTATCCCCACCCTTACTTTTAATTTAAAACTTTGTGTTATTCATGTTCATATGTTAAAGCCTCCTATTAGTTCCAGGAACAGATTATTCACAAAGTTCATGTTTGCATCAACACTTTTCACATTTACATGTAAAATTGCGTCAGCATGCTGCCGGTGTGGTTTGTCAAATCTTGTGTCTGACGCTGTGTTTCTATCTTTCTGCACAAAGTGTAAATTGATGCATCACCAAACTACACATGGACTGATCCACAGGTCTCAGTGGCCTTGGAGGGTTTCTTGGCATGTTTGTGTCAGAAATTCCATTATGACGAACAGAAACATTTCTTGTACAGAACTATTCTATTCAAACTCAATTCAAGTGGTCTGGCATCGAACAACTGATGATTCACTCACTCAATAGAAAACCTTTCTTTTGTTCCCATTCTTTCTCTTGCTTCTTTTGTTATTGAATAAAGCATCTTCTGAAAAGAGACTTAATTGTAAAAAATTGACATATTTCCAGAGCTCATCTCGTCTGCTCTCGTGTGTTATTATCTTGTTTGCTTTTTATAGAAACCATAGAATCACAATAGTGTCACGTCAGAGGTGAATTTAAAGGTTACAGGATCAGTAAAGGGTCAAGGCGACTTCATGTTATCAGAATCAGAAGTGTGTTTTTAATGTGAAGCAGGTTTACACATACAAGGTACTTGCTGTGGTGTATTTATGCAGGTTTAAATATATAAAATAGAAAAATAGAAAACAAAATGAAATAGAAAAAAATACTATAAGCACCAGGGGAGGAATTGTGCAACATGTTGACCGTACAAAAAAGTGCGTACAAACACAGCAAGGCAGTGTCCTGATGACTCTACAGATGATTTATCATTAAACGAGCGGCAAGAATGACTCAGGCTACACAACAATATGTGACAGGCCCATCGTCACCGAGCGTATTCAAAGTTATGATTCATCTCGTCATGATCACAGACTGAATATAAAGATGGATGACATGACTGATCACCAAAAATGAAGCTATCGCCCCCTGATGGCCGGCTCTAGTATAGGGTCGTAAACCGAGCCTCGCCCATGTTAATTCATGGGACATGGAGCAAACTAAAACGTCAGAGTACACACCAATATGCGTATTTTCTGATTGGTCAACCATGTGTATTGGTGGGACCTCAATACTGCGGCTCCAACCCCTGATCGCTACTCCACTGACATCACGGGGGAATATGGCCCCATAAATAATTGTTGTTGCAAAGAGGATTTCTGTTATTTTGAGTTTATTTCGAGTCCATGTTCACCCTTGTTTCATCCACCTATTGCTACAGCCTTGACTTTGGCTTCAAATTATGTCTTTGGCTCGAGATGGCGACGTTCGTCTCCAAGATATATTTTGGCCTCTTTTCTGGATAATAGGTGGAAGTGGAGACACGTCGTCAATAATCATAAAGAGTCTGTGGTTTACTTAGTTTTAAATGAATTTCAGTGAGATTGTATTGCCACACGTAGATGTGAGCTCCTCGTGTTTTCTCCTGCTCTTATTAAGCCAGTCGAAGCCTCTCCTGCCATACACCCATCCATCAAACTGCCAAGTGGGCTCACATCATTAACTAGTGGTTGCTTTAATAAAGGATCTATGTTCCCATGTTAATGAACATCTGTTTAAAAACACTACACGTAAACATGCCAGATTCTGGCAAGAATGCTAATTTTCTTCTGTGCGCATGGATCCCTAATTAGAGACGAGAGCAATCTCATCCTGGAGAGTCCGGAACAACTCAACCACCTGAAGGCTAGCTGAAGGACTAAGTTTCCTCTCTTTTTATTTACTCACTGGTTCCACTGTAAACTGGGAACGAGAAGATCTCCCTGCAGGAGTTGACTTGGCTCAGGAAACCGACTCCTGATTCCAGTAACGTGCAGATTCAGCCTCACGACCGCCAATCTGGTTTCTGCCTCCTCCTGTTCCAAACATGTTGTCTGCCCGGCTGTCAGCTCTCATCCATCAACAAACTCTGTGACACGGGCAAAACTGCAGGGACGGAACATTTTGTCCACACTGAGCCGCCACCGGTAAAAAAAAAACATGCTTTTTCACTCATGACTTCACCCCATCTTGATTTATACACTGCTATATTTGTTACGAATTATTGCACTGACCGGCTTCTGTATATTTTGTCTTGAATGTATTTTATTGCTCAAACCCACAAATAAAAACTGTAAGAGTCAATAAGCAAAGAGCATTTGGGTGTATCGAAATATTAATGGTGGTTTGACGTGTCAAGTATGTTCAAAAATGATTTTTTCGTTATTTTTATACAGTTAAAGTATATTTTGTATTGTGTATTTGCTAGTAAATCATTATATTCTGCTTTAGGGGCTATTCTGCGGCTTATTGTTTACGATAGCCAGATGCTGTAGTGCAGTTTAGTGCACATGCGTAGTTATATATTATTGACCAGATGGCAGATAAGGTTTAGTTTGTGAAGTTCGTGGAGTAGTTGGTCAACACAATGTATTTGACCATGACACCGTGATACAATAAACGTGCAACCTGCAATGGGCAGTGTGACGATGGACTTGTAACAGACATTTGGACTTAATGTGTCACCCAGTCGGTAATGGACCGAGCCCAGGTGTGGTCACAACCCGTTTGTTGGAACCGTGCAAATCACCCCTTTCAAGTTTTTACCTGCCTCGGGTTGGAGTGTGTTTACATTGGGCTTTCACTACAAGACAAGTCTTTCTGTCGGCCACAACAAAAACCTTTAACTTCTTTCATTTTGAGCCACATTTCCTTGCTGCATCAACAACCTCTGACAAAAAAAAAAAAAAAAAAAGAGCAGAGTTAGCGGGTTCATTCCAGTAGGAATAAAATCCATCTCTCCACTGGCTCCATACGTAACAGCTCCACCCTCATTTAGGAGGGACAGAGAGAACAGAGGCAGACAACTCAGTTCGGGCCAATGATGGATTTCGACCTCGGCGTGAACAGAAAATTAACATTCAGAAATACCTCTGGGTGTTGTTTCATGTGGGGGTTTCCATGGCAACAATGAATGAAAAAAAAATAACAGGATTGATTTCCTCCCCGGAACACAAGGACCGATGTGACGTTTTTCAAAAAGGTCTGGGATACAGAAACACTGGGCATTAGTGATTTATTAAAGGGCAGCTCGAGGCTGAGTGTATGAGACAACATATTACTTCTGCTAAATTAAAACCTCACGCTTACACAAGGCCTCTGTTTGCCAGCTAAAGTAAATTGCTCTATTACTCTAAAATTGAATTTGAGCTTGTGAAAATACTCATCAGGTGTCCTTCCTTTTTAGATTAAGAAAATTAAAAGAATGAATCCGTTTGAAAATGTTTTATTAATTGCAACTGATATGGATTTATTGTCAGAGATGTCAAAAGAAATTTTTGCAGTGACATGTAGTGACACTGTTTCAGCTGATTGAAGTGCAGCCACTGCTCATATGGCGCGTGCGAGTAACAGCATCAATGTAATAACAGTGTGAGAAAAATACTAAGGGCCTCATTAACCTCAAGATGCGACAGATGTGAAATAAAAAAAATGACGTTAATTAGACATGGTGCCGCCACCACAGGCCACTCTATCCCCGGCAATGTAACACCGTGCCTACATGCATTCAGCCCTCCACATACAGTGGAGTTCATTATGACTGATACATGAAATGTGCTGAAGGTCTTACTTTAGAGTTTGACTGTAATTTCTTTTATGAAAAAGTATACCAATCTCAATGATTGACTTAATATTATAGAAAAAAGGACCAGATGGTAAATATCCCTTGCACATTTGAAAGTCTTGTGCACAAATTAAATAACCAACTGCCAGTAGATGTCAGCAGGAGTTGGCTGCCATTAGCGGATATTACGGACATAACTTCAGTTGTCCTCCTTAGCGTCCTCAAGTGTTTTGGCCTCTTGATCAACGATACCGGCAGAGCTTGAGGCTGAAGGTAAATCTGATTGGCTACTGGCTGGTATGTCAGTACTATTAAAGCAATGTGGCCCTCTCAGTAGATCAGACATCATAACCTCTATGCCTTTTTAAACTAAACACCCATTGTAGAACACAGGACCAGAGAATGTCCCTTGTACGTTCTGCACTAATTACTGCCTAACACCAGTTGATGTAGCAGATGTTTGTGACCACTAGTGGATGATATGTATCTTCAATTAAAAAACATGTTTATAAACAAAAAAAATGAAAATAATTAAATCTGAAGAAGTTCCAACACAAAGTGTCACTGCCACATTAAAACCAGGCCTGAACGCATGGCGTGTTGTCTACTTCGTAGTATTGACAGTCTCCTGGCAGGATGCTGTTGATGAAGCGAATGGGAGGAACAGTGTTGGGACATGGTTTTTGTGCAAAAAGGCAGGCCTCTCTTTCAGGCCTGTATTGGAAGTCAAAACCTGAAAGCACATGTCCTTTGTCCTGACAAGCCGCATGGGCTGGAGAATACTCAATCTCCCAGAGTGCAACATGTTCTCTTTGTCCTGAGAAGGTCAAATAACTCAAACTCCCAGGAGGCAACATGTCCCCTTTGTTTCAGCATCTTCGCACATAGGTGCAAATATCTACCAGGGTCAACTCCAATTGGTCAGTCTGGTCCCATGACCAAGGGGCAACCGGGTCTATAAAAGATCAAGGCTCCCCCAAAGTCTTCCTCTTTCTCCAATCCCTCGGAGGGCCGAAGGCTGCTCCAGCAGCGCTCTTCTCCACCGACCACCACTGAGGACAGCAGGCCGCTGGCCTTTCCTCCTGCATCGGCGAGTGGAGGAACCGGATTCCTCCAGCTCAAATCTTCTCTTTACAACAACTGGAGGTCAAAGGTCGAGCTTCCAGCTCATCTTCTCAAGAAAACCTCCACGCATCTCAAGCTTCTTCTAAACTCCTTGCAGCGACTCGGTGTCCTGCAGGTAAGAACTACAGAATCAATAAGCAACTGAACTGCACAGCTCAACAGAACCGCGGAAGCAGAGACCACACGAATCAGAGACTTCAAAAGCCAGAACTGCTAACCGAACTGCACAGCAACTTTCTCCCTGTCCTTGGACTGGTAACCTAATCTGGGCTTAATAATTTTACTAGGCTAAGCAAGACTGTTTATTTGATTCTGTGTGGTGTTTATAAGTTTGATATGTGTGGTGATATTGTGTTACAAGTTAAATCAAGGTTAATGTGAGTTGGGCTCAACACAGACCCTGCCATTTTTCTGATTAGCATTTTCACAGACCCCGCATATCTCTTCACCTACTTAGCTACGTCCCCCGACCAGAAGGAGGGGGGGGGGGCCTGCTATCTTAGAGATCTTAAAAGACCACAGGAAGGTGTGACTCTCTTTGTTAGCCACCAGAGAGACCCTCACACACACACACACACACACACACACACACACACACACACACACATCTTTGTTAGTTAGCACATATTGTTAGTGACTTGTGTTTCAATACTTTATTATGTTTATAATAAATGTTTTCTTTTAACCTTGTCCTGTCATTAATGTTGCATAAGTGAAGTTTGCCAACCTCTACACTGTCAAGAACTCTATAAACCTTAACTGTTCATTATATAGTCTTTAATAGTAAATATTAAGATTTCTAATTGAACTAGATCTAAATGAGACTGATCTTAATCAATAAATTGGCTATCTTTCCCTTCTATGAAGGGTGGTGCCCCGCGAGAACTTAGTCAAACTAAAGTTATGATTTAATATTAATATGTTAAATATTAATGTTTTATTTTCTATTTTTGATAACCACATTTATTGAACGCCTAAAGGCACACTAGCTTATGGTATCACTCCTAACCATTATTGCACAACAACAGGCTGTGGTATGCAATGTTGCTAAAAGAACCAGGACTCCACGGACAACCCCTGCGCCACATTATAAAAGAAACATCACTAAAAGGCCGGAACACCCAGCTGATGATTCATTCCTGCCATCCACAGGTGGTCGCTAACCACAGCTGGTGATCCCCGATATCTGATCCCTTTAATCTGCTGGTAGTCGACAGTTCTTCAAACATACAAGAGATATTCACCATCTTGTACCGTGTTCCAAAATAAGGATCCCTGTAAGAGACACAAATAACGTTCACGCTGCAGCATTAATACAACCTATTCTGTAGAGACTTGGTTGCAATAAAGGAGATGTGTGCTAGCGCTGTGCTGATGGATCGATTGGCTCAGGCTTCGACAAGGTCCACAGATCTTTTAATTAAAAGTGCTGAAACCACTTTGAAATACACTCCTTTACAAAACCTAATCACAAAACCTACCTGCAATTTTTTATTCCATGCAATTCATTCTTTGTTTGGTAGTTTAAATTAAGACCACTAGTTCACTCCTCCGAAAATGAGATAGAAGCTAGATGTGGGGATTTGTGAGATAATTGGAAGGAAACTTTCTGCTAAAGAAATGTAGAATTCTTTCTTTGGACTATCCTTGAAAAATATTGGATCATTCTATCCTTGTAGAAACACGAACACGTGCAAAAACAACTTGTAGACATCTGAAATGTGTCTGGATGCTTTTTAAAGTCATCCTCAAAAAAGATTAGAACCCACTGTTTTTTTGAACAGTTTATTTTATAGATTTATCATATGACATAATCAGATTTTCAATGCAACAAAATGATGTGAGGTACAAAAAAGAACATTCTCTTCTCAGAGCTGAGAGAGACACAGTAATTATGATCCAACTCACTGCAGGCCGAGCAGTTAGTGTGTTCAGGATACGTGGGAGTAACGCCGGGTTTACACCGGACGCCAAAGCGACGCGTGTGCGTCGCGTAAGCGCAGCGCCGTGGCGCGCCGGCGCTTGGCTGAACACACAGGACGCTGAAGCGTCGCGTAAGCGCCGCGTAGATCCCTAGTGCGCAGGCGCCAGGCTGGTCACAACAAACACGCTTTTCTCCGCGGCGGTCATCCTGCGATTCCTCTCCGTGATCACAGATGCAGCTGATATTTGTCATTAACTGCAACGGCGTCCCAGCATTTGTCCTTTTTAATGTTGTCTTTATATAACATGTGCCGAGGATCATACACCTCACTGTACTTCTCCATATCAATTATTAATTTAATGTCATCCTTCTTCAAGAACTTCTCCGCTGTTTGCTCCGTAAATTGAGGGTAAATTACGTATTCTCCACTCAAGCCTATGGGGAGAGTACGTAGACACACACACACTCCCCCCCCCCCCCCCCCCCTCTCTCTTTTTATCTTTATGACTGCTTGTGTGGCTGTAGTGGGGGGGCAGAGGGGGACATTTAATAATGTGATCGGTAAAATTGGTAAAATTAAAACTCCAGGACAACAGAAGGGGAATACAAACTATGGGATGCATATTTGATCATTTATATCATATAAAATATGTCATCAATATATCGTTTAAAATCATTTTTCAGTGTGTTTCCTGCAGCGATACGCTCGCGTCAAGCGCAAAAAATAGACTCGACGCCGAAACGATCGCTGCACTGCGCGAGGCTGCCTTGGCGCAGCGCTGCACTTCAGCGTCCTGTGCGACCGGCACAAGGGATTAACATGAGAGTGGATGGGAGTCAGCTGATCTATTTCGACCTCCCTCAGACCGTCACCACGGTCTTAACACGAATGATGTCCTCATCTCCCTATCCTCGAGACCAAATATCAACAATGTCACGTGAGTGACCTTAAGGGGGCTGGGCTCACCGCCCATAAAGCTCCCCGGTGAGCGCGGCCGCCTCCTCTTTTCTTCACTCGCCTCATCCGAGACCGACAGGTAAGTAAGATATTTTGGGACTCCACTTTTATCAATCCGACACTTTTGTGCAGGCGCCTTGTGTCCCTGAGGATTGTTTGTGGTTTTCCCCTTCTCTAAAAGTGAGGCAGAGGGCTACACTGCATGTGTTAAGCTCTGCTCTTTGTTTCAGGCAGCTTAATTAGCTGCACCTGGCACTAACTACTCATGTTCACAGCTTTGGGTAAGTATTGTTTATCTCGTGCTGTTTGTGTCCATACAGAGTTTGTTCTCTTACAGGAGTGAGTAGAAAAGTTGGGAAGCTTAATCAATAAATAATCTATCCCTTAAAACTGATTTGGATCGGGGGTGCCCCCCCCTCCTCACCCGGTAACTCGCTGTCCGCAGGGAGTGGGGTTTCTCCAACTCCCCCTCGTGCGTTCGCGCACAGTGAGTGGAGGTGAGTTAAAGCCAACCTTTTCACGTTTATTTGCCTTTCAAAAATGAATAAATAAACCGTGTTTGAGGCCAGGTAGTGTCCCCTTTTCACCTCTGTGCGCAGCAGGTGGGATTGTTTGCCTGTGTTCCCTGTATAAAATACAGTTGGTTATTGGTTATCACCCTTTGTAGGTGCTATTTTGTTTCCCTTAAAGCCCTGTTCGCAGTGGCTGGGATGTTGTTCTCTCTCCACCCCCCCACCCCCCTTGTTTTCTGCCATTGCAGGCATACAGTGGGCATTTTCAGGTGAATTAGTTATTTCACCCCTTCCTTCGTTTTATGTGATATTGGCCAGCTGTGATTAGCCTGTTTATAAGATCCCCTTTACCAGCTATCCGTAGCTGCTGGGCGCTATTGTTTATATATTTATTCTTAAATCACAAAAGTAACACAGAAATGTCCTCACATTTGTGCCATTATTGCCGGGGTATCATGGATCCCCGAGATGGCCACCGTGAATGCCCGACTTGTTTGGGCATGGCACATTTAATGGATGATATTGAGAACCCCTGTGTGGCAGCAGTGGAACTGCCTGTGGAGGAGCGTGTTAAAAGAGCCAGATGGGTGGAGCAGTCTGTTCGTGCTGGGGCCGTGCAGCCTCTACCAGCCAAACTAAATGAAAGGGGACACACCTCAAGGAAAGCCCCCCGAAAACGTGGGCATGAGCACACCCCTGTTCGCAGGCGGGACTCAAGCGAGACACAGGCTCCAAAACCTTCACAGAACCCAGCTGGTCAGCATGATGACACTCAGCTGCAAATCCTAGCGGCCATACGTGGTCTGTCAGACAGGTTGGGTAGAGTTGAGGCCCAGTACCCGGCCACAACAGCTAGGGCATCGAGGCATGGGCACTCCTCCCCGGACAGGTTACCCTCCTATCAGGAGGAGAATGTGGTTCACCCTGACATTCTCTCTCTCTATGCTCAAAATTCCCTTTTTGAAAGTGATGGGCAGTCTGAGGGTGCTGCTGGGCTAAAACAGCCTAAATCCACACAATGTGAGGGGGCGTCCAACCTCAGCAACATGGGTGAAAGTGAGCCTTCACCCATGGACGTCATCTCAAGGGTTTCAAGTGCGGCAAAAATTGTGGGGCTCAATGTTCCAACTGAGGCTCCTGCTCCAATGAATGGGATTTGGGCCGGCATCACTCAGACCCAGCAATCAGTTACTGTACCTGTGGCTGGTGACTATTTGCACATGCTCAGGAAAGCATGGAACATCCCAAGTGGGGCACCTCAGTTCAATGCAGGTTGCCGGAGACTGACTAAGAATCAGTATGCTCCTGAAACAGGTATGGGGGATATGCCTCCAGTTGAGCGGGAGATGGCAGCCTTAACATCTCTGGGTCCAGAGCGGGTAACCACCAATCCACGCTGTCCCCTGAAAGAGTGTGATAAGTCAGACCGACTGGTGTCTCGGACTTATAATGCAGCCACACGAGCAGCCCGCTCGGGCAATGCACTCGCCATTTTATTGGCAGCTCTTAGGAGAACAGCCAACCCAGAGGACCAGGACACCATGAGCCTGATAGACTCTGCCCTGGTCACTCATTCCCAGTTAACAAGGGACATAGGTGCAGCTATGTCATCTGCCATGGTAGCTCGGAGGCAGATCTGGTTGGCACAGACAACTCTTCCCGAGAATATCAGGAAAGAACTGACCAATATGCCAGTCGTGCCGGCACATGTTTTTCATCCTGACTCCCAGGGTGTGTTAGATAAGGCTGAACAGTCTCGGCGTACCAGAGAGTCAGTACAGCGCACTTTCAGAGGGGCTGCGTCTACCAGGTATAAACTTAGGGGCTCCCAGCCTCCCCACCGATCATCATCCTGGGCCCGTAAGGAGCCATGGGTGAATGACAGGCGACAGGCTACAGGATTCACAGCCTCTGGTGACTCCAAACAGCCTTCACAAAGTCGACGTGGGTTCTATCCCCGTTTTTCGACTAGAGGTGCTCCCCAGAGGAGGCGCCCCCCCAGAGGTCAAGGATCTCGGGGCGGTACAGCCTAGGGGTGGGGGGACACCCGCCGAACTTCATTCTCGGCTATGCCTGGACAGCTGGGAAGAAACTGTGTCAGACCCATGGGTGCTTGCTACAGTATCAAAGGGGTACAGAATTCAGTTTCGGCGGTGGCCCCCCCCTTACTCCAGGATCCGCATGACGATTGTCACGGACCCAGTCCAGGCTCAAATCCTGGCACAGGAAATGTTAACCCTTCTGCAGAAGGATGCAATTATGAAAGTAGATCCAGACGAACAGCTCACTGGCTTCTACTCCACGTATTTCCTCGTGCCGAAAAAAGATGGCGGAATACGTCCCATCTTGGACCTAAGGCGATTAAACGCCTTCATAAAGGTACTTCCTTTCAAGATGCTGACCACGGGTCAGATCTTAGAATCTATCGAAAGAGGAGAGTGGTTCACCTCGATAGACCTGGAAGACGCGTACTTCCATGTGCCCATCTGTCCAAACCACAGACCTTTTCTTCGGTTTGCATTCCAGGGGCAAGCCTATCAGTTCAAGGTCCTGCCATTTGGCCTTTCCCTCTCACCAAGGGTGTTCACCAGAGTGGTTGGGGCGGCCTTGTCTCCTCTCCAGTTGTCAGGAGTAAAAATCCTTCCCTACATGGACGACTGGCTGATTTGTGCTCCATCTCTTGGCCAAGTTGTAGAGGATACCCAGAGGGTGTTGTCTAACATTCCCTCGAGGAGGACAGTGGTGACGACAGATGCTTCCCTCACAGGTTGGGGAGCAGTCTGGGAAGGCAGAATGGTGCGTGGCCCGTGGATACCCCCTTGGGGTGGCGAACACATCAATGTTCTGGAGTTGAGAGCGGTTCACCTTGCTCTGAAGGCTCTCCTTTCCTCCATCCAGGGCAGGCATGTCTTGATAAGGACAGACAGCACTTCAACTGTGTATCATATAAATCACCAGGGAGGCACAAGGTCCCTGCGTTGCCTCCAGGTGGCACAGAAACTTCTGTTTTGGGCTTTTCAGCATCTGGCTTCACTCAAAGCAATCTTTATCCCAGGGATTGTAAATCGAGCAGCAGACCTCTTGTCCAGGACTGGTCCTCTCCCAGGAGAATGGAGACTTCATCCAGAGGTTGTATCCCTCCTATGGAGTCGGTTTGGCACGGCTCAGGCCGATCTATTCGCATCAGCAGAGACAACCCACTGCAGGATGTGGTTCTCTCTGGAAAACCAGGGAGGTCCCCTAGGCTTAGATGCACTATCTCAAGAATGGCCGGAAGGGTTGTTGTACGCTTTTCCTCCATTCCCTCTGATTCCCCAGGTACTCAACCGGGTTGCCTCGGGCCACTACGAGGTGCTGTTAATAGCCCCCAGGTGGCCAGGGAGGCATTGGTTCCCAACGCTCCTTCGCCTGGTTCACGGTCAACCATGGGCCCTGCCAGTCAGGGCAGACCTCCTCTCACAGGCAGAAGCTCAGATATGGCACCCCAGATCAGACATCCTGCAGCTTTGGGCTTGGCCCCTTCTCAGTACCTCTCTCAAAGGTTAGATGAGGCTGTCCTGAGGACCATAGACAATGCCCGGGCTCCCTCCACTCGGGCTAACTATGGCCATAAATGGAGTGTGTTTTCTACATGGTGTCGCAACAGACAGGAAAATCCAGCCGCTTGTCCTATTGAGCTGATTCTCCGTTTCCTTCAGTCACTTTTGGACTCTAACAGGGCACCTAGCACCATTAAGGTATACACTGCCGCAATCTCTTTCTTCCATGAGACAGTGGGAGATGTTACAGTTGGTAGACACCCTCTAGTGTCTCAGTTCATTAAGGGAGCACACCGCCTGCGACCAAGCAGGGCTCCCAGGGCTCCATCATGGCAACTCCCCTTGGTATTACGGTCCCTGATGCAGTCTCCCTTTGAACCCATAGGGCAATCCAGCCTTAAGTCTCTATCTTACAAAACAGCTTTCCTCCTGGCTATATGCTCTGCCAAAAGGGTGAGTGAATTGCATGCTCTGTCTATAAGTGACGATTGTCTAAGATGGAGGGCAGGTGACTCAGGTGTGTCTCTCTGGCCAAACCCCTCGTTTTTGCCTAAGGTCATAAACCATCAGACGGTAAATCAGGTGATCGAGATCAGCACTTTTCAACCTGATCCGGCTCTACTACAGGAGGAAGCCGACCTGCCTATGTTGTGCCCAGTAAGGGCACTGAAGGCTTATATTGCACGCACAAAGTCTCTGAGGGGCTCATACTCTCAGTTATTTGTCTGTTTTGGGGGTAAAAAAGTCGGCCACCCTGTGTCTAAACAGTGTTTGTCCCATTGGATCGTTAATACTATCGCTGAGGCCTATTCTGGACAGAACATACCAGTCCCAGATTCCTTGGTAGCTCATTCCACCAGGAGTATGGCCACTTCCTGGGCTGCTTTAAAGGGGGTCCCTCTTTCAGAAATATGTGCAGCAGCAACATGGAGTGCCCCCTGCACATTCTCTAGATTCTACAGGGTCAATGTGGCTTCCCCCACACCATTGGCTTCCGCAGTGCTGCTCTCAGCTGCTGGGCGAGGATGTGAGGCGATAGAGTCCTCCGTTCTTCGCGACCCTGATGATACTAGTCATCCGTGTTAAGACCGTGGTGACGGTCTGAGGGAGGTCGAAATAGATCGTAAGTTATGACCATAACTATGGATCTATGAGACCGACCGATGACCGTCACCCTCTTTTGTCACTCAGAACGGGCTGAGGCGTTCAGACAAGGAGGAGGCGGCCGCGCTCACCGGGGAGCTTTATGGGCGGTGAGCCCAGCCCCCTTAAGGTCACTCACGTGACATTGTTGATATTTGGTCTCGAGGATAGGGAGATGAGGACATCATTCGTGTTAAGACCGTGGTGACGGTCATCGGTCGGTCTCATAGATCCATAGTTATGGTCATAACTTACGTTATTTAAGGCATGGCGCTGCGCTTACGCGACGCTTACGCGTCGCTTCAGCGCCCGGTGTAAACCCGGCGTAAGTCAGCCACCTCAGCTCTCTGTCTTTACCACTGGGAGGAAGTCAACTGACTGTGTATGTAGCTGAATCAATGCCAGCACAGATTGTGGTTCACATGTATAGATTTAAAACATCACCACCTAGAAATAAAATGTAGGAACTTTCTGTCGAGCACAACGGAATGTGTGATTCATTATATTATTCATTCAGAAGATGCACCACATTCAATGTGATCTACATAAAAAAAAGAAAAAAAAAGAATTGAATTTAGGGTAAATTCTATTCAAGCCCAACTGAGTGTGAAGCTATCAAGGCTGCACTGCGCTGAATCATGACTCACTCGTTCTGAAAGAATAAGGTGATGCTTTGAAAGAAAAGAGGAATTTACAACGCCGGTAAATCTAAGGATTTCGATGCGTGGTAGACGGCAATAAGATCAAGGCAAGTACGCTGTTCAGGGCTGAGAAGAGAAATATGAAGAAAGAAGGTAAGAAGCACGCGAACCAGGTGGATCAAACAGAGAGAAAGTATAAATGACTAAAACCACAGATATCAGTCGGTCACAGCGGATCAGGAACACACTGCACAGGTATTTGACATCAGAGATGCTTTTACAACGAGAACTATTATTTCCCCTTTAGCAGTAAAGTTCAATTATTGGCACAAAAATGAAGACAAAATTTGTGATTAGGAAGAATCATTTTAGCCATGGTAGCACCATAGGATTCACTAACTTTTTAATGAGGTTTTTACGAAGATTCTGACATTCACCAATGTTTTGTTCTTATGTAAGACTCACTCAAAAGAGCCCTGTGTGACTTTCTCTCGATATTTAGCTTTCCCTGAATGTGTAATTGCATCCCAGGTATAGTTTTTTTGTGTTTATTGTGTTTGATTTCTTGACATGCTAAACATTGGCCCTTTTATGGCACATGCTTTCAATTTACCAAGACAATCGAATATATCAATATCAACAAATCTGCAGTTGAAGAAACACGGCATGAATCTGATGTCAAGATTTCTTGGGAACTTCCTCAAGAAAAAATTTGATAAAAATTCAGAAGATAATATTGGCTGTAAGAATGAAAATCTGTGGATGAAACTCTGCTGGTCTTTCCCGGATCTCAGTTGGTTTTGAACTCATTATCTTTCTCTTGTTTTAAATCACTTTGTAACTTTGTTGATATAATTGTCTTAAAAAAAAGATTTCATAATTATATCATCATTATTCTCCTGTGGTGCCACCATCAGTTTGGGCTCAACAATGTTATCAACATAATCTACTTGGGTTGTATCGATTTCATTTATTAGTGTAATTTAAACTACTGTAAAAACCCGATTGAATTAAGCTGGAAAACAAATATGACATTGACAATTCCTTGATGCCCGGATATACAGCCATTCAATCACGAGAAGGGACTTTATATTTTCTCTGACATTCAATTTACAGGTTTCTTTTGAGTGTGCTATTATCATTCTAATGGCAAAACATAGGAATCCATGTTTCCATCCATGACCGAGGGCAAAGTCACACATACGCTAATGGGAGGCCGATATCACAGGTCAAAGTTCACCAGTGTTGAATTCCATGCTAAGCCACTCTGCGATTTGCCTCGCCACAGCAAGCAAATGTTTTATTCACCTCCTCGCTCGCTTGCACAGATTGCAGGGGAAGGTGCGTCCCTCAAACATTTGCATAAATGTCACCGGGCCCTTATGAGCTAAACAAGCATTCACACCAACAGGCAATTTAGTGACGTCTGTAGCAAAACAGTGATTTAGTCTCAGAGGTCTCTTCACAATAGTGAAATAAGGTTTGATTGCATATTGAAAATAACAGGGCGTTAAATTGTAATTTTCCGCCATGTGTCTGTCCAGCTCCCTGCCACATAGATACACGGTTGCCATAGAAACCCCTACATTTGATGTTGCATACAAGGTAGTCATAGAAACCTACAGAAGATTTTGCTTTTGGGAAATAGCCTGTATTCATATGACATTTTTCTCTGTGCTGTCCCAAGGACACTTCAAACAGATGGGGAAAACTGGGATCGAAGAGCCATCCTTCTGGTCAGTGGACGACCGCTCTACACCCTCAGCCACATCCGCCCCACATGGGTGCCATCCATCTGGGTTATTTGTCAGTGTGCAAAAGAAAGGGAAAAAAAGAAGCGAATGACAATGATCGGAGCCTCCTTCAAAACGTTTTTTGTGCAGCTTCTAAAAGCTCCTGAGTTTCATCCGTTCCACTTATTGAAAAGTGCTGGTTCACAGGCGGCGGATGATATTAACCCACACTGTGCTCGCAGCATCGAGCCGACCTCAGGCAAACACTGGCTCCTCTGATTATAGCCCCATGTGTGGAAGAGTCTCACTGATCCTATCCATGGAGAACCCTTCAACAAATGACTGACTGTAATTGATGGAAAGGAAAAGGAAGCAGTCACACACACCACTTCACACAGGCAGATGAGCACAGTGTGACTCATACTTAATTTATTATGATGGATGATTGGATGTCAACACACGGGAAATGTTCCAGTTCGGCACGTCACAGCCTCAGCTTGAAAACCCCAAAACTCAAACCTCATCATTTATTTAAACAGAAAATCATGGAGGAATACAGCTTCTGTTGTTGTAAGAAATTATGTTTGTGTGTTTGATCACTGGAAAGAAAGAATCATAAATCTTCCTGCGAAACGATTACCTACGTCCACTCATATCGCAGTCAACGTGTATTGTTGATAAAGTTTAATAGAAAATCCGATAGTGTACATAAAATATTTAAGCCTATCTAGGTTCGAGAAAACACCTTTGTAGAAAATATAGAAATGTCAATTAGAGTTTGATTGTTGGTTTATTTGTTGGCAAGATCACACAAAACCTATCTATCCCATTTCCACCAAACCTGGTGGAAGGTTTGCGGCCTGAGTCTGAAACGAATCGATTCAAATTTGGCGTGGATGCCGATTAAGTGGCTCAAAAGGTAGAGTGGATCGTCCACTGACCAGAAAGACGGTGGTTCAATACCTGATTGCTCTGGTCTGCATTCTGAAGTGCTCTTGGGTAAGATACTGAATCTCAAATTGACCCTGACAGTTGTGTCGCTTGTGAGTGAAATAGTCGATGACACTAGAATAAGTGTTGGATAAATACAGTTCATTTCCCATCCAGGATCTTTTTGATATTGAAGCATGGCTCATTTTTCTAAATGTTCATACATTTTTCAATGAATTATGCACAGATCTTGATTAAAAAGACAAATCCATCCACTTTTTATGACATTTGTGTACATTTGTGTTCAGATCCATAGTTACAGATTTAAAATGATTATTTTCCCAGTTGTTGCTACCTGAAGCATATTTAACATTTGCTGCTTTATAAAATTGCGCTAAGATAATTTATTTCGATCAAACACATGTAGTTAAGTGTTAAAATATATGGTTTTCAAGACCACTGAGTCGGACAAAGTCAATTATTTAGATTACTTCTTGTTTTAATACATACATTTCTATTATAAGATCTTCACCATCAGAGTGTTTGGCCTTGGCGGAGGAATCCAATTTACTGAGGGCCACTCGAGTTTGCATTGATTGTGACTTCACCATGAAGAAGCGTCTGTTTGGTTCCTCATATAATCTCAGCTGAACACTTGAGGTTCCGCAGATTTATACAACACCAATAATTTTCTTTTTGGCTTGATCGTGTTTGTGATGATTTGCTGATGGACACCCGCTCACATTTATCTGACCGACAACCAGAGGGATGGTGCCCAGTCGCTGAGAAGCTGCTTTTAGTCGATGAAAACACAACCGGCTCCTGGGGGCAGTGACGTTTCTCATCGGGCCCACACACTGTGTTTTTGTCACTGAGAATAATATCTGTATTGTCTGTCCTCTCACAGAAGCGATGGACACTATAGTTGTTTTTTTTTACTCTATTATACCTGAGATGAAACGGCTGCTGTAGGGGGTCTGAATACTCAGCTGCACCCACTGGGAATAAAAGACGCACTTCACCCCTGGGAGCCACTCTGTTGCTGCAGAAAATCCGATGTGATGAAACCACTTTGAGGCAGAAGAGTGTGGGGGGGGGGGGGGTGGAACATTAAATATGCCATCGCACTGTAGATAACAGCAATTTACTTCCTGTTTCTCTGCGGTGTACATGCAAGACTTGCTAAAACAAAGGATCATCCCTGTCAATCAAATTTGCCTGCGCTCCTGCCTGAACCTGAATGACCTGAACTGACAGATTCCCTTCGATGGCTGTGCGACGCTGACGCAGAGGCACCGTCTCTCCATGGACTTGTTGAAGTGTGAATGCGGTGTTGGTGAAATGAGAAGCCGAGGTTATTGCACAATGACAACCTGATGGATGAGAAGTGAAGTGGAGGGATAGGCAGCGCTCAGAAATCCATATCCTCAGACTTGTCAGAGACCAGAACCGTAATATGACCCGACTGGGGGGGGAAAAGGGAAAAAATCGACACAGACAATTTGAAATATCAGTTTAAATATCCTTAAAAAAAATCCCTATAAAGAATCACCACTCTGGTTAAGTTGCAGAGTCAGTGACATCTTTTAAAAATATGTTTGAAAAAATAAAAACGCCTTTTATTAATCCCACTTCCCCATTTTCATTAGCTACATGTGTTATCTTTGTTATTGTTATTGATTTTATACATTACTTTGATTGCTTCTGTATCATTTTATCCCTTGATCTTATGCGCCCTAGTACTGAAATGTTTGTATCCTTTTTCAACCATGTAAAGCACTAAGTATTCTTCTCTCCACTATGCAGAAATTGAGCCTTATTATCCTGGACAGTCGCAATCAGGGGATGGAGCCAATCACGAGTCCGTCTCAGCTGTCAAATGACAAATTAAAACCAGAAAAATGTGTGATGAGAACTATATCTAAAATGATAGAAACTATTCATTCACATGGAGGTAGGATATAAGACTTCCTGGTGCCTCCTCCACCTCCTCCATGTTTGAGCAGGGATTTTTTCCCGCTGCTTGTTGCTGATAACGCGGTACAGTTTGTTGTTGTTGTTCCTGTTTGCAAACGACTAAACTAGGTCACTCTCCTGTTCCGGAGCCAGTGTACAGACAAGATAATGAGTAACAAACAGTGGCCGACTCAGCTGTGTGGGTTTAATGGGCCGTCTGTGCCAAACCAGCCACTATAGGTACATGCGCTCACCAGTTACTTGCTTATTTTAAAGGGAAACAGCCAAATTGCCACTTAAAGGGATAGTTCACCCATAAATGAAAATTCACTCATTGTCTTGTCTCCACACATGACTCCTCTGTTATCCTCCTCCAGAGCTGCGCGTGGATCACAGACAACATTCAGGCTCAAAACATGGTGTAAATTATGCCTTTTAAAGTCGAATCAGAATGTCGGGGCTTCCAGAAACTTGGATGACACCACAGCAGCAGCATAGGGGTGAGTATAATAAGTGAATTTTCATTTTTGGTCAAACAATCCATTTAATGAGTCTGTTTCACAATTTTTCTGGTCGTCATATGAATTAACTTCCATTTATTTTTAAATTAAAAAAAGAGCTGTGGCTGAGGAAACGACAGCATCTCTGTACGTCTGTGTCTCTGCTGGTCTGCATCACACAGCGTTTCCATTAACAAGGGCCCACTGTGGCCCCCCTCTCCTGATCCCCTGCTGTGCTGTGAAGTGACACTTGTCACACAGAGAAATTGAAGCCATGTTTTCCTCCTCAGGCTCCAAACTCAGAAATCTTCAGCTGAGAATCTTCACCTTAAAAACTGACTTCTGCTGTTAGGAAGGCATCAACAATGTTGCAGTTTTTACAAAAATGAAGAATTATTTGATATTTGTACGCCTGCACTTGACATAACTGTAATAATACGATGCTCAGTGTCTTTAATAAGCAAAAAGTCGCATGTTGGAATAGTGAGAGGAACATCAACGCGTTTATTTGTACACAGATGTGCTGAAGAATTTCAGTGCTGCTATTGAAACGCTGCCAGTACACACACGGTCATGTCATGATGATCCTTTGAAGACATTCAATGAAGCATCATTTCAAGGCTGAGTAATGTATTCCCCACACAAAGAATCAATGCTGTTTACTCACAAACATCTTTCTCCTCCACACAAACAACAACGGTTAGTCAGAAAGCCTTGAAATTGCCCAGAAACCAATCCAATCCGTATGTCTCCGCCCTTCACGGATACTGACTCGAGTGGATGCTGTTGCTATCGCTGTTAATGTGATGAGACTCAACAAGCCTCATCCCGACGAGGACCATAAGACCATCAGACATGAGGGGCAAGAGGCGAGAAGCATCTGTCTGCAACATGTCAGAGGCTGCATCTTCCCCTCACCCGGAGAAATGTCCTTTGCAGAAATCCCGCAGAGACTTGATCTGCTTTTCACTTCGAAACATGCTTTCAGAACTGTGTTAAATGTAAACGCTCTACATGATACACTGTAGATCATTTCAATCAACTGAATCATTTTGGTAGTATTTCTAAAAGTCAGTATTACCCTTCATGTCACGATTTGAACAATGAAGGAGATTCCAGCTGAATCCAGTTTTGTCACCAGGCAGAGTAACACAAAGATGCTTGGTTGTGTTGCGCATTAATCTTTGATCTCTCCTCTCTCCTCTCGTCCTTAGCAACTTAGTTTATAATCACAACTCAGAGACACCATGTTTCATATAGACACCAAACAATACTGTGGACTATGAGTAACCTTCTCTGGTGAAGACACGATAAACAAAAGGTATTGACTTTATAAAATATATTTTTATTTAGCCAAGAAATCATTCAAAAAAATCTATAACTTCCTTGAGTCTATGAAAATATTAGAATATTTAATTATGAGCTTCTAATCCTTTGCAAATGGGATATGGCAAATTTAGTTTATATGATAGCTAGAACAAAATTGATCTCATCATAAACATGCCAATGTGTTTTAGTGCATAAATGAGTTAGATAGTGAGGCATGAACACTTTTAAGTAGCTGTGTACAGGTAATTGAAGTATTAAGAGCATATATGACAAAGACTGAAGACACAACGCCAGCAATGATATATTCTGATGAAGTGTGAAATGACAAAGGTCACATCTGATGAAGACAATTAGGTGTTTTTGTGGCACATGCTATTTACAGCAGGATGCGGAGGTCTTGTCCGGCAGCTGCACCCCCCGTCAGCTCTTCTTATTTAATATGACTATGTAAATGAGTTTGGTCAGCTCCAGTCACAACAGACTCCTCTTCAATAAGGCATCTCCAGTGCAGGCAGCTCGGTGGACTTTCACAAAATCTGCTCATTATGCAGACGACAGCCAAAGCAAGAATACTTCATCAAGTATGGGGGGGGGGGGGGGGGGCAGCATTTGGAAAATGAAAAACCTCTGCGACTAATTAGAAAGGAAATGGGCAGAAGACTATTCTGAAAAAATATCTGTATAGTAAACATGCGTCCCACTGTGGCAGATTAAATATCCTCCATGAAACAATGCTGCCCTCTGCTGGACAAACCTGAGCTGCTGCAATTGCAAGTAACGTATTTACATCATCTGACCAAACTATCGATGTTTATGACAGTTTCAAACTGCTTCTTTTGTCTCAACAAAATAAAGTCAAAGATATTCAGTTCACAATGATATAAAACTATATCCTGGTATTTCAAAACTTAAATCAAAAGTTTTTATTTGATAAATTGTTTTAACTTTGTTAATCCAAATAACCAGTCAATTAATTGTGCAGGAGTGAGTATGTATATATTTGTAAATTTAACTGTAAATCTGTGGAACTACATTTACATAATTTGTAAATTGCAACCCAGTGTAAAGCATAACTATAAAAATGAGCTCATATTTCTTCCTTGAGCAGATTTATCTTCATATATGAAATATACAGTATTTCAGTTTAGATCTGTCAAGGCTGGGACAGTGTGTGGAATCCAAAACTAACCATGAGGGAAATTTAAAAAAAATTGTTTGAAATTGTTGAATATTCCCACATGCAGCTGCACAGGTGTCCCCCACACGTACTGTAGTTTGATGACAAGGCAGAAGTTAATCCAAACAACTTTGCTGCATAAAGTCTAAAACAACTTTTTGATTCCTCCCCCTCACATCTCTATTGAACCGTTGCCTGAATCACCTCGATAACAAGCTTCATCTCTCAGTGGCTCAGTGTTTACAGTGTCATCACATTCAAATCAATGCAGAAATTCAAACTGTAGGCATCTTTGAAATAATTTATTCAATATTCATATATGGTAATATAATGGATTAATCCCAATCAGCATATAAAATAGATACAGAGCAAATCATTGGTAAAAATGACGGTTCCTGCTGGGAAGGTATGTGCTTATATTATTGAAGGCGGTAAAATCTGAGCAACTTCCAAGAGAATTTCTTCATGTGACAATCATTGATCGTGGATATTGAAATCCCAGATGTGCAGTGTCTATTAGATAAAATAGCAGAGCTCCAAGTTTAAATGGTGGCCTGTGTCTAAGAAAGGCTGCAGTTGGACTGTTTGGTCTCTCTCCCCTGAAACAAAGAGGAAACACGGTTAGACTCACTTTCACATAGAAAACATTTTCTTATATAATAAAAAATACAAGAAAAGCAAATAAGTCTTTTGTCTCCTGCCATCAAGAAAGTTCAAATAAATTCAAATACTAAGGAGGACCGAAGCTGTCAACTTAAAATTAATACACAAATGAATAAACGTTTCACATTACATGCACAAAAAAATATCAAAATAAATGTAGGCTTACATTTAATGATAAAATGTGCCTAAATTGATTTGCTTTCAATTGCTTCTTTACTTATCCACCTATGTATTAATTTTCTTGTTTGTTATTCAAATGTTGTTTTATTTATAAATAATTAGAAAAAGACAATTAACTACAAAAACAAAACAAGAATTACAATGAGTTAATTGGTCATTTTCATCCAGCACTTAAGGTCATATTAATGTATTTGTTATGTTTATGTATTTGTAAATTTATTTATTTTGACAGTTTTGGTCCTCCAAATCTGCGGTTGCCATGAAAGCGGTGTACCTACATGTGATGGTATGTTAGCATGCTAGCATGCTAATGTCGGCTAAGCTTTCCGGGTACCTGTTGTCTCTGCTGCTGGCGTCGGAATTCTTCTTCACTGGCAGCGAGAGCCTGAGCGAGAGCCAGATCCTCCTGCTCCTGAGGGCTGAGACACAGCGACACAAAAACACATCAAGACTGAGACTTGGAAAAATAAAACTAAAACTAAGTTACTACACAAAACACTTAAAACAGATGACACAGTCTGTGCATGTGGATACAAACGGGGTAAATATATAGCCAACTGCCCTCTCATTAGTTCGGACTGAAAACTCACTGAGTTAAAACAAGTAACTTTGAGCTTTTGATGGTGATAAATTCATCTAAGAAGGTCTGTTTTCAAAAATCCTCACTTCATATTACTCACTAAAAAACTATTCATGAGTAATGCCAAAACAATAGATGACAACTCCAATATATTATATTATATATATTATATATTATAAAATTGCTAGAAAGATGGAACTATAAACTTGCTGAATGCAGTTGAACTAGAAACGATGTACAAGCAGGATGGGATCATCTCTTTCCTGCTGAGCTCTCCTAAACGTTTGCAGGTCCTCTCAGAGCAGTCAATTTAATGAATAATGCTTACTTAAAGGCGCTACGTGCCAGAGTCAAATGGTGGATCGATTTCCACCCTTTGTTAAATCTGACAATCAGATCAACCCGTTCTGAAGTGCCTGCTGCTGTGGGCCTTCTGCCAGCTGAAGCCGCCTTTTCAAATAATATTCACATAATGCACTCAGATATGTGTTTTTAAATATTTACTGCGAATTAAACCATTAATGAGTGGATGGAAAAGGCCATAGGCAAAAGTAACTGTTGTTACATTAGTTTGAAACGAAGGGGGGCCAGAGCATTTTATTCTAGAGGCAGAACAAACATAAATAATATTCACTACTGCAAATGAAAAGAGCAAAATAAACTTGATCCACTTTGCCGGCTTTTACACACTTTTGGATTCAATGTTTGTTTGTAAAGCTCCTTGTTTTCTTCCCTGACCCCTTTAAATCTTAATGTGATAGTTTTACATCTCATAAATCTTAACACCATGAATGTCAACAGCCAAGCTTGCATCAGAGCGCTGTTGTTTATTTAACCACGTTCATTCAAGTTAGTTACACACGCCATATATTTTGGTTCCTACCGGTCACACACTCTTCGGCTCCATCTTTCCTCTCTGTTATGAAACATCTGTTTGATGCTGGAGCTAAATGAAGAGAAGACTCCGCCACACGGACACGAGTAACTCCGTAATCCAAAAGGTTCGGATGAAGCGTACTCACCTGAGGGCCGGCTGCACTGGCGGCCTCGACTCAGCCAGAGACATCTCCAGAGCCCTTTGTAAAGCCTGCTCCTCCGTCTGCAAGGACAGCAACAGAGCCGCTCAGTCATGTTCACATTTCACTCTCATTGGGGACATTTGGAATCGGGTGATATCATGTGCATACCATGCCGGCCTGAAATGAAGCTGAAGGCGGTATAACGCTCTGTGCGGAAACAGAAGTGGGGATCCGCTGGGTGGTGCTGAGAAATGGGGGGTTGAAAACAGGAGCAGGGGGAAATAATGATTATTCTGTTAGATGAAGTCAGTATCAATTTTTTCACACAAACACATTTGAGTGGACAGAACGGAAGTGCTTACCCACTGTTGTGGCCTCTGGTGTTTGCCATCACACCGTTAGGAACAGGTCTAATGTTCCCTGAAGCAGCAGATGAACCGGAGCAGGAGGCAGAGGTGGAGGTAGAGGAAGCACTTTGGGCTCTCTTTGCAGCAGCATTGCTAAAATATAAAAAAATAAGTCAACCGCTCTTGCTGTGATATTTTACAGCATAATGTTATGTTAATGTTAATGTAATTACTATACACACCCAGGTTTGGACAGAGGTTTTGCCGTTTGCCCGCCAGTCTTACAATCATGGTCAAGTGAATGCCGGTGTTTAAGACAGTAATTTAAATGGCACTGGTCGCAGGTCACGCGAATCATTTCCTTCTGCTTACAGCCTCCTTTAGAACATCTATTTGTGAAAATCTACAAAAAAAAAGACAAAGGTTATTTATTTGATCCTGTAATTTTGAAGCGGTACAACTCCTCGACTTTTTTGGATCAATTAAAGTCATACCTTTCTCTTTCTCTGTGCAGGATCCGATTTGCAGTCACGGTCAATGTGTTCCCCGACTTTAATGTCAGGCATCTCCCCTCTCTTGATGGGAATGGGGATGTTGCACAAAGGACACACTGGGACCTGAATGTCCTATAAAATCAGATATTAAACAATTATAGATTTTCATGAAATTAACGTATTGCCACAATGTGGAATCATACAAAATTCTGTTCATTTCTTGTTTAAACAGAACTGGGTTGTGGATATTTTCCAGACTTTGCCTTTCACATATGAAGAACGCAGCAGAAGATTTTCAGGGTGTGACATGTTTACGACAACAAAAAATCTCAGAACTTTCAAGCGAGTGTTGAAGTCTGGGCAGAGCATCCAGGATGTAGGATAAGATGTGTTAAAGAATCTCAAGTCTGAATGTCTATTCTGTGAGACTGGGAGTGGGTGGAGTGGGCGGAGAGATTGAGCTGTCAGTGCACAGGGGCGGAGAATAGAGAAGGGGAGGTTATATAAAGGCTGGGTGTGTTCTTTTCAAAACCCTTTTTCTGAAACGATGCTGCCACAACAGTAAATGTGTCTGTTTGTTTTATATGGCTTTGAGTATTCATACATGCTATGCATCCAAATTGAATTATATAAAAAAGGTAGAATTATATAAAAATAATCTGTAAACAATCTGTTTAAATCTATAGGGGAAGTTGTTTATTTTGTTATTCTTTATTTAGCTATATAAAATTATTTATTTCCAATAAATAGGACCAGAGGAAGGCTTGAATGATTCCTTCTTAACCTTAGTGGATGTAAGCTTTGTTGTTATTCTTATTTAAGGTTTACATGGAAAGATCTTGATTTGAGTTTGTTTATTGTACAGAAAAAAATCATCCATTCCTCCATCGACCTCACCCACTAAATGGTTAAATGGCACTTGGATCCTTGTGTTTAAATGTGCACACCAGCTAGAGGCTCTATGTTCCAGTAATCCTTTCACTACTGAATCAAGTATAGAGGTTATATTCTTTTTCATAATGTATAAATAAAGAAATCATGTGTTTCTGTTGGCGTGGCATTTCTCCCGAAAGCTCTTGACTCTCATCCGCTTTCTACATGAGTGTCTTCTACATGCACGGCACCTCTTTTCTTATCTCTGAGATATTTGTCTTCTTCCAATGTTGCATCTGCTGTGTTAGAAATATTGTTCACATGCCCACTCAACACATTTTTACTGCTGAATTCTCACACAGACTGATTTGGACATTTCCTCATCATTTTCCTACGGGACTGGCAGGAAATTTCTGTTAAAATGTGACTGACTTTGAAATCGACATGTCCGACAGCAGCTTGATTAGAAGTATGACGTGTTCTGATATAATGTAATTGCATATACATGCTTGTATGAGATGTACTAAAAACACGTGCTTTAGTTTTTACCTTTTTATAGGACGACGTGCATTGGTGAGTTGCATAGGTTATGTGATCCTTGCAGAAAATCTCTTGACAGGCGTCACATCTCATGGGAAGAAAATCTGGAACATTAGGATGAGATTTCAGCTTTCAGCTTTCAGGATCAAAAACAAACTCACACAGACAAGCAGGACGGGATCGTCTCCTTCCTGCTGAACTCACCTAAACGTTTGCAGGTATTCTCAGAGCAGTGTTCGCCTAAATCTGGAAACTCCATCGCAGAAACAAGCCCGTCTCCCGCTGACTGAGGTAAAATCTCCACAACCTGCAGGAGGAGGGAAGAAGGCAAAAGTTCAGAGGTTCACTCAAACCGGTGGCAGGTAAAATGCTGACTGTCAACAGTGGGACAGGGTTGACTCACTGCATGCTAGCCACCGTTAGCTACAGAATTAGCCTTGTCATCGCTGGGTTAGCCACTGCTTGTATTGTGTCAACACGGCTGACTGTGAAGTTAGCCTAGGGGAGAGTCCAGCTAGCAGGCAGATGTTGTGAGCCCCCGCTAAGAGCTACCCACGTAAACTAACTTAAACGATTAGGTTGATTGCGTAACTACAGCTTACGTTATTTACGTTCCTGAGGTAGGGACTTGGCTTAACAACGCTTATTATAGAGTGGACGTCGAGCAAAGTCATGATGACAATTTCTAAACCTGCATCAGCTAACAGTTGTTTATTAGCAACACCGATGCTAGCTGGGTGTTAGCTTGTGTGTCGCTAAGCAAAAGGCCAACGCTAAAGTAAGCGCTACTCTGTCTATACAACATCATTGGAGCAGATACAGACGAATATACGAATATACATATTGTTTTTTAAGACTTAATCTCGAAGTAAACAACGGTGCACATACCGATACACAGCATTAAACAAAGTGTTCTGTTAGCCGAGTAGCTAACTCAGCTAGCCAGCTCGATCTGACAGTTGCTCTCTACTTGTTTTACTCACCGGATCCGCTTCGTGTTGTAGCCAAGGACGAAGACGTTTTCTCGACTGATCCGATCGAGCTGCGACTTTAACTCCTGTTCTCTGACAGTGGTTTAAACCGCAGATCCCTGAGCACCTCTATCTGTGTGTGTCTGTGCCTCTCTCTGTGTGTGTGTGTTTTTAACCGAGCTGAGGTGTCAATTTCTGATGTGTCACGCACGCCCCTCCCACATCCACGACGTAACACGACGCCAGGAAATATGATGTCACTGTAGGAGTGGTTTAAGATGTGAACTTTTGCAATATTGCAGCATCAGAAGTAAAACATGGGCATGACTCAGCAAAAATTAACATGCAATGCATAACTGTAAGGATAATATCACACATATATGTACACACACAGCAGTTTATATCTACCCTGAGCCTTAAACTTAGGGTTATATGTTGATAGTCCAGGCAAAGTAGCGTTTTCCGACCGACTAATTGTAAAATAATTTTTTTTAGCATAGATTATTTCTATGAGGTGTCCAGAACAACATACTAAAAGTCCTTAGAAATCCTAGTTGAGGAAAGATGTTTAATTCTCATCAATGTGTACCAATAAGGCCCGGCAACAATACACCCCAAAAGGGCTATTTTTTTCGTTTACTCCTATCAAAATAAAACTTTACACAATGAAAGTAACCATGAAACGTAACATTTTTTGTATTACAAGTTTCTTTGAAAATGAATTTGAATATGCAAAGGAGCTATACACTAATCGACTATGCCCCAAATACACCCAAATAGGCTTAATTTTTTCCTTTACTCCTACCACAATAAAACTTTACATAGTAAAAGTATTTATGAAAAGTAACTTTTTTTGTATTACAAGTTTCTTTTGAAATGAATTTGACAAGCACATGAGCTGGGTGTATTTTGGGCATATTCGATGAGTGTATAGCTCACTTGCATATTAAAATTAATTTTCAAAGAAACTTGTAATACAAAAAATGTTACGTTTCATGGTAACTTTCATTGTGTAAAGTTTCATTTTGATAGGAGTAAACGAAAAAAAATAGCCCTTTTGGGGTGTATTGTTGCCGGGCCTTATTGGCACACATTGATGAGAATTAAACATATTTCCTCAACTAGGATTTCTTGGGACTTTTAGTATGTTGTTCTGGACACCTCATAGAAATAATCTATGCTGAAAAAAATTATTTTACAATTACTTTTATATTTGGCTCCAAAATGGGTTACTTTGCCTGGACTATGAGTACTTAGGTCTTACACCTTCGATCGGAGAGAAAGAGCATTTGAATTCCGTCCGTGTACAAATGGCAGAATTGACAATAAAGTTGACTTAATTTTTTTCGGTAAGAAATTCCGCTGCATTTCTTGCAAGCTGTATTTCAAGTAGGCTCTGTTGGCTCATATATGCACAGAGATGGTTACAGTTTAGTTTAAATGACAGGAAATTAAAGCAATGTGTGAAGGACAGGTTTTGATCTCTACTGCATTAAATTTAACCGATTTTAGTATCGAGCTGCTCAACACAAGACCGAACAACTTGTGTTAACATACTTATTTTCGCTGAGGTGACACTGAGACTTTTAAAGGTATGTGCTATATTTCAGAACAGAATTTAAGTTCCATCACCACGAATAAAGATGTTTTTTATTGTTTGTGTGGAACATCTCCAGTCTTTTAAAGAGGACTATAGTCCTGCTACTTCCTCACTAAACACTAAACTAAAGCACAGAACACCAGCTTGCGTAGGTCAGTCACCTGTGAAGACCAGCATCATTTAGCCCTGAACCAGCCAGAGAAATGCACTCCCTGGGCCGCAGGGATGAGCCAGCCCCACGCCACTACGCTGCCATGGGTGGAACCAGGACACCAGTGGACACAGGAGCTGGGTCCGAACCATACAGTCTATGGTCCGAACTCATGGGTAAGTTTGGCAGGCTGTCGTGTTGGCAGGACTTCAACCAGCTATTCATTGCACAATATCTAATAATATGTAAATTTCAAAACAAAAATGAACCATTACCATTTCAAATTAAATATATATATAAAAAAAAATTAAATTAAATTAAATAAAAAATTAAATTAAATACAATTTTAAAAATAAATTAAAAAAAACTGAGCGCGCACATCCTGCGCAGAAGCCCATTGCCCACATCATGCGCAGAAACCTAATGTGCACATCCTGCGCAGAAGCATATTGCGCACATCCTGCTCAGAAGCCCACTGAGCACATCCTGCGCAGAAGCCCATTGCGCACATCCTGCGCAGAAGCCCATTGCGCAGGAATTGCGCGCAGGTTTTTAAAAAAAATGTTTTACATTTATTTATATTCATTTAATTTAATTTAATTTTTCTTTTTTCTTTTTTTATATTTAATTAATTTAAATTTACATAGTGTAATATATTTTGCAATTAATAGGTGATTTTAATGTTGTTTAGATAATTTATTCACATTTATATCTTCTGCAATACTTGTTGGATTTAAGCAGTACCTATATAAATGCTTAAGTAAATTTGTTTTAATCTTTTTGAAAAATTGTTGTTTTTCTACCCCTTAAGACTGTTCTTTTTCATGAGTAAAACAAATCTTCTTCAATGAGATCTTGTTTAATCATATTTTCTTACCTTTAGTTTATATTATACTAAATACCAGTAGAAGTTGGGAGTCGATTTACACTTAATAGGAGTCATAATAGATTCCATCTTGTAAGAATAGAATTATAAGGTTCTCTAGGGGGTCGACAGCAGCTCTGATGAACTGATCATTAACGATTTGACAAGCCACCCAGAAAGAATTGTCATTTGCTTTCTGCCTTTTTAAATATCTATCCCCGCCAGAGTCCTTGGAAGTAATATTCAGCTTTCATGAAAATGTGCGGAGCTCAGTTTGATTTAAAAAAGTGAGACAGAGCCACATAATTTCAACATCACAATTGGACCTGAATTATTTAGATTCAAGTCTAATCATCCAATCTTCTTTTTGACGATTTACCGAGAACAGATCTCAGATTATGTTCTTGAATTTGAGTTTGGAGTGTAATGGGGTGAAATTGACTTCAATATTGTTTTAGATGGCACTCGGACTAAATCTCTTGGAAACTTGATGGATTAAAATGTTCAAATGGAACTCTTCCCCTTGGTTTAATGCCAGCGGGCTGAGTGGTGTCTTTTTAGCTTCTACCAGTTGATGGCAGCATGGATTCTTCTAATGCTCAGTGAGCTGAGGAGGGATCATGAATACAGACGGAGCACAAAAAGCATCTAACTGCAGTAGATCCACTGCAATACTTGTATTTGCATGTATACTGTCAGCACATGGTGAAAATATTGTGACAGCTCAAAGAAGACAAAATAACCACTTACAATTTAAAGATTTTTGCACTTGAGGGCTCAGCAGTAATCCACAAAAGTCTGAACAAACATTAATGAACAAATGAGACAATAAAGGATCAATAAAACAACTGATTTAAATGAAACGACAACAGCATATTCCTTCTCCGTGGTTTTAATTATAATGTAAGAGTACATCATCAAGAACTGACAGAGGCACTTAGAGAGCACGAATTTCTCTCCTGTTCCGCAACTCCTGCCTCATAAGCTGCCGACGCTGTGGCCAGATGGCTCCATACTCAGAAAACACCTGGCCATCTACACACACACACACATAGACACAAACACACACACAGAAACACACACAGAAGCGTCCCACATGCCTAACAGCCAGAACCTGTTTTCCAACTGATCATCATCACTCAGCAAAGTGTTTGAAGGGATAGAGACAGAGGAAGGAAGGGAATGACATGACACTTTTTTAACCTTAAACCCTTCTGTCATGACTCCATGACTCAGTTAAAAAAAAGTGTCATGTCATTCCCTTCCTAAACACCTAAGTTTATTATAACTATACAATGATAACATTTTATTTTTGACGAACAATAAAATTATAAAAACATTACATAAAAGCTAGATTCAATAGGTATGTATTTACTTTGTTCCCATCCGCTGAAAGGGAAGAACCAGAGGCTCTGAGCGTCTATGATGTTCAATTTGTTGTAATTTTATGCAGGGTAACTCAGTACATTTTACAACTCTAAGATGATATTGCAAAAAATCCCAACTATATGAGAGAATTAATAAAACAGTATTGATTTCTGCAGGGGTATCAAGAGGTCAGAGATCAGGGGTAGAGGTTAGAGGTTATCACCTGCTCAGACACACTGGGCTTTTCAGACACAAATTAATAAACCTGCCTTCTCTGTCCTCTCCAGTGATTTGTCCATCACACCACAAGGTTAATAAAATATGTTTTAACATTTGTGTGTCAGACTATTTGGAATGAAAGCAAACAGCCACTAGAGGGCAGAACAGGCCTTTTTATGGACACTGAGGCAGGTGAGAGGTTTCCAGAAACCCTGACACAGGGTCAACAAGGCCTCACTAAGGTCTGTGTGTAGCACTGCTGTTCCCTGTCGTGTTCATAATGTGTGTGTGAGTGTGAGTGTGTGTCTGTGAATCCACAAAACGTATAAGGCAGAATGTGGCAGCGTGGTAGTTTTTCCTGTAAAGGGCGACATGGAACACAACATGTTCAAGAAGTGGACCACACAATCAGACAACAACCAGTGAAGTCAAAAATATAACTCTCAATGCACCACGACAAAAAACTACACAGACAATGATAAAGCCCTGAGTTTGTTGTTAGTGCATCTGAAAAGTTCCCGTCTGTAGTTTTTGTGTCAGATTGTTGTTTTACAGTGTGTTTCTACAGTAAAAAAATCTCTGGGGTTTTACATATTCGTTTTTTTCTTTTGTACTACAGCAGATGGCCAGGCCGTGGAGTACAGTCACTCCCTCTATTAGCTCTTTGCAATGGGAGGAACCAGCAAGGGACTGCTGGCTATCCTGCCATCACGTCTGGCTCCAGCCAACACAAACCACACAAGCCCAGCAACTAGTTAGTATTGGACGATTATCATGAATAAATAGCCGCGTTCCTCAGGCCATGTTTTGACTCCATGCCCTCCAAAGTTTATGCAACTCTAATGAAAGTAGTGATTTACACCTTTATAATGTATGTGTAGTTTATTTATAGCACACACACACATACAGGAAGCTGTGAGGGAGTTGTCCATGGTGCTTAAAATCAAATAAACCTACAATTTCCTATGCAAAGAAGCTATATGAGCTCCAATCAGAGACAATATCTATCTATCTATCTATATATATATATATATGCACCTCACTGTTTCACCCATCCAAACCCATTTGGGATTATATGCAGGATGGCTTAAAATTTGGAGAGGCGACACTTTTTTGTCCCCCCCCCCCCCCCCCCCCCTCCTCTATATTCCTGTAGAGTTGAATTATTAGATTGAAGTTGAATAATAAGCACCGAGTCAAACAGCACACCCTTCATCTGCGGAGCTGTAATTAACGTGGGGCAAAATGCAGGAGGTGGCGAAGGAAGGGGGGGGGGGGGCGGGGGGCGAATGCAAATTATTCTGCACAAAGGCTCCTCACAAATTGGCGTCACCATTTCTCAAATTATATCATTACTATATTTTGAAAATGTTAATCTGTTGAGCGGATTTCCCGGGGGAGTTGAGTAAATTAGTTCTATTTCCGAGGCTGCCTCTCTGCAAAGGCACGGCAGCGACAAGCACCTCTGATTTGCTGATTACAATTAGACTCCCCAGTTTGGGCTCCTTCAAGCATTGATAATTTTCGGCATATTAAGCACGTTTTAGCAAAGGTGATAAGTCAGTTTTAATTGAAATGAAATTATTATTCTAATGGAAGTTTGGTTATTATTATTAGGAGGCACCAGTCATTCTAGCTTCATTTTTAATATATAAATACTGGGGAGTTAAGAAAAAAAAGATTTTGAAGGGCATTAGGGTGTCAGGATTGAATGAGGTAATTTGAAGGGAATTACTTTCTCTTCTATCAGAAATGAACTGAATTAAAAGTCCAAATCAATCGCTTTCACTGCTCCATTCTACTTTGACAGCGGCACAATTACAGATAATTAGATGGGAGGAAACTTTTAATTGTGGGATTAGAGGGGGAGAGAATTTGTAGGATCAGAGGGAAAATTTCCAGGCAGAGTTTTCTTGCTTATAAAATCGAATCAAAGGATTTGCGAGCTTAAAATGGCAACCAGCTCTTTTTCTTCCTCTCTCCACCCCTTTCCACTGTTTAATTGGAATTGCATCTAGTTCATCCAAATCATCCAAAACAATTAATTTAGATTTAATTCTATAATTATCATCAAATCGAATAATGTGCAACCTAATTTAGATAGTTAAAAATTAACGTGCGTGAAGTTAATTGAGTAATTAAACTCCTAAACTGCCGCCTATTAATTTGCCTGCCTAATTAAAAATGAATTTGATTCTGTGCTGCTGAACTAGGTATCAGTGTTGGATGGGCATGTTGATAAAGCTCCTGTCTTTTTTTAGGGTTGGGGGTGGGCGGGGGGGTGGGAGGTACAGGCTATCATCTGAACACCTTGTGTATATGGAGTTGGCACTCATGTGTATTTCAGTTATCTGGTTATCTGCAGTCAGGTGAGTTTGCAAAATCCTCTTACAAGTGAGACTCAGGCAAACAGAGAAAACAGCACAGAAAATTGGCATTAAGGAGACTCTAAGAAAAGATAAAGTGCAAGTGGAAGTTGGTTGATATCAGTTTTGCCTGGTTGCAAAATAAACAACAAACTTTGATTGGTATGTCAATTGCATGAGGTAAGAGGCTGTATGTTTGGACTTCTGGGTCTGTAGAGACTTTGTGTTGTGAGGGATGGGCTGTGCTTCTTCCCTGATGTTATCACTGTGGTCAGTGGGGGACTAAACAGCCTGTAGATGCCAACTTGTGAGCGATTAACACACCTACATTTTAATATGAGGCAGCAACAGATGACTGATGACACAATGACTGGCTGCAAACGTAATAAAACATGGATTGTTGGTTGTTTTTGGAAAGAGGGAGTTGCTTTTTCCTAAAAATCCCTCAGATTTGAACTTAAGGTTCATATTCAAATGAGCAGCTTCTTCTTCTTGTTTGTTAACTGTTTGTGATAAAACTCTCTAAAAACAGGGGGTAGGTGGGGGATGTAATGTGTGGCGGTGAATATCTGTCAGCCTCCACCATTTATTTGTCCCTGTGATTCCTCTCATTGGATGGAAAGTTAATCAATTAGTTCATAGGCCCTATGTGCTCCCTTATTGATTCTGACCAACAATACATAAATGCAATAAAGACGCTGCTGCAAGCAAAGACTCAACAAAGAAATCTCAATAAAAGGAAATGAAAATAAATATATATATATACATATGTATGTGTATTATTATACTTTCCCCTCTGAACAGCTGCCAAAAGGGCCAGTTGTAAAAAGGTAACAAGGCAGGGCTGAATGCTGGCCTTGTTCCCCTTATTATCGGGTTAATTAAAGCTAGAATCTGACAATGTCACCCGGTTGTAGAAAAACGGATTTAAATGCAATGTCTCTGGAGACTGTGTCAAGGGGGCTGCTGTTCATTGAGCTCATGTGAGGGGACAGCCCTCATATAGATGTATGTATAAATATATACATGCTTGGAATTGACGCAAAAGCAATTATTGAATTTTAGATGTTCAAGAAAAAGAGAGAGAGAGAAATGAATGGGGGAGGAATAATTCATAAGATCTGGTCCATGTGCGTAAAAATTAAAGTTGAAATAGGAAGAGGGCGGCTTCAAAGAAAAGCCAAGTCAGTGCTGCTGCTGCTGCTTAAAAAAAGAGAAAGAGGATAAGATGGATAAACAGGCGAGATCATTTCTGAGGAGTTCATTAAAATGTAGAGCTACACACACTGAAATACAGGGGGGCTGTTATTTGGGCTTGGGGGTCAAGTGACGAGCGGATTATATACTTCCTCATAATAATATTAATTAAACAATTTGCATGCTAATGGGGTAACAATTATCGCAGCTTCTGTTGAGAGATTCAGGTTATTACAACATGCCAATCCGGGTGCCAAGGGTCAGGGAGTGAGTGGGGTGCGAAATTTCAACTCTGATTAACATTATGACAGCGCCAGACTTGGGATAAATAAAGTGGAATTAATTATTTGAAAACCTAATGAGCAGATAGGATTTAAGGCTGGTCACATATTGAGTGCAGGGGTTGCATAAGTAAAGGAGATTGTTTAATTTTTTTCTTCCTCCACATTTCCTGCCAGGAAATACTGGGACTATAATGGACATGTGAGTATATGTTTCTATTTTACTCTGCACTCTGGTGCTGTCCTCCCTCCAGCCTCCAGTCGTATAGCCCCCGTTTTATTTGGCCATATATTTTGTCCATAACGCAGCGTTGCTCGTAATTGAAGCTTTCGCCTTGTAACAGTAAAATATTATAGTTTCACTCTTGCTTTGTGCCTTCAGCAATATCTCAGCTGCCCCCCCCCCTTTCAAATACAACACACACCCATATTTCACCAAGTCACCCCATTTGTTTTACGCCCCTGCATGCGGACCTGTCTGATTGTAAAGGTTTAATGTATTTAAATCATGATCCATAACTAACATGGAGGGGATGGGGAGGGGGGGGGGGAGTATATCAAGTCAAAGTGGGGGCTCAGGGACGACAAAGGGTCTCAGAGTCCACAGAGGGCAGCGGGCACCCCTGGGGAGAGGGATATTATAATTCCACTATATATATATTAGGATAAGAGTTCATATTTGACATTTTTTAAATAAAAAAAACGTTTTCAATTTTTAATGCCAGCACCTGTCTAAGAGATGTGTAGAAATTCAAAAATAAAAGTCAAAATTATGTAATAAAAACAATTATTTGGATTTAAGTATATATAATTTCATCTTGTTTAATAAAGCTTATAATTGCAGATCCTCCAGTGGACAAAAAAGTGCGGCTGCCTCTGGCCCGAGCCGTCCGCCTGCAGCCTCCCCTTCCCCGGGAGTCAGCGAGCCCTTCCTCCCGGTGGGTCCCCCCCCCCCCCCCCCCCCGTGTAGTTGCCATGTAGTTCTTATCAAAGCCCTCCTGTCTTGTTGTGACAGCTCTGATATTGTTTATTGAGGTGGATGTCAGCTTTAATTAGCAATCGATACGGGGAGCGTCTGCAGAGCGCGCCTCTGACGTCAGCGCCCATTACCGCTTCTCATTGGGTCTCATATTCCCAGAGCCGGGGCTAATTATTGGGAGGTTCATGTGGATAAAGTCGGAGCTCATCCCTCCCCTCCGCATCATGTCCCCTGCTCGCTGGCCACACTCGCTGCATGCTTTGTAAATTCCCATCGCCGGCCTCCAGACGTCGTTTCCTCTCGCCTGCGGGATGATGGACAGCAGGATACTGGATGCCCCTCACGCCCAGTTCGGAGGCTCCCTCGGCGGGATGGTGGGCTTCCCGTACCATCTGAGCCACCATCACGTTTACGAATTAGCCGGGCATCAACTCCAATCTGCGTCCGCGGTCCCCTTCTCGATAGACGGATTACTCAATGGCTCCTGCACGGCGTCGGTGGGCAGTTCCAACCCCCTCTTGTCTTCGGGCTGCGGGATGAATGGAGATAACCAGCAGTACAAACTGACAGGTAAGCCACGCCGCGCAGCCGCCACACAATAAAGCATCTCATCCGGGCTGGGGCTGCTTTACGCACAAAGGCTGGAAGGTGCGATACAAGTTGTCGTCTTGTTTCTTTTGATAAACCTCAGACACGCAGGCGAGCGGTGGGTTGTGAAGCCTCTGCTCCCAGTTCATCTCCACCAGCGAGAAGCTTTTGCACACAAGCCCCAGCAGTGCTCCTGTCAGGTGGTAAATAGTAGAACAAGGACATTGCGAGCGTAAATTCAGAAAATTGGGTTTTTATAGACGCCTCAGGCTGCAAAAAAGAAAACCACCCAAATTCTTCATCTGTGAAGTTTGAAAAAAAAAAATATACTCTGCTCACACATTGAACCGATATTGTCAAATTGCTGTTTTACTATTGCAATCTGAGGACAAACAAATACACAGGCTGAGTTACTAATCCTTTTGTTGACATGTGCTCTCGTTCTGCTCGCTAGACTCGTTGGACCCAGACAAAGATAGCCCCGGCTGCAAGAGAAGAAGAACTCGCACAAATTTCACTGGTTGGCAGCTGGAGGAATTAGAAAAGGCTTTTAACGAGAGCCACTATCCCGACGTGTTCATGAGGGAGGCGCTGGCTCTGCGGTTGGACTTGATAGAATCAAGGGTTCAGGTAAATATTGGTTTTGTTCCCTCATATTGTTGGCTATATATTTTCTATTTAAATTTGTATATGTCTGTATTTTTCTCCTTTGCTTATAATTTATGACAATGGATCAGGGCTTAATTGTTTCCTGACATGGACAAATATACAATAAATCTTAGCATACAGGCCAAATGGGGGTCATTATATGACACATAATTGGCAATAGTCATCTTACAAAATTTTCAAAATAGCTTAAATGAGTCAAATAAGATAATTTTTGTTGCAATTTTATTTAGAAAAATATTTTCTCCTTTTATTTTATTATTCTTCTTATTCATAGCAAAATAATTTAGTCAGAAACCTTGACTTAAATATTTTCTATTGTATTGAAAATCCTTTATAAACAAAGACCAAAAATATTTTTTGCACAATTTACAATCTTTTAATTGCAGCAATATTAGTGCAAAAAATATGGAAATATTTTTGTTTTAAGAATTTCTCTGTTGATTGAAAAATTTGAAAAGTGGAAACTTGTAAATTTTTTGTGAAAATTCCAAAGTCTGTACTGGAAAACGGTGCAATTTCTGATGATTATTATCACAATTACTAAGACTTGTAAAGCTGTAAACCAATAATTTAGTTTTAATGTCAAACCTCGCTCATCTTTCTCCAAACTTTGTCCTGCCCTGCTGCACACACTGGTGTTTAATGAACGGCCTAATTAAAGGCCTGCATACCGAACAGCCACGAGCAAATGAAAGCTCACTACCTGTTTAATTACCATATTGTTAAGACAGCGACACATCCGGCTCTAATTAACGTTCCCCTTGTAGCTGCTCGTCACACGTGTTCCTGTGTGTCTACATGTGTGCAGGTGTGGTTCCAGAACCGCAGGGCCAAGTGGAGGAAAAAGGAGAACACAAAGAAGGGTCCGGGCCGACCTGCTCACAACGCCCACCCCACCACCTGCAGCGGGGAGCCCATGGACCCGGAGGAGATCGCCCGGCGCGAACTGGACCGGATGGAGAAGAAGAAGCGCAAGCACGAACGCCGGCTGCTCAAGTCCCAGAACAAGCTCAGTTCCGGGGATCTGTTCCACACCCCGGGCTCGGACAGCGACAGCGGGGTGTCGCATGTGACCGACAGCGACCACACCACGGGCCCGCCTTACGAGTCCGTGGGGGGGAGCCAGTCGCCTCACCACCTCCAGACGCAGAACCAGAACCAAAGACTTATGGACCGGGACGCTGGCGGATCCGAGCTGGACTCGCCCGACGCCAGCCACCGGACCAGCCTGCTGTGCTCCGGCGGCGGCAGAGCCTCCGGGCTGCAGAAGCTCAACCCCTTCAGCGTGGAGAGCCTCCTGTCGGACTCCAGACCCAGACGCCACCCCGCGGCCTTACCCCCCTCCCGGCCTTTGATAGGGAAAGGACACTTCCTTCTCTATCCCATCACGCAGCCGCTTGGATTCATCGTTCCCCAAACTGCTCTGAAGACAACAACGACAACATCAACAACATCAGCATCACCATCGTCATCATCATCGGCTGCGAGCTGTGGCGGTGACTCTGCGGGATGTAGGAGCAGCTCGCCGGACTGCGGGGACGCCGCGCACCGGGGGCAGGTGGGGTCAGAGGTCAAGCCCGGTTCACCGCAAACCAGCCCGCCCAGGGCCGCGTTCCCCCCCGGCAAACACACCCACTCCTCCACCTCGGTCATTTGCAGCGACTCGACTTTCCAACACGAACACATCAGCAGCCCACAGCCGCTCAGTGCGAAGCCTGTGGACGCGGACAGAAAAGAGCATTTAGAGATCCAGGACCGGCCCGAGTGCGTCCTCAGTGACAGTCCGGCAGAAACAAAGACAGACTCAAAAGAAGATGTCGACATGGAATAAATCACTGGGGGTAAAAACAACCAACAACAACAACAACAATCATAATAATAATAATGCAGATACACATTGATATAACCTCTAAACGACACCTTTCATTAGGCCAAAGCTTAACCACAATCTTCGCATCCACTATCTAGGTTTCCCCCAATGACATTTTTGACAATGGTGTGCTCTCTCTCTCTCCCTCTCTCTCTGCGAGTGTGTGTGTGTGTGTATGTGTATGTGTGTGTGTGTGTGAGTGTGTGTGTGCGTCAGGAGTCTCGATAGATATCCTTTTAATGTGTGATAACTTGTCAAAAAAAAAAAATCACAAGACCATGAGACCAACGAAAATCCTCAAGAGCTGTAAAAAGGTATTATACTATTTATATATGTAAGTTTTTTTTTTTTCTTAAATAAATCTATTGTATACAAGCACCTCGAACCGTGTGAGACCTTAAATAGCTGCACATGTGCAGTCACCGCAGTACAGTACGAGGAAAGGGCTTTCTTAAAAAGGGAAATCTCGTGTTGTACTTTTTGTATATTGCCTTAACAAATTTATTCATCTATAAGCCCCCCGCTGAAATGAGGTTACGAGCCCGGGGGCGAAAAGGACCCGCTCAACTCCTGCAGAGTTTTGATATGAAAGTAATTATTTTCCCGGTGGCTACTGCAGGGGGATTCAGTTTATTTTAGCTCAAAGGGGGTTATAATACATTACCGATTTCTAGTGATATGAAATCACATAAACTTCCCAAGAATAATAGAATTAGCATGAAAAGGCCTGGGTGTCAAATTGAAATAGGAAAATAATAGCCCCGGCAGCTGGGAGTGTGTGTGTTTGTGCATATTGGATAGGAGATGGGGATTCGTGGGGAGGCATTTTCATGAGCTTTTTTACTCCCATGCACCCCCCCCCCCCTCTCTCTCTCTCTTCTTCTTCCTCTCTCTCTCTCTCCCTCTCTCTCCACTTTGTCAGGGGTCCCTTGTAGCAGGGGCTATATTAAGATAGATGTTCGATGATATCCCTCATTGTTCTGTCGCTTTACATTGATGTCTCTGTGTTATCAGCCTATTGATCATGCGTCGGGCTGTAATAGGACGGGCCGGGGCGAACGTGCCTATTTACAATAGCAGAACACATTTGTTCTAATAGGGTTGGTGGTCCCCGGGGAAGCCGCACGGGATCTGGGACATCTGCTCCCCCCCTTTCCCCTGGTTCTTCCCTTTCGCAATATTAGCGCTGATGTTGACCACAATATCCAGTCGACCCAGGGAAGAAATAAATACCCAATAATATTGTCTTAAAAAAATATGTAATATCTTAATACACAAAACTAAACTAAAAAACACAATCAGATCCAGGTTTGAATAGAGAAGCTCGCAATTCTTGTTGGGGGAAGACAAAAAAGGAGGCTTTAGTTTTGTCTTTGGCTCTTGATTTGCAAATAAATTGAAAATAATCAGAAGGGGCCAGCTCGACGCGTCTGAGCCGGCGCAAATGACTTCCTGAGCCAGTGTCCCTTTCAAAATATTTACATAAATCTCCACCCATGAAGCTGTTTGCACTGGGAAGCAATGTCTTATTAGCCTGCTGCTGCTGCTGATGGTGGTGGGTGATGGGGGGCTACAGGGGCAGACACACGCACACGCTGTGCACACACACACATGCGCAATATTATTGTCCTGCAAGGGCTCTGGTTATAGGTGCATCCTCTGTGTGTGTGTGTCTGTGTGTGTGTGCACGGTGCTCAGATTGTGGCTTGAATGTGCTGTTTATTTACTCTTATTGATTATTTCTTATCATCTTCCATGTTATCTCGAACTCGCCAATGAGTTTACATGCACGCCATATATTTAATCTCCCAGATAAGTTTTAATTGGAATTTTCCATTTCCCCCTCCATGTTATTTCCCCTGTAAATTAAATTACAGTGACAGAGAAATATCCCCATTGTCGAATCATAGAAACATGTTGACAGTATTCAAGGTGGAAACATCGCTGAATTCACGTTTAGAAATCCACTCTGTAGGGTTTCTTCACACAATTTGGAATAACAGAGGCCAATTTGAAATCACACCCTTGTCAGATTCTTCGGAGTGTGTGTGTTTTTTTTCTTATTTCCTCCATGTTACTCTGAGGCTATTTGGGACGTATGCCCAGTTCATCCATAATTCATTAGCACACTGAATAGGAGTATCGCTGGCTGCACATTGGTGGCCTTAAGGTGAAATTAGCGATTTGCTTAAGTAGTTAAGCTTTTTCTTGCCTGAGAGCTGCACGCTGCACGATTCAAGACAAACTATCAATCGATATGCCCGGGCAGCCTCCAGATAATGTGTCGTCCATGAATCACACTTTATGAATTCAATTTATACCCGGAGAAATTTTCAATTTGAACGGGCGGATCATTATGGGAGAGTGTAAATTGTTTTTGCTCTATTATGCATCGGACGCCATCATTTTTCTTTCTAATTACGGAGGTGTCAGGTCGGGCTGTCATGCAGACGCTGATTTTCAATTTAACTGATCATCAGGCATTCATTTTCCCATTTGATAAATCTGCTATCTCGCGGCCCCCTCTCCATGCCCGGAATGCTAAGAGAGAGGCGCAGATTGGCAAAGTAATAGGGGCCTGTATGCGGCAATAAGTGCAGATCAGCCAGCTAATTTAGCACCTCCTGGTATTTCCATTTCCATTTCTCATTTCCAACTCTCAGAGGAGGAAAAGCAGCCCAAAGGCAGAAAGCTGGTAGGCTCTTCACAATCGGAGAAAGACAGAGGAGCAAAAAAAAAAAAAAACTCCACCAAAAAAAAAGAGAAAAACCCTGCTTGTTTTCCACGACACTTTCCCCTAAATTAGGATATCAAGCTTAATTAAGGCTAATGGAGTTTTCTCAGTATGTGTTAGTTTTATTTAATAGAAACAAATTTGCGCAATTAATTATGGCCACGATATTGAGAGTCTCATTTGCAGATGCATGAGAGCTGCAGCCTAAATCAGCGTCTTCAGAAATAAAGCCCACCCCCCCTCCCTGAGCCCTCCTCCTCATTTCCAGGCTTAAATGACTTACCAAATGTTTTCATATAGGCACCATATCAGTTTATTTTCCAAATCATATCCGAGTAAACTAAGTCAGATTAGACATAAATTGATCCCTTTACTGCGCCGGATGACTGAATTAAATGCAGATTTGTGCCATTTACCGCTTCCTGCAGAAATCTATTATTTTCCATGCTGAATTTAACATTTTTATATAAAAAAAAAACAAGCTAGCAGCAGAAAAGCCTAAAATATATGTGTTATAATATTGTTTTCTCAACATTATGTGGAGTGACTGTATATTTAACAATTGATGTAATGCATTTATAACAGGGAAGGATTTTTACAAGTTTCAAACAGATTTGTGTTCCTGTGTGTGTGTGTGTGTGTATGTGTGTGTGCGTGTGTGGACCACACTCCGTGTGTCTTAAAAAAGAAAAAGGATCCACCATAAAATAAAAATGGCACTTGACATTTGGCTTCTCCTGCAGCAACTCTGCCATGCCTTTTAGGATTATTTTACATCTCACACTTATTAATGCGCCACTGGATTTAATCATTCTTATCTTTGCCGTGCATACCTGGGATAAGCCCCGAAAATTACCATCTGCATTGATTTCTGGACGATCCTTAAAATAATTTTAATTATGTCGGGAGTATTTCGGGGGGAAAAAAAATCCACACTAATCAAAATGTAGTTATTAACACCTCAGTGTTCCCACCTCAGGTTTTGTGATGTTAACACAAAAAGAAAGACACTTTATTATAGCTTAAATTAAGGTGAATATAAATATTCTTTAGAATTGTACCTGGTTTCCTAAAACACATTTAACCATCTGCACTTGGACTTTCTAAGAAAATCAAGCAGTTGTTTAAGGTTGAAGATTGTAGTGGTGCAGCTTAACTCACAAAATATTAGAAAATATAGTTTAGTGACTTTATTCCAAATGCAAAGCTAATTTTAAAAAGGTGGAACAATCACAAGATAGCACATTTATGTTGTTACAAACCACTACTGTCATAATTAAATATCATAATCCCCTTAACATACTTATGTATCCTATTCATAATTGAATTTTTTTAAATACTAGCTTCCACAATATTTGTGAAGACTCCTGAGTAAATCTCCCACATTCATTAAAACACTGGGGGATGTTCCTGAAAACACATGGCATACAATACAAAAATGCTTTTTCGTGAAATGGGATGTTGGGCTGTTAGGACATTTTTTTGTATTATTTTGTATCAGAGTAAGGGCTGTAGTGAGATGCTATGCCAGTTGTCATGACAACATAGATGCCGGCTTTCTGATAAATTAGGTTTTCTATATTACCTTACTCAAGAAAGCACTTAAAAAATAACCATATAACACTCTGCACAGCAAACTAGTTGCATTTAAATATTAAACCTGGATGGCTGAAATGAATGATCATACAAATATTACATTTACATATAACTCGTGGTAAGAGAAATGTGACCTAAAAAGGCAAATAAAAAAATATAGATATATAAGGCAACAATTAGAGACAACTATCTGTGAACACGAATCTATCAAGCTGAAAAAGCATAATAAACATACGGTATATTATTTAAACTTAAGAGGCTGCCCTTCATTACAACAAAAACAAAAGAACATAACATTGAATGTTAAGGTTTGCAAACTACTGCTTCCACTACTTGTTACAAGAATACAATATGTTCCCCCATGGCCAAACAAAAAATCTGAATTGTCGTTATACAATACAAAATAATGAGGAGGAAGTAGTTTCCTTGAGTGCCATTATCTCATCTCAATAACATAAAAAAAAGTGCTTCTCATTAAATATTGCACATTTCTGCATCCTTACTCTGGCACTTTATTGTCTTGGAATAGCTGCGGGCGAGGATTAGATATGAGACTCCTCTCCACAATAAGAGAACCCGCATCCTTGTATGATGACGTGTAAGATTAATATAATCTTTTCAAAGTGGTCATACCTGTTGCTATCTGTGTGGTCTCATCACCTAAAGTGACCTGCGTTGTGATTTTTTTTGATAACGCAACCAAATGAATAAAAGGGAGAATGAAATATTACAATGTGTAGGACCGACGGCTCTGTAGTTTAAGGATGAGAGGGTCTAGTGGGTGACAGAAGCTGATGAGTTGGGTGATACATCTGAAAGCAAATTAACAACTGCTATCTGACACAGCATTGTCTGGAGTTCTTAAACTTTCTCCTTCTGTAAAAACCTGGCTGAAGTTATAACTTACCAAAGGGAGAAGTGATATTTGAAGTGATATCTTACTTTATCCGATTGTCTCCGATTGTCAATTTCTCTACCTGAGGTCTATTCAAGGGGTGGATCTTCGACTTTAACACATCAGCTCTCAACTTTTATTTTTATTTGCTGAGGACAGTGGTCATAGATCAACAGACAAAATACTGCAAAGGAGCCAGAGTTAGCTGTGTAGGCTGATTTTCATCTGTTGTCCTTCACCTATCACGGAATTACAAATATCTATGGATAACACTGTGGTCCGGTACTCAGGCTACACTACAGATAATTCATGAGTGGAACTCGACATAAACAAATACAAAAACATAAGAAAACCATTCTGTAACACAAAGAGACAATACAAACCCACAAATGTAATGTAAACCAAAACCCAGAAAAACTGGTAGATTAATTATACATGATCCCGAGTTTGTTTTGCTTCACGCCATTTCTTAAATTTGTATTTAAAGGTTAGATTTAATACTGTATCTCAAAGGTAAATTACCTCAGTAGTTGTTGGCTCAGACTGAGGAGACTGAACTTGCAAAGTCTACACTGCACAACACAATCCCTTCTGGTGATTGCCATTTAATTAGATAGCTATGATAATATGAGACAATTCAATATCTCTATCTATTTCTAAAGATATAAATTTAAACCAAATAACCAAGCCTATTCAAGATATTGAATTTATTTCTCTGTGTGATGAGACTTAATGCCGTTGTTAGGGCCTTGGTATTGATGCTGCAAGAGAAGTTGATATCGCGTGTATTGAGTAGCTTCGCATGAAGCTATTGTTCAGATTTTAGTAGGGATTTTAATGTTTGGATATCACCTGAGGCTTCAAGGCTGTGAAATCTCCGGATAACTGCTTTTCAAAAACCAAGCAGCGAATGAGCAGAGCAAACAGAAATATATCAGCCACCATAAACTTTCACAAACTACCACAGCTGCTAACTCTTGTCTGCCAGACTTAATGTAGGAAGCATTAGCTGATAGGCTACGTTATTGCTCTCCCTGCCTGGTGGAATGAGAGGCGTCTTTAAACGATGCCTGAGAGGTCAATTGTCTCCTGCAGCTAATTAAAACACATAGGAGGACTCAGGGTTTGAATTTCAAATCTACGATGCTGTTATGTAACCTGCGTGAACACTAATGTACCACAATACAAAACGTTGTGAGGCGACAATCTATACATCTGTCTGCATATACAAACCAATTATCACCTTCTCTGATGATTCTATTCTTGAAAGAATACGGTCATAACAACCACATTCAATTCCATGGTCTGTATTTGGCCCCAGTTAATTTGTGTAGGTTAATTGGCAGACGATTGCCCATGTGTTGATTAAGTACTGTATACAGAGCTTTCAAATATCCTGATGGCCTTTTCAGTTAGAGTATGATCCATTATACAGCAGCAGTAGACTCCTGTATTCAAATTGATGACCACACTTTCTTTACTTTGACAATGATATGTCATATAATGCATTACGAGAGTTACAGGTATGTACAATATGAACTATGGTAACACCACCACCAACATATGGAGCAGCTCCTTTAAAAGTCTAAACGCCGCTGTTATGCATGGACAACACCTTTTGAGAGAGAGAGAGAGAAAAAAAGGGCAGTGTGAGTTCCCACTTTAAAACAATAAAATCAACAGAATGTTCACTGTTAAGATAGAATAATGCAGAAATGACCTCAAACTAATCTCAGCATATCTCTTTCTTTTACATATAACATCCACTCATGGCTCTTTTAAGGTACAGCAAAGTTTTTGCAACTAAAAGCACTTAGTTTAGGTAAGGGTAAGGGTTAGCCACTGGCCTAAACTCAAGCATTCTAGAAACTCACCCCTCATTACTGTTGCATTAGATGCATGTGAATTAAATTTGTTCCAGTACGCTAAAATGGGTCTCAAATGGCCAGGTTTACATTCAGGGTTGTGCCTTAAACACAGACCACGTAGACAACATTATTACACACATTGTTTTGAAAAGAGGGACAAAAACAACTAAGAAACATTACAAAAGACTTAGGATATAATTACCGTTATAAGTTTTGGAGGGTCTGACCACAGGATATCCCACACGACTGGTAACAAGGAGCCAAGACCGAGGCCAAGATGACGTGCTCGGCCAAGAGCTTGTGGATTAACCACAGAGACACATCTCATGGTGAGATCTAGATCCTGCCAGATCGTGAGGCAGCACATAATCAGACCATATGCTGGATGAATAAGGTGTTAGGGAATCAGCTGGGACTGGCTTTAGTTTAACAAGAACATGAAAGCAATCCTCAATCCAAGAGGGATTGGTGACACTGACAGAAAACTCCAGGCAGTAACAGCAATCGGTCTTTCTTCTAAAAGGTTTGGTTAAGTACGTGACGACCAGTTGCTACGATTAGCTGAAGCACAAACTTTAGACGTGAAACAATCGTACAAGGAGGCAGGAGATGAAGGGGGGGACACGAGCAGGCCTCCTGTCAAGATCAAAATGAATCTTTCCAACATATTATTAACAAAGAAAACCAAGAAACTGGCTGTTGTGTACAGCTGGGTTCATAAAGGAGGCAGTTAGGATACCACTGAGCTGTTAAATGATGTGCAAGTAGGGGAAGGAGACCTCGGAGCGTAAAGCAAGGGTTTTGTAGTCAACAGCAATAAAGTAACATTTTGTTTCCCGGCAAAATTTGCTCCCAATAGTCTTTTAACACCTGCCTAGTCATGTGCTGCAGACACCAGATCTTTAGAATTTGGGGCACAGGAGCTTTGTTTTGAACTGTATCCATCTGGGGGCCAGTTAACACACCACCCTGGCTCCTAGATATCCACACAACTGCAGGATTCATGGTTCCTGATAATAAAAAGAGAGATGAGGTTTTCTGCTTATGCCATTTATGTGTGTAGACAGCAACTAGTTGCTACTTGTAGCAGCTGGCAAATTATTGCAGCCAGGTAACCTCAATGCTCGAGGTCCCGGTATAGGATTTCATAGTTCAATAAGCCTAACATTTCTTTGATATTCTGTGGCTGGATCTATATGAATCTCCAGCAGGCTACATGTAGCTTACAAAAGGAACCCTGGAGGAGGAACATCCTCAGCTTCTGCCTGAAAGCTTTGGGAAAATGAATCTTTTGTTCAATAACCCCATCCCAACGGACTGCAGAGGTATCATCCAAGGCAAGACACTGCTGTGATCCAAGGAAGAAGAGGACTTGGCTCCAGACCACGGTCCCATGTTGACTTCTCAGAACAGCAGAAACGGTTGCAGATTCAGAGGCATGCACAGATTCTCAGCGAGCATCATATCGACTGCAGTTGGACAAAAAGTCAGAAAAAGAACTTTGAAGGTTTTACACAGTTGGTAAAAGTTTAGCTTTAGCTGCATGCAATCAGATCGACTGTCAATGATTCACTTTGCCTGTATGTGTGACAGACACACATCAAAATGTACCAGCTCTGTAGTTCAGCCCGCTGTTGGAGCGGGGGGTGGCTATTGTGATTGGCCTGTCAGCTCTGACAGTGGATTTCAAGACATGTCAAAATGTCTTGGCGGAGGTAAGTGGAATCGGATGCGCCAACACTGAGGAAATGGAACAACAAGAAGTGATTGTTGGGTATAACATGGTGGTAACCCAGGTGGCAGAAGTCAGCCTAACATGGGGTGATAAACACATGGTCGTCAGAAAACAATTTAAGCAGGAAGAGTCATTCCTAACCCATAAAAACAGTAGTTTGACGAAACTGCGTGACCAAAGATTCACTTCCAGAAAAAGCTAGGTAGAGGCTGGTTGGACAGTAGATGTTGATTTGAGATTAATTTCTTAGAGAATTTTAATTTCTATCACCAACAATATAAACTGTAGGCTATGACATTTTGTTCATAGGTTGGTAACTGTAAACATCATGTCTATAAGATTCCTATTGAACTTATCCACCAAAAAGCTTAAGTTCAAAAAATTCTGTAAGGCACACAGGCCAGAAGTCAACACAAATGAAAATATATTCTACTGGGCTCCATGCAAGTGTTGCACTACTGTGTAAACACATGCTTTGGAACCTGGCATATGTCAGTTTAACCAGGGACACAGACAGGAGTACATTTCGCCTCATCCCAATTATGGGACACATGGACGTGGGTATTGTGCTCGAGACGTGAAAGCGCATATAAACAGCATTTACTGAACCACACCTTAACCAGAATATCAGCTATTATCTAGAGTGCTGCGTGCATGTAAATGTTGTCACTGCCTGGTGGTGATTTATATGAAAAAGTCAAGCGTTTCCCTTCCTCGTATTCCCAGGGAAACTGTGCCCCAGAGGTTAATGAAGTGTGAAGTGTGAAAACTTCCTGAGATGGGATGAGTTAAACAGTGTTCTCAGATGTTAAAGCAACACTGCCCAAATTTATTTGTGTGTGTCAGTGCTTTCTAACTCTTAAATCTGACAATCGTGTCCCATGGGCCATCTGCTACCAGTGTCGGGGCTAATGCCATCCTGTGTTTTCCAGTTATTCCACACGAATGGATGTAATAACAGGATTAAGTGAGGATTGGAATTGAATTCATGGAATTTACCAACATTTGTTTTACCATGCAGCGTTTATAATGATGTGAATATAAATTCAACATGCAAAGGTAAAACAAAACCTTTAGTTATACAATTTTGCCAATTTGATTGTGATCAAGAAAAGCTTTTAAATATCACTTTTAAAAACCAGGATAGAACTCAGTAGAGTGTATACTTTCACCAACAGTCCCCTTATGAGACCACATTTAAAGGTTCAGTGTGTAAGATTAAGGTGAAAGGGATCAACTGGCAGAGATTCTGCAATTCATTCAAAACAGCGCTGCCAGGATCCTGATGAGAGTCCGTAAATATGAGCACATAACACCAATTCTCCACTCACTCCACTGGCTCCCTGTCTCAACCCGGATTGAATACAAAGTCCTACTCCTCACCTATAACTGCATAAATGGACATGCACCTCCATACCTACAAGAACTCATCACTCCCCAAACCTCCACCCGCACCCTCAGATCTACAAGTAGCTCGCTCCTTCGGGTTCCCAACACCAAGCTCCGCACCATGGGCGACCGGGCCTTTTGCTCAGCAGCGCCCCGCCTATGGAATGGTCTCCCTGACCACCTGAGGGCAACACAGACCCTGGACTCTTTTAAGACTGGCCTAAAAACCTTTTTATTCAAGAAGGCGTTTTTACTTTGAGTTGAGTTTTTTTTTTTTTTTTTTTTAGGACTTTGTTTTTAACTATGTACTTGTGGCACTCTGAGATCCTCGGATGAAGAGTGCCTTACAAATAAAATGAATTATTATTATTATTATTAGAGATTGAATATAAAATAGTCCTAGTGATGTTTTCACTATTGTGCTCCATCTTAATTGTACAAATTGTTGTTTTCTTTACCCTTGAGTATTCAGCTGCAACATGACACTTCTTAGATATCACAAAATTCTACACACTGCACCTTAAAATTCTCTAGATCGGGATTACTTTCTATTTGGAATTACACCAAATTCCATTAATATCAGTCCAATAAAAATGTCTGATTTGATTTTTCATCAAGAAAATGTGGAAAATCTCTCCATTTTGCAAGATTAAAGAAAGAGAATAAAAAAATCCTGGATCCGCCCCAATATTTATCAAGCTATACCGTGACCGATACCACATCCGTCCACCAGGGGTTATGGAAATCAGTCAAGTAATTATTATGAAATATTGCTGACAAAAAAACAAAACAACAACCAACAAACAAATGGAAAGGGGTGAAAACCTCATTGGCAAAGGTAAATTAAAAAAAGACATAACAAAACGATTTATAGCTTCAATAGAGCAGATCACATGACAAACTATTAATATATGTAAAGATCAGAGGGTTGATTTACTGCATTTCCACAATCCCATTTAAACACTAACAATAAGAGCTCTTTAGTCAGTTTCACTAATTTCCCCACTTACACTTAGTGATATTGTTGAGTACAATACAGCAATATTAATCATAATAATGACAATAACAATATTTTGATAAAATCTTTCATATGATATATTCCAACCTTAAAGTTTGACCTCTATAATGGATACAGTATGTGCCTAAGGGGAGTCTTCACTAATAGACATTTTTGGTTGCAATTAAAAATGGTTCCCATGAAAGGCTTGACATGTCCTCCAAGGCAAGAGTCTCAGCCTCGGCTCTTTCCTTTCGTCATTAAAGTGGTATTGCAAATGTTCTTAGCACATCCAGGCCAAGACCTCAGATCTCACTATTACACGCACATTATTTAATCCTTGGGCTCCCTGGTAGTACTGACATGTACAATTTCTGTCATTAACGTGCCTGTAAGCTCAGGGATGGACCAGACTCAGAGATCCACTTGAGGTCCAGTTTTTCATTTAATGGCCCAGGGGAAGGAGGGTTCAACTGGGCCTGAAATGTTACTATAAAAGTGCTCTGTAGAGGAGCATGTTACGGCTCTGTAGCCGTCCCAATCGATCACATTAGGGCCGAGGAAGTGGCGAGATGTGACAGCCCAGAAACATTTCAATACTGACACAGTGCGACTGAGAGCTTCAGGCACACTTCTGGAAATAAAAAAAAATGCCCTGTATCAGTCCTGTAAATGGGTGTGATTAGTCATAAAGGAGCTTATTGTGCAGAGGCTGGAAGCAAATTAGAGGTGATAGTGGGACAGAATCAATGCTGTTTACCTCTCAGAGGTGTGAGCATATCCATCAGCCATCAAGGAGGCCTGCCCAGGATCCCTTCCCCCCCAACATGTTATTGACAGTTTGAAGAGGACCTGAGGAAGGAACATTTTAGGACATAACATTAATTTCTCGGCTATCCATGAGCAGACAGGGCTTTCAAAATGAGCGATTAAGAAAGGAAGGAAATGATTAGTTTGTTAAGCTGGATGTATGGGCAGTTTAGAGAAATGCATAGAGAACAATCACATCCTCCCTTTTTAAAATAGTATTATCTGTACAGTATCTGGTCTTTTGTCTACAGACAGTTAAAACATGACCCTTGCTGTGAATAAAGTGGAGAAAATGTAAAATGCAAGTTTTTACTTTGTTTAAAAATCAAACATAGATGCTACAGTTGCGAAAATTAGCGATTATGTGTTAGTTTAGTGATCCAAACCAAACCGCTGAGTTCTACCTATTTATATATGACCAAATATGTGATGATCAAATGTGGTGTTTAAGCAGTTTGTGGAATTATGAATATACATCATCCTTCTTTTTAAATCCATATGAACTAATGGTATACTCAAATTGACAATATTCATTCCATGTTGAAAGTTGAAATTTCAAAATACTAATAATCCAATTTTTTGCCGACAATCAATGTGTAATTTGTTCTAATCATTGTTTTGTGGAGACACAGCTTCCAGTAGAGCGTCAGAGAGGGCGACATGTTTGTATTTTCTTGTCACAGTTTGTGTTTCAGTAACAAAAATGAAACTTATAATTATCACAAAAGCCAAGTTATTTCGTCAAAGACTAGTGTTCAGCGCGATCATGCAAGAAAACATTATAGTTTCATCTTCAGGTCAAACAAAATTATTATTATAACAATTAATGTTACAGTTATCCATGTTTTTACCAAGTAGCTTTTATATAAAACAATAGATATAATCGTTAATATGGAGATATTAAATGTTTTTTCACTGACCCTTAAAACCAAATGTGTGGTTTAATGTCTGCCTGTTGCAGAGGCACCAATAGCCCCTGAATTCTGCTCGGTGCCACACATGTTTGTCAGAGTATTGTCGCCAGCAGTGGCTGGAGGATACACCAAACAAGTCAATCACATGGAAAGTCACACACCGGGAGAGAAACAACATTAAGGAAATAACAGTATAACTTCCAGCAAAGAGGTGAGTTGACCTAGTTCTGGCAGTAGACTCACAAGCCACAGTGAGTCTCGGAGGACTGGATTCTCCTCCAGAGGAAGGTGACTTTGTCCTTGATGGAAACCAGTCAGTGGCCTCTCCAGCACAATGCAAGGGTTTCCTTCAAACAGACACACACTGTGTGAAGCCATGCACAAGTTGTGGGACTGGAATAGAGACTTTTATGTAATTTGTAGGTAAAATAGTAAGTGTTTTGTGGTTTAAAGAGTAAATAAAGATGAACGACATGTTTCCACTTCCTCCTGTAAAAAAAAAGCTGGAAACAGGTAGTAGTAATGATATTTTCATTTGAAAATGCATCAACTCTGCTACAAAGTCAAGTCAGCTTGAAACATTAAAACAAGGCCAATCTCATGAAGTGAACATTAGCTTGATGAAAAAATCTGTCTCATTTCAACCACCAAAATCTGTTGCTGGCTGAAAAATCATGGATCCACTGTTACGGCGATACAAATCATTTTATGGGATAAATGTGAGCCCATTATTAACAAATAATTTATATCTATACTATCAAATTTATAGGGCAAAACCCATTGTTTTTCGTCTTCCCACTAGAAGCTATTCTTTTTATTCTGTTGTGTATTTGATGGTGGTGCTTCTCAGGGAAGATCTAATTTAACGAATTGATCAGATTGTGTTTTTCACAGGATTCCTGTGTGGTCTTGTTTCAAGATATTTGCAGATTTTCAATATTGTTTCAGTTGAGATACCTGCTGAGACCAATATCAACAACACTTAAGGAGTCGAATAACTTTGGCAAATGTTAAATCCAAACATCATTAAAAGGCTCCGTTTTGACCAGACAACACAGAGTCTCAGACAACAGCCCGATCTGTCACAGATCTTACAGCGTGTCTGCAAATTCAAGATATCCTCCACTACAAAAGCACTTTCCCCACTAATGAATAGAACATGAGCTGAGGAAATGATTCCTTGAATTCTCTGGGCAGATAATGATTCTCGTCTTTATCAGTGGTTTATCTTCTAAGGTCAAGATTAAAGTGAAAAGTGATGTGAACCCCCAGTGTCTCCAATTAAGAGGAGAGCGAGGGGGAAAGAAAAGAGAGAGCAGAGGTGGACTCTTCTGCATTACTCGGCTCTACAGTCCCTCAAGTATCCCTGAGAAATAGAAAACAACACAATTAAATTATGACACCTGACACGTAGACCTCACATCAGTGTGAATCATAATGGACTAACCGCTGAAAGTGAGATCCTGTCAGACGATTAATGTGATCACACACATTAGCACCTTTGTAGCTTGAATTTTGGGATTTCTTTTTTCTTCTTTCTGCTGTTCTTGATGAGAACTATAGGAAAGATATCTCCAGAAACAGCACGGTTGAAACTTTTTTTTAAAAATCCAAAAGAACTACACTATATAGCATTGGTACGTCTCCGTATAATATCTATTAAGTCCTTTTTTCTAAGTGCAAGAGCATCAGCAGGAAGCCAAAAGGTGGAGGCAGCCCTGTCTTTCTGTTTCCGCTGTGCACCAGTGGTGTTTTCAGACCCAACTAATAAAAGCTCTTACAGAAAAACCTCTTCATGAGAAAGGTGTCAGGATCTGGAGTCTAATTTTTACACAGATTTACACACTTTGATTTGAAATAAATTAAACTGTCCAGCGTTTTCAAGCTTTTCTATTTACAGACTTAAGTTTGGCGAGGAATACGCAAAATATAGCCTATGACCATTTTTTTGCAGCAGAAATATAACGAACACCAAGAAATAAATCAGATTGGATTTTCATTTCATTCAATTGTTTCCAATTTACATGGCTCAAACAATAGCAGAGGTGTTTCATTCTGGGCCCTTCCCCCGCTTTCATGAGGCTGGAAATTAGAGTATTATTATTATTCATATTATGGCGGAAGGAAAAGCTAACATGGTTTACAAGCAGGGGTACTACCCGCAATTTAACTGCAATTGTGATTCAAGTTACACTGTGATCAAGTTACACTCCCAATGTTTGGTGCAAAAAAGTTCAGAATCTCTCAATCCCAGGGACATGCAGCACCACTCAGTCCAGTGTATTATGTGCCAGAACTCTCCATTTAGTAAGTGGTGTCAGATATTTTACACTAAGAGTATCAACTCAACGGCGCCCTCCACCTCAGGGTCCTATTAAGCATACTCAGCACATTTTCACGAGACTCACTACCAGCGCCCCAAATTAAGAGACTTCCAACACCAGTAAAACCAGCAGCCTGGAGCAGGGATGCCCCACAGAGTGGCTAAAGGAGCTCTCAATCAAGTGATGGAGTGGAGGTAGAGCCACCATGTATATTTAAACGTGTAACCAATCCGATACGTGATGAGTGGCTACTCGGATGAGCTTCATAAGGAGCCAGGTGGCGTTAAGTTGAAAAATATTAGGCATAAGCTGTTATCTTCATTTAGCTATGATATCTTTGCCGATTATTGATTCGTAGAAATCACAAATTAATCAATAGGTAAAAAAAACAAAACTACAGTCAGCCGTAAAATTAAGAAGGCTACATATAAGCTAAGTTGTGATCACTTATGTTGTGGATGATGACATTGCAGGAATGTACAAATGCACAAACAAGCAAATACTTGTTATTTTAATGCTTGTTATGAGGAAAAGACCATAATATATTGAACTTATATCAGATAATAAAATAGGTCTTGTAATTCCCAACTTGTTTTAACAGAATTACCACTCACATTAGCAGGTATATTTCTTCGTTTGTGCTTCCATCCCAGTGATTCTCTTGGAATTCTAACCCTAAGCCTCGGTCCCAAAGAGAAGTGGGACACCCTTGACCCTACACAAGTATGCCCAAAACGCCATTGTAGGGCAAAGGGGGGAAATGGTATTGGGCCTAAATGTACAACCTGAAGATGCAGAGCTAAAGCATGCTGGGAATAATGAGAGGTCACACCACAGTTTATTGGGGTCTTTCTTGGCCCAAGTCCCATCCTTCCAAAAAGTTTTGTGGAAATCTGCACTGTATTGTATTGCTCTATGCTGCTGAAAATCTATTTAATAAACAAACTAGGGCTACAATTAATGTAGATCTTATCTGTCAATTAGTGTCTTGATTAATGGATTAGTTGTTTGGTCCAGAAAATGGTAAATAATGTTGATCTGTGTTTCTCAAACCCCAATAAGCCCTTCTCAAATGTGTTGTTTTGTCCACATACCAAAGATGTTCACTTTACGGTTACTAGAAGAGCAGAAGAAACACAGAATTTAAGCTGAAATCACATAATTTTACCTTTTTTTTCATTAAAAAACACTCAAATCGATTCACAAAATACTGTGTGATGATTTAGTAGTAGATTAGTGATGTATTAATTGTTGCAGCCCTAAAGCCAACAGACAGGTGAGAACAGAACCTCCTTGGCATAAATCTTCTGATTCTGCCTCTTAAACTGTCCGCACGCTGGAGAGCATCATGATTCACATGTCAAAGTTTGATCTGTGTGAAGCAAAACAGGTGACTGTTCGGACTGTTCTTGTTCCACATAGACATGAATGGTCTGTCATCGGCCGACAATAACCTGTGCAGTTGTTCTGGGCCTTTAATAACAAAGTATTTGCTTTGCCTGATAAAAAATGTCCATGATGTACTTACCTGTACTGTGTGCTCACTGCTTAACACAGCTATGACTCTTATTCCAGTGTGGATCAGACCCTTCGATATCACTCTTTTCACTTTCGTCTTTCGCCCACTCCAATCTGTTTCCTCTTGAAAACCTCTCAGCAGTTGGTGCTCTAGAACAGTTTTTAAGTTGGGGCAAAAAATAAAAAAGGAATCCAGAAGTCTCTGGTTCCCAATGTTTACACTTCCTGAATTATACATTTACTTACTTTGCTCATATTTGTTTTTATATATTTCTCCTGTACATACAGTGTAGCTCCTGCAAATAGATTTTTGAGGGAAGGTCAGATTGCAGGTTTGCCTGCAGTGCAGTGGACAGAGAAAAAGACCAAACAAACAGAATACTTATCTTTGGGATGGTGCAGAGGACAAAGTCTGTTTTATGAATTGAAGGGTAGAGTTAGAAAAGTTCAGATATCTTTATTCGGAATACTTTATTCAGATTTCATGAAAAGACACAAATAAACACAGAGATGAAGGAAGCAATATGATTTGAGCTACATGTCAATATAAAGCATTAGAACATGGGATTGTATGTTTGGACTAAAGGATCAATTCAAATATCTGCTTCTACATTTTCAATAAATGCTGATCTTAAAGCAACAGGAGTAATTATTTGTTTCCAAATGAATAGGACTCATAATTCAGCACCGAACAAACCACACAGGCTCACATAACACGCAACACCTACACGTTATGCCCACATTATAACAGAGGGTGCTTTGTTATCAACATGAGACTTGATTAAAGCAGTAAATCCAAGTAATTCTGCTTTAGCACAAAACAAGTTCAACACATTTAATTGCTGTATGTTATGGTGTCACTATAAGTAACCAGAACATTTTTTTTCTTTTAACTAAAATTAGTTGCCTCAAAGATGAAAATACCACAAGAGACAAAAACAAGAAGAAAAGCTGTTTAACGTATCAGCACCTGACCGAGTTAAACTTTCACATTTGGAATAAATACACACTAGTCAATTTAGGGATGTGAGAAAAATCTCATTTTAAAAACAAATTATTCATTCATTCAACAGTCACAGAGATAATATAGAGCTAATGACTAGAAATGTTGTATTGAATCTAAGTTTAACTTTTAAAACCTTTTGAAACAGTGGTCAACCGGATCTGCTAGTCAATGCGGCAGCAGAATACTAATATCTCGAGAGAGACAGATATATTGCTAATGTAGCTGCAATAGTTTTGCTTAAAACACATTTTAGAGTTCAGGCATATTTGATTCATAATATTACTAACCGAGTCATAACCAACTAAGTTTACACTGAGCAATTTAAAATAAACATGGCAGGCGCCCAACGATTCTCGAGAGAGAAATAAAACATATATTTCTTAATTTTTTTTCCAGAGAAAGAAAAATACAAACAAATGCTCAAAAACTATACAAATAATAATAACAGAATTTTGTCTTGAGGTTCATGAAAGTGAATACAAAGCTACTATGGCTGAATCCATGGACTCAAGCAGACAATAGCACTTTGTTCAGAGAGGATAATTGTATCCCAGGTGACAGTATATAAAATTAGCTTGGGTCTTCAATGGAAAAATTCTAACTTCAAACCACGCTTTGTGTTTTTTTTTTACTATAATATTCAAAAACAGAAACATTTTCCCTGTTCTATTGGACTTAATTAATTCACACTGAAAAAAATAGACATTTACACGACCTTTAACTCTTCATCTTAAAAGTTGTACTCATGATAATAAACGGAGATAAGCTTTCACACTTTTTCTCATGTGTGGTGACGGAAGCAATTAGTCTTCAATCAGTTTAATGTGCTAAGGAGTCTGGTTTTGTTGTGTGCAAACAAAAGCAGAGACGAGGCCACGCAGGAAAATAAAAGCAATCCTTTTGCTCCAGTGCTTCACGGCAGACAGATGATTCCACCAGGTAGATTGTCTTTAGTTCAGCTGAGCTGCATTGATTTGGCAGCATCGGGTGGATGTCACACATGCACTGAACAATGCTCAATGACTTTGCCATCCTATTCCCATTTAAATTGCCTCTGCGTTTCCTTTCTGACACCTGTTTAAATCAATGCCTTCCTCTGCAGGTCATGGGCTGAATGTACGGAGGCGCACAGCAGCCGCCTCTCAAATCCACTAAAATCAACACAATAATTGAAATATTTTCAAGCTGATTACACCAAAGCCCAGGGCTTGGCTGGTTGCTAAGAGTACGCTCCCTAGTTGCTAGGGGGAGTAAATCATCTTGCATTATTTGATTTTTGTTACTGATATGAAACTGCTAGTCCCTCGATTAAATGTCTCAGAGTCAAACACCTAAGGGACGGACAGGAGAGGCAAAAAATAAAATAGTCGCTGTGAACCTGTAAAATAGCATCTGTAACTCCTCTTCTCCGTGGGGCTTCGGCACAAATCTATGTGCTTGTTTATGTTTGTTCCTGCTGAAATAAACAGAAAGCCCCGCTTCTGTTTCGCGTTGAGGAAAAACAGACAAGACAGTAAAATACCCAGAAATCCCACATCACACTCGGGTTCGGTGAGCTCACGAGTGAAATAGCCGTCTCCTTTTATCAAAACGGATTGCATTGTCGAGACCGAGATGTCTCAGTGCGGTTCGGGCTGTAACTGTCTTATGAATAGTCCACAGACAAATGCAACAAGGGAAACATCGACTAAAAAATATACTGTCAAAGACGATTCAAAGATAAATCAGCTTTATTTTCGCAGGAGTTTTGTGTGACAATATGAGGAAGATCATTTTAGACCGGGCATAAACGTCAGAGTCGATTTTAGTCCCCATAAGTATAATATTTAGCTTTAAGTGTAATGCATTTTCCTCCCCTGGAACACCTCAGCTAACCTGCTCTAATACCTTTATTCCCCTCCTCCGACGTTAATAGAAAGGCGCCACACACTCGACCACACCACACTCTCGGATCTGATGCCCGCCGATTACAACTGGACCTTCACTCTCATTTCATTTAATATTAATTCTGCTTTGAGGAGGATTTTCTCCAAAGACTTGTCAGACATCGAGGGCTGCTCCAGCCGGCTTTGTCAAATGAGATCAGTGCGCGCCATAATGGTGAGGTCAAGTGGAGGGGCAGCCTCTCAACTCCATAACAGCTTGACAGTGAGCATTATATTATGCTGTGTAAGTATAGTGCACATAGACATAAGGCTACGCAGTCCTGCACATTACAAACTGCAGAAGCTCCCGGCACGCGTCCAAGGTGTGCCGTATCATTAAAAAAATGTCACGGTAATCCTCCGAATGGGTGGCAGCCGAGTTAGTTAATCTACTTATGCAACATTAGATTCTATCTATCAAAGGGCTAAACTCCCATGAAGAGAATACAAGCCATTTAGCAGTATTCCTTGACCTCAGCAATGAGCCGGACCCCCCGATTTTGTCATTCTGCAGCCAATAATAAAAAATAAAAAAAAACAGGCTGACAGCTCCACTAAAGGGAGAGTGAGCAGTGATCAGGGCCTGGCTGCGAAACCACAGACCCGGGTCCCTTCATTAGTCGGCCGTCAGCTCTGGCCTGCAGTGGCTGAATCGATAAAGCACCCCCACTTTTTTCTCTTTATTTACCAACCAGCACATTTCTTGTAGCTGAGTTGTCTTTAAACTGTGCTGCTGTTTAACCGCTTTATTCACCCCTCTGTATGAGGCCATCTGGTCCCCTGTCCTGTAAGTCTCTTCTAAAGCCCGGGCCTGACAAGCAAGAGATATGTCAATGCAGTCCTCAGCACAAAGCAACATCTGCCATGCCTGACGCCCACCATTGTATGGCCATTTAATCTGTCCCCCTCCTCCCCTTAACGGCACACAACAGTTCCTGGTATTATGTTTTGCCACTCAATTAGCATTATCATCCCGCTGAAATAGAAGCCAATTTACCTTTAATGACGTGATTGTCAGATGAGTGACAGCAGTTGCCGCCGCCACTATCGCTAGATAAACGGAGGCCTGCCCCTGTTTCCCTGACTGGTCGCGCAGAGGGCTGGGAAGTCAGCGCCAGCCAATCGCGATGGCCCGGCTTCACCCCTGCACCACCAACATTGTTTCCTCCAGTTCATAGAGGCAGTGTGCTGGAAAATTGAGTCCAGATTCATTAGGTTTTCAGTGTGCCGCTCGAGTCAGTTAAATTGATACATTTCCTAACAAAATTGAAGTGCTTTTGTGGTGCCTGCGGATGGCTGGTGACCCCACTCGGCCCACTGAGCAGCCGAAGCAAGCTGATGGATCCATTAGACCGCTTAGACTGCTTATTCCTCTCCCTCCATCTCTGACTGACACTGTAAATCTGAACCAATTTCAGACTCTAATCACCATTACAAACCCCTTCCACTGTCCATTTGTTACTCTGCAATTCGAATACACTACCTAGATTGGTTCGGAAATACCAGTTTAGAGAGGCCCTCCTGCTTCCCCGTGGTTAAATGGCTCATGACTGGTCCCTTTTCTCAGCTGAGGCAGAAAAGCAGCGGCTACCGCGGGAGGGCGGGAGGGTAAATAACGCTCAGTGAAACAAAAGGGCCTTGAAGAATTCCCAAAAGATGAACTGGAATTAAGAAAAATGACAGATAAATGAATAAATACGAGGGGAAAAAATAAGAGAGTGTGAAATTCGGTGAGATGACAGACAGGCCTCAAGGCCCCACTGCCGGCTGTGGTGGAAGAGTGTCCCTTGAATAACAATCACTGTTACACCTCCAAAACATTTCCTCATCCACTAGCCATTTTTACTCAAGCTTTTATCTGCTCAGTCAACCGCGCAGCACTAGCGAAGCGGCTGGAGGATATTATTTCCCTGTTGGCCCCAGTCATATAACTCTGCTTAATATGCACTCTATAATTTAAGAAACTTGAATTATAACCCGAATACGCCTTGCTTTATATTATCTATCTAACCTTCAACTTTGTTCAACTTTGAATTAGCGACTCGGAACATTTACACATAACAGGTAGAAAAATGCTCAGGAAAGAAGTCTGAGAGTAAAGCCTCACATGCATTATTTATGGCTTTAAATCATAGCAGTTCAATTGAAGGGCTTATATTGAAAACCGGTGAGTTCACCCGTCAGTCTCGACGTCTAATTAACCGCTGCTCCTCATATTCTCTAAGTGCACCGGGAAACACATTTTAATTGATATTTAGATGTTTATGCCCTTAGAAAGTAATTAAGATTTTCAATTAATCCTGTCTTATTTCTGGACATCTCGGCTCGGTGTCCTTGAGCGTCCAGCGATTAATTCCCCAAACCACCTCCAAATAAGGGAACTTCAATTACTCTGCCGTGAATTACAACCCTGCGAGTGACCTCATCCAAGGCTGCATCATCATTTAAATTAAAGGCAACACAAATCACCGGTAGCTGAATGGTTGTTTCATATCCCACATATACTGTAGGGTCCTCGTGAGCTTCTTCTTTATACATCCTGACGGTATAAACAGCTGCTTTCAGATTATCAATAGTATCTATAGCACTCAATTAAAACAGCCTCCTCACAGGAAGTTGTGGCCCCTCTGGGATTGGAAAAGCAGTATGTGCCATATAATCTGACCTCTTCCCACTCCCCCGTGTCTCCGGCCGCTTGTTTACTATATTATGTCCAAACATGCGCCGCACTGCGCTTGTAAAATGTTTGCACACCCATGGCGAAAAAAGACGACTCAGACTTTATCAATCAGCCCTTAAAAAAAAAGAACACGTTTGTTTCGTCCTCACCGATACTGGTAACAGCCAAGGCCTGATATGAAAACAAAATCCATCTTCTACAGTAGTTTTTATACCTTTGGAATTGCATCTGCCCAAACCTCAAATGTGTTCATACAATATGACAACACTCCGACTGTCCAAACCTCTATTGTCATGCCAAGAATAAATAATAATTTCTCCGTGCTGCCCTTGCAGTGCTGTTTTGCTCACACATAGAATCACCTGCCCATCTAGGCAACAAAAAGCCTGCTTGGGGATTATGGTGACATAATCTTAGCAGTGGCCTGTGAGTCGGGGGCTGAATGGGTTTGAACCCTCTATGCCACGCTGAGATAACATTTGTCACTGGGGTTCCTGGGCGCCCTATTCATAGATTAGTGGACTGTCGCCTTTTCAGAATGTGAAATGGCTTTGGCACTGCCGCATGTTTATTTTCTAAATCTGCGCCTCCAAGGATGAGGGGAGCATCTTGTCCTCTTCCTGAGAGCACCGGCGCTTGGCCTCGCGCGCCGCACGGAGAAATCAGTGGCCCCCGTGTTCTCTGAGTGAATCTGGGAGGACAGTGAACGCCGAGGAGTCCTGCTCCATCTTAAAGTCGCTCAGTGGACCTCCTGAGATAATACGGTGCATGATATGTCTGATAGGCAACGTGTCATGCTGCTATTCCTATCGCTTTTTCTGTTGTTGTTCATTGAACTCATGAATATGGTTCATGCCAAGAAAAAATGGTTAAACTCCTGGTTATGGAATAGTTTTAAATTATGGGGGAAACATATATTAACTTTCTTAATTTTAATTAGATAAGACGATTGTTACATACAATCTTTTATCTGTTTATGAAATATGAAGCTAAAATGTGCAGCTGGTTAACTTAGCTTAGCATAAACACTGGACATGGGGGGAAAAGTAAAGGATTCACTCTTACGATATTTACAATTTGCACAATGGCTAATGAGTATATGGAGTGTGTTGCTCCACCAAGGCCCAACAGTCCCCTTATGAAACCCCGGTTAAATTCATTGGAACGGTTTTTATTTGTGTCTGCACCAAATTGATCATATCTGACCCCTAAATATGCTTAGTTTTTACATTCAGGTCAATGAATGAATCCCTGGGGAGACGTGTCCCCCCAAAAACCCTCAAGAAAGGGAAAAAATACATTCCTCAATCGCCCAAAAAATCCCCAAATCTTCCTTTTCATGTGGAGTTCTTTGTTGGGCTATTTCTGAGGTTATAGCTACAGTTTACAGACAATAAATACCCCCAATGACACTAAGACCTGTTGTTTTTACACTTTGGATTATATAAATGCAGGTTAGTTCATTTTAAATGTTGTTAGAACCCGGCTGGTTGTTTCCTGCCTGATTTCGGTCTATAAGCTTAGTCAACATGGTGCAAGCTGTGCTTTCATATTTACCAGGCAGATATAAAAGAGGTATTAATCTTCTCATCTGACGCTCTGTGAGACAGTGAATTAGCAGATTTTCCTAAATGTTCCACTTTTCCTTAAAAACCGTGCACCTTTTCTGTCCGTGAAACCAGCACGAGCCACGAGTGATTGGTTACTTGTTTATTTATTTATTGAGATTCATTCAGAGCAGCAGATTTGGGGATGTTCGCCGCTGCGACAGCTCTGCCCGTCCCTGTCTCCAAACATCCACACTGTATTATGTGCGCACGCTTCAAGGGGCCTTTAATCAGCCCGAGCGGTCCCCACAGTTAGCATTTAAAGCGAATCTTTGCATCACAAAAGGGTGGGATGTGTAAATGAGATGTGACATTTTATTTGTGCGGGGCTATGCAGCAAATAAATAAATATCAGGCCATGACAGACAGAGACTACTGGGAAAATCTCCCTCTACATTGCACTCACTGGTTAACTGTCACACCATTAAATTGTCTTTCACGTCGAGATGTCGCCTTGCGATTGGTTAGCAGATGTAAAAAGAGGGAACACTTGCCAAACAGTTTCCAAGAGCATGAAATTGATATTGTGAATCATATGTGACAGTGACTCTTCTGCCCTATAATTGATCTACATTAAGGCTACAAGGCCTCAGCCTATGATTGGAAAGCAGGGCACATCATGAGACTGTGTGTATCCCCGGCTGGCAGCCAGAGGAGTTTATTCTTGCAATGGAAAGATTACATCTTCAATTTTACCTGGGGTGTATAGACCTCAGTGGGCTGGCAGATATCTCTCTATAAGTGGGACCTTACTTATTGCTCTTTCAAGTGGTAGATCTATCCATTCACTCTAATTAAATTGAGCTTTTTAATCTGGTTCTTCTAATCCAGAGTCAAGTGTGTTGGGACTTGGATGATGTGATTTGAAAGGGAATACTCTTGATTCACTGAAACACTGTTATCTCCCCTCCACTATTGAAATAAATTCGAAAATGAGGTTTGTGCACTTCAGCACCACACACTCAGATGACCTGAGCCGGGTGCTTTGCCGTACACTGTGTTCTGAGTCGAGCAAAAGGATAGAACGGAGAGTAAAAGCCTTCAATCGGCACATTGTTCTTATTTTATTTTTTGTATGAAACAGAAATTTATTGTGAAGGGATTCAAATCAGATCTCAGCAGGGCCAAGAAATAACAATGATTTAAAATTCATTCAGTTATTTTTTGGTCAAATAAAACATGGCATTGCAACAATGCTGAAACCTTATAAGTGCCAAATGTGGAAAGTTTGACATTTTAATTTAGGCCTATCCACTGACATGTTGTGCCAAATTTGACTTGAAGAATGAAATGAGTTGGGTGTGTAAGTTGGGGATGACCTCTCCTGACAATCCCAGGGTCCATCCAGCTAAAGGTAAGCCCTCCAAGGGAAAAGCAGTAAAGCATCCATTGCTTCGCTACATAACCTCTCAGCTGAGGGAATTCATGCAGTTTGCTCTTAGAGATCCAGATCAGGACGAGGCTTGATAAAGCTTGTTCTAGCTGGGTATCCAGAGATAGGGGTCTTACCTATGAGTCATTTTCAGCATGATCACCCTTATCTGTGTTGAGCTGGGCTCCACTGGCTACTCGGGGGGCCTCTGTTTAACCCCGGCCCTCACATGGCTTCACCACCAAACACACACACACACACACACACACACACACACACACACACACACACACACACACACACACACACAAACACAAACACACACACACACACAAGACGCAGCCAAAGATGCTTGTTTGTCGGGGATTAAGGGTGTTTTCCCTGCCTCTGTCGCAGGATCCTTATTTGGCAACCGTAGCCGCCAAGGTCCAACAGTTCCTTTAAGTTCAATCAAACTGCAGCAAAATGCACACATTCATAGAAATATGTCCCTTATATATGCCTGATGTTAAAGACAGTGATAAAACATTCCGGGGATTCCCCCTCAAATCCAGATTAGTGTGTTCTTCCCAGACCTCCACCAAGTTTCATTGTAATCTAGTTCATGCGTAATCTTCCTTACAAATAACAAAAAAAGAAAAAACAAAGAAAACCTCACTGGGGTGAAAACACAGCGTCCAACGCAGAGGTAAAACTTAAACATAACAAGTTTAGAGGTTAAAATTATGAGAAACTAAAAATATGTGTTGGGATCAAAGCTGTGAGAGAATTGTTATGGGGATGTGGCTGAAGAGAACGGGACAATGAATATATTTCAGCCAATTACCTCAGAGAGCAGCTGAGTTCCATAATTTATGTCTGTCAAGATAAAAACTAATCCACAACACAGAAACTAAAGAGCTGATCTCATAATGGATATTTTAATCAAGTCCCCTCGAAAAGAAAGAGGAGCCTATTAAATTCCAATTTTAATTTATGAATAAAGAAATGGTTTCGCACCTCAGTGAAATTACCAGGCGGACGCTGCAAGATGTTGCGGCGGATTACACATTAAACTTAAAAATACTCAAATTACTTTTTAAATGCAGTCTGTGGTTTTCGTTTTGAAGGGAAAAAAAGAATATATGTTGACCCGTTATCTGCTGTCACTGTTATGCAAGACAGAAATGAATTATGAAGTAGAGCCTTCCAAAATAGGGGCTTCGCATCAATATTTCATGGAGGTTTAAGGGACTCGATAAGGCTGCGCTATAGGTTTAAGTGTTGTCTCTATGGTAACAATATATCTAGTTTATTTACATCTCTTCCTCGTGGGAACATGCAGGCATGGAGGGCCACCGTTCCCAAAAGGAATATCACAGTAAACTAATCATGAAGCTCTGACACCAGCCTCTCTCACGTCTGTGTATCCCAGAGTGGAATCCTCTCCTCCAGACTAATTGCCGACTTTAGCTGCACCGTCCGCATCCACTGAGACATCGCTCGACATGTCGCCACCACTTTATTAACATTTATGATAAAAAGAAAAAGAAGAAAAAAAAATCATCTCAGGTTTTTTCTTTTTTCTTTTCTTTCCGCACACTCATCTGGGGGAAGTCATCTCACGCCTTGATTTGGATAACAGATAAACACCAATTCAGCATCCCCCGGCCCCATCGATTTAAGCTAACATACATTACCGCTCAAATAGCACTAAATGGATGTTTAGGCAGCCGCTCGTAAACAAACAGCAGCGGAGTGGGAATGGTCTTTGCTACAGAGCAGAGCACGGCACTCCAGGGGGTTGCAGATGGGATCTCTCCATGGTGACAGGATGTGATCAGACGCGTCCCTGCTGAAATCTATCCAGGTTACATGATACCCACAGCTAAGGGGACTGGATAAAAAAATAAAAAATAAATATGTGGCCACTGACCTAAAATGCACGTACCCTAAAACACAAATACACAAAAAAGAAAAGCAATCCTGGAAAAAGATGCAACAAAGACAAGACCTTGGAGAAAAAAAAGATGAGGTATGAGAAAGGGAGGAGGAGGGAGGGATATAATATGTGTGTGTTTGTCCATGCAAGGCCAAGAGGAGGAATACACGGGTGTTGGGGCTAAAAAGATGGGAAATGACAGAAGAAGGGAAGCGATTATTGGGGTCACACTAAAGGCTGCTGAATTGTGTTGTGAATTGAATGAACTCATCTTTAAAAACACTACTGTGTATTTCCCCCTTTATTGAGAGAATAGCCATATTAACATCCTGTTCTCTTTGCGGAGTCAAAGCCATATCCGATGATGATTGGGTTTGGGAACCGCTCTGATGGGAAAGTAGAGCCCATCGCATCCACATCACCATCTCACACCACATTGGCATATGCGGCTCACTGCTCCCCACTTTTGGCCAAAATTGAAGAGCTTGCGCGAAGAAAAATAAATAGATGGTTGAATAGCAATGGCCCCTGCTACTGAACCTTTTATCAGTGGGAATCTAACAGCCGTGCCGTTTCAGAATTTCAGTTTAGCTTCCGATTACGGTATGTCCCGGCATTTTATTCCCGACATCTCTATGCTTCGTAGCCTTCAAACACTTCTCGGTAACTGCCTATTATCCAACAGTTCCACTCCACTGACCCTGCCAATAAAACTTTTCATATTCTTATAAATGAACTCAATTGCCACGTCCTAAACATTTACACTGCACTAACAGATCATCTCCACACCTTGGAATTGGCTAAATTCCCTTTTCCTTATGAATATATAGGAGGGTATTAGAGATATGATGGCTTTTCAGATTGCTGCACCCAGTGAAATTAGTTTAGCGAGCATTTACAGACTAAATTGGAGCCATTAAATAGCGGATTGAATTGATGGCACATTCATTGTCTTTCCATCGGTATCACTGTAAAATCAATTAGCCGTCACTTTTCCATTCTCAATAAAGTATGATTGTCAGCTACGGATGAATAAAGAAGACCCTGACAGCCAGTCGGACCAGAACACCGTGTGAAAACAAATCGGCGTGTGGGCCCGGGGCTGGCTAATGTGATCTGTAATTGTGCAAAAAAAGGCACAATTGTCTTCATCAAAGGGCCACGGGACAGGATGGGCCATTAGTTTAAAATATTCCCCACATCAAAGTGACATCAAGCAGTTTCAGTCCAACGAGAAGATCACTTATTGAATTTTTGGGATTATTCATGCAGGTATGTTCATTTTTATTGTATCGATGTAATGGAAGGCCATGTGTAAATGTGTAAATGCGTGAAGGTAACACAGATAAACGAATACAGTTGTATCAAAAGTTCCTTTCTCGTTTAGAATCACCGAAAATAGGCAGAGAATACTGTAAATACCTCAAATTGATCTCCAATTGTTTTTAATGGCTTTTTTTTGGGCAAAAAACTGATTTACATGAAATTTTGCAGATGGGTTGGACATGACCCAAGGAAGGACACACCCAGGATTTTATGTTACTTTCTTTAACATGGCGAGATACCGTGCCAGCTTTAGCGGAGGCATGTGCTCTCTTAGCTCTCCTCTATTTGCTTTATCCGTTGTTTTTTTGTTTGTTATCAGAATTACGCAGAAAACTACCAATCTGATTCCACCAAACTTGGCCTGAGAGGAACCCAATTTAATTTTGGCACAGATTAAAATTGGTTTCACGTTCTTTAACTACGTTGTATGACTATTTTAAGAGCTAGAGAATCATGGGTAGGATTGTTAGCCTTGGTTGAAGGTATATGTTCGACTGAGATGTCGTCTCACACATGCAGAAAAAGGACGCCATATCATCATCCTCATCATCATCGTATGCCTTGTTGGGCCATATGCCTGTTACAATAAAAATCATTGCACCACAGACGCAAATAAAATTCTGTGTCACACTGGGTTCTGTATCATACGATATTCCAGGGAAATCAATAAGCGAAAAATCATTTGTTTAACCAAACGCTCTGTTTGTGAAATGCATCCGCTGCCAGTCAGCTGCTCAGTTTTGGTTGCAAATCAAACAGCATTGTGTCTGTCAATTTGCCAGAGGCGCTGCTAAGTGTCCTCCGAGATCAAGACTTTCATCAAATTTCCCTTCTAATGAAATCAAATAGGGTCTCCCAATATCCCTCATCACAATTCTTTGTGCAATATCTGCACTGAGGAGCCTCTTCCCCACCAGCTGAAGGCCCCCCTCCCACACCCCCTGTATCTGCTCTGTATAGAGTAACATATGAACATGCATATGAAAATTACCAGAGGCTGCAGCATCACATATGCTGTTTCGCCATAGATGGCCCAGTAAACCAATGCCAGTTTTCCATTAAGCCATTTTGTTGAATTGATAGAGCAGCTGAAGCTCCTTTTTTAATAGATCTGCCAACAACAGATTAAAAACAACAGCCTGATGGACTGCAAACACTGGAACTTCCAAGACCTGGCAGCAATCTCAAGCCAGGGCTCCAAAGCACTCATGTTAATACAACATGAGAACAATGCTGGGATTTCCAGACTTGTTGCCGTGTCGCTGTTTTTCTTGCATCTTTTTGTCAGTTTCACAATTTTTACTATATGAAATTCCCCCAAAATTTAAAAAAGTAGAGCAGCAGTATTTGTGTGACTTTCTTCAGTTAAAACCCTCTGATCGCAAAACATCAAATGCAAAATCTAAATATTCATTCCTGCATTTTGCTGCAAATAAATACAGGGAAAAAAGGTGATGTATCAAAGCGATTGAAGATTCAAACCCTTTCATCCTCAATAACGACAGAATAAGACGACTCGCTTGTCCTGAAGGAAATTATTATACGCAGCTAAAAGCAAACCATGATGAGTGGATGATGATAAAAAAAAAAAAATGTGCCACAGCATTCAGTGGGGTACAGGTATTAAATCCACTGTCAGGAACACTTTGCTCTAATTTCCAAAAATTTAATGAATCCTCATCTCCCTGCTGCAATTACCCTGGTGTGCATTGTAGTGCCAGAGGATTGGTTATCTCCACACAAAGTGAAGGGCTTTAGGATTCTCAGATGAAAGGTGAGATGGAAATGTGATCGGGTATTATTGCCTCATGTTATCAACACCGCGGCTTCCACTATATGTACGGATACATAGCAGATGCACATCTCGGAGGTAAATACTTTGATTTCATGAATACAAATGGTTGTTCACAATAGGCAGGGTAAGAATTCAATCTATATCAATCTGATTCAGCGACTCTTCCAGGCCCTCAGAAGAGAATGAAGGGATCCTGCGCCCAGCCTTCAGATATGAGCTCAGTGTTTGGTTTGAGCAAAGAGGCGAGCGATAATAAACCGCCTGTGTGTTTTGCAGTCGGCCAATGACTGCAGAGCTCTCGGCGATGGGGCGCGAGATTGACAATGTTTAAGGAGGCAGGGCGAGCGGCGTCCGGGTCAGAGGATGTCCCAGGTAGCAGATCAACCTCGGACCGGCTGAAGGGCTCTTTAATGTGCAGGAACTAGTGGAAGGTGAGAAAAGCTTAGAGGGGGCTTTCTCATGAACCTGCCTGACCTGGGGGAGAGGCTGCAGGGGAGGCCCGGGGCTTCAGTGGAAAAAAGAGACAGCTGATATGTTTGGTAGCAGGTGGGGCGCTGCTCCGTCCACAGGTGCTGCACAGATGCCTCCGAAGCAGCGCAGGCACCAGTCATCCAGGGACGCCGAGACCCGCTGGAGCCTCCTGATTCACTCTCACCCACAGCCCTCACATCTGCTCAGCCATTCTCCAGGAGTAATTACACGTGGCGCCGGGTGGGCACATGATGGATGCTGGGAAACAAGGACAGAAATCTGACATGATTGTTTTTTCCCACCCCCCTAAGTTTCAATGGCAACAGATGAAGAGAGATTCTTGTTTAGTTTTTTTTTTTATTATTTCCATCCTGATTTAAATGGCGTTTTGTATGTGGAAGTGAGGTCGGGCCCATCTGTTGTCTTCTAGGGAGATTTTCAAGATGTTCGGTATTTCAAAGCCATAATGGAGAGTGAATGAAATGTACGAGGAAACGCTGTCCAAGTGGTGTCATAATTGCTATTTGGGGGATTCGTAATTACAGAGTGCAGCCATCAGATAAAGGAGTGTAGATAAAAAGGAGTTGGTCTGGTAATGGAAATCTGTTTGGAGAGGAATAGTTTCTAATAAGTAATTTTGCCTAATAAACTATAACCGATTTAATCTCCGTCTTATCAGGCCAAGATTTCACCACTTTCCTTTTTAATTGGCTATTTTGTAATCCTGATTCCCAACAGAGTGGATGGTCTGTCTCCCTCTCCTGAGAGTTAGCATGAAATCAGTTTGAAACACTGTGTCAATCTCATTCTGAAGTGGCCATCTGGCCAGTGTACAGAGGCTGGGGATGGCACGCGGAACCGCAGGGTCTCTGTGAGGCAATCATCAGCAGATTTACACAATGTGTTAATGCAAATTTAATAGAGACTTCCTATCGGACACTTTAATCTTCCATGTGTTGGCAGTGTCAGCCGGACCCAAACCTGCACTGCAGCAGGGAATCACGCTCATCTCCTGTGCACAACAAACATTATACATATTTATTCATTTTACAGCCCGATTTACTGGTTGGTTGATAATAAAAATAGTCTTTCAGAGACATATCGGTACATATGTTAAAGTTTGCCAAAGTGAAAACTTAAAATTTTAAAGAATAAACAAAGTAGAGAAATGTTTTGGATGATGGAAATGGTTTCATATAGTTCAATAAGTTCTGCTGTTATTTTTAAAATCTAGCTTTTAGTTGCTTAAATTTGATTAATGCAATGTTTACAAAGATGTTTTCAATCAGAATTTGTTTAAGACTATATTTTTCTTCAAAGTCTGAATAATTGGTTATATTTTTTTACCATAGTAAAGTTCATAGTTAAATTGTAAAATATCAAGCCTCAAAAATATCACGCTTTAATTTTTGGTTTGATAATTATCTTATTACCTTTTTGTAGAAATATCCGCCAATGTATATCCATAATTTGTTGTCCCTAATATCGGTATCGGCCCCCAAAAAATCCATGTCGGGCTTTGATTTACAAATATATTTACTTTCCAGATTGACATATTTTTCAGGGATTTAACCATGAATTTAGTGTAAAAAATATCAACATTTCAAGTAAATATATGGTAAAGCAAAACACTGTAAAGATGAAAATTCAGTCGCAAAGACAACACAGCTATGAAAGGCTATGTCTTAGTCCAGCAACACCGATGCAAACAGTGGTAATGTAATTTATGTGTTGTAGTTATGAACCTATTTGCCTTATTTTATATCTGTAACATGATATATCCTATAATACAAACAGTTTCAGAGTTTAGAGCAATAGCTTGTTGATTCAAGATTGTTTGAGTTGTTGTTGTACTGGGAAAACAAATTATTACTCAACAAGGCGTTTTAAGATTTTTGCTCTCGACTGAATTGGGTGTGGCTTATACTTAAAATCAGTGCTAGTAGTAAACTCATACGGCTGGCATCCGACAACAGTGACTTACAAACTGCTGTTTTTCTATAACTGTACGACTAGTGCACCCAAGACACCAAATAAACATTAATTTGTTCTTTATGTGCAGCACAACACACAGACATAAATGTGTTTTGTAATCAGTATCATATCATTTAATTAAAAAATTCAGCCTTTTAACTAAATTGCCTTTTATGCGCTGCAGTTAATAATTGCACCCAAAACCCAACGTAGAAGTCCACTGGAACGCTGCTGAGCCGCAACTTCTATGTTGGTTTACAAAAATATGTCTATTCCCTCTGTTCATTAAAGCCGAATATATCATGCAGAGCCACAGCTAGGAATTCTGGGATCCTTGAGAGATTATTGCTCCGGGCCCCGCTTAATTAATTCATACACCCTACTTCGATTTTTATGGTCTCTCTCCAGCTGTGGGCCCGTAATATTATCCCCACCTTTCACCCTCCTCTATTTGCACTGGGAATGGATTGTAAATTGATGCTATCCTTAATTTCAATTAGGGAAATATTAGCCATTTTGATTGTGTACGCGATAAAAACATAAAATAAATTAGTAGAAATGCCGGAACTTCTTTACCAAACAACCTAAGTTTAGCAAAATGAAATGTTTTTGCTTCTTTTTAGTTTTCAGCCGATGAGAAATTAAGGAAGAACCGTTTTTTAAATGATCCAACCATGATTTGACCTCTTGGCATTCTTGTGTCTGATAGAAATATTGTGCTGTGTCACATTTAGGAAATTTAAGATTATGTAACATTTGAATGAAAGCATTCCGACACAAACACAACTCAGCATCATGAACTTGAAGATCTCTTGGCCAGAGAACAAAGAACTGCTGCGCAGCCTGAGGGCGGCTCAATGAACAGCTTTATTGTGTTTTTTTTCTTTTTCTCAAGCTATAATATGTAGTCTGATCACCAGAAAATTATACTGGCTGCTCTCTCTGTGACCCTTTGGCATTTTTTCCACCCTGTTTTTTTTATTTTTTGAAGAGGACCACATCAGTGTTACATCACAGGTTACAGGACAGGAAAAATCCTCTATTGTTTCATGTTATTGTAGAAATTATAGACCAGCAATATAACATTTCAAAGCAGAAAAGCAATACAGACGATCAAAACATGTGGACACAGTCCTGGAGCAATGTGGATCCATTTAAATTGTTCTTTTGCCTTTGTTTCTTTGTTTAGTTTATATTATTTTCTACTTTAAATCTACTCTTCCAGGACCCAGAAGTCACAGTAATGACATTCAGAATATTAAAAACGTGTCATTTTAATCCTAGCTTGGTTGTATATGGTTCTATTTAGCTTAAAATATGGGCCTAAAAACTAAGAGTAAAAATACTCACTTTTTACTCAGTTTTAGTTTTTGTTTAGCTTTTAATTTCACTCGCAACTGCTCATTGTTATTTTATTCTCAAATTATAAAGTAACCAGTTACCAGGAAACAAGCACAAATGATTTTTAGTCGGCTAAAAAGGCCTCTTTTCAAATGTGTATTGACATTGTGTCGAAACAATGTCAATACAAATACTAAGTGTAAAAAAAGTCACCTTTTTTACAGTGTAAAAAAACATCAACCTGCAGATGTTGCAGACTCTAAAAAGCTCTGGAAGCTTATTAAATGTGGGAAAGGTGTATTTTGATGTGCTCATGTGTTAAGAATGGAGCTTAGGGAAATTAAAATTGGTGTTGGTGTGTTTGCTAAACATCTTATTTGAGTCCATGTAACATGTAGCACACAACACTGCAAAGTATTTGTAGAGATTATTTGCAGAGATAGAGAAAATGTGATCCTTTAACTTGGCTTCCTTTATGGAGCTTTAAAGAGATTGAAACTACTGAAACATCCTTATTTTGCCTTGTTGTTTAAATACATCCAGTTTCCTGATCTGTTTATGATTTTAGTGTAGAAGAAACAACAGAAGCTTAAATCACTTCAGTTTAAATGTGATTTCTTTGTTTTCAATATCTTCCCCTCTCACTGTTTAACCAAAATGTTAAACGCTGGTAAAATAAAAGATAACAGAGTTGTTTGGGTATTTAGTGCTTTTATTCCCAGACAGTAAATAGACTTTGTTCCTCTTTGTGTTACTTGCTCTGCCCCTGTCAGGCCCTTTTTTGTTTCATAGTGCAGTTGTACAATGAGACTACATTAGTCACATGTGCATCAGTGGTCTCCTGTGGGACCTTTGTTATGTAAATGCCCATTAATGAACTTCCCTTGGAACGAGTGCACTGCCTCTGCAGTTTGAGATGTGTCAGGGAAACAGAGGACACTACCGCTCTTTCTTTAAACTCTGCATTATTGATTCAACACAAACACACACCTAGTGGTTATTGATCACATTTAGAAAGTGGGCCATTCATTGATTACTAGTGTATTTCACCCTTCATTCAACAAATGTTACAGACGAGGGAGAGAGAGGAGGATACTGAAGCTGCTTTCAGACGTGAACTGAAGTCCTGCCATTTTCTGGCGGGGCTGAACGTAAGAAGGCAAATTTCCAAGTCAGTTTTTACCAACTATTTCTGGAACAGTGGACATTTTCAACATGTGCTGGAACAAAACAAAAAACCTCACGTCCTTCCTCCTGCTATGTTACAGACATTTCCCTGTTGATGTGAATGTGTCTGACCCTGACAATCTCCTGCTGCTGTCTTAATAGGGAAAACTCAGAAAAATAGCCAGATCCAAAGTATTTCAGACTTGTTCAGTCTGAACAGCTTGACTGAGAAGCTCCAAAACTGAATGAGACTGAGAAAGTCTCTGAAACTGTCTTGAAACTCATAAGCGACCTAGTTAAATTCAAATTGACAAGATTTATTCCAATCAGTTTGAATATTAAATGCGCTAAATTGTTTTGTTTGCGACACTCCAAACCTTTTGAATTTCATCATGCTTCTACCTGTCGGACCTCTCAGCGGTCAGGCACCCTCAAATGGTTTTGGTCATGCTAAATTGTGAGCTAATTAAAACAGTCGGGGAGACACAGAATGGTTTTCAACAAAATGACATATCTGCATAAGACAGGGGAGTGAATTTGCTTGAACGTCTGGAACAGGTAAATAAAAACCTTTGATTTCATTGCAGCTTGAGTGTTAACAAAAGGGACGTGGCTAAAGAAAGAAAATGGATATCAAAATGGAAATTTCCCAGGCTCTTTAATTGGATGGGCACTTTTACTTAACTTATCTTCGCAGCCCAACTCGTTCACTGGAAGTGAGCATTTCCAATTAGGGGAAATGACTATTTCTTCTCGCTTCCAAAACACGTCTTTCACTGCGGTATTTAGTGATGACAGAATGTAAACAAATAAGACACTCGGTGATGTCCTCTCCTCACCCTCATCGCGTCTGTCAAACATGCTCGTAAACACTGATGCCACTCCACCAGGTTTATAAGACACATGCGTCATTCAGAATCACGCCCGGCTGCAACAGAAAACGCTGATAACATGGAACATACACTTATTTATGGCTCACACAAATGATCCTGGCACAAACAGCCACCCCAGAGATCATCTCTAAGTAAGTCAATAAGACATGAATCATGATGAACGACATTTTAAATGGCACGCCGTTACAATCTTAACAATACTGCGAGCTGAGTTAAGAACAAATGATTTCATCCTGTATCGCCGCAGAATAATGGCAAAAGGATTCCTACATTATTGCCCATTTCTTCCCTCGAAGCTATAGAGACTGACATTAATCCCAACTGTCTGTAAAATTGAAGCAATAAAAACCACAAGCAGTGGCATCAAATTTCGCCGCGGCCATGATCCTCAAAAATATAGATCCACAGACAAACAATGATATACTTGATTGTTTCAGTTAAGATTCCTGGGCCCTCAGCTTTCCCTTTGTTGTACATGAGAGAGACATTACACCAATGGTGGAATATGACCTCATTTGCTGCAAAGAGGAAATTTAATTAACAGAGCAAACAGCATCTGCCAATATGCCTCCGTGGAGACGGCTGAGGATAAGAAATACCTTTCAGGAGAAAGCTGCAATACTGTCTTAAGACTGGACCAACAGCCGCAGACGTGGCTCCGACACTGTGTGCGCCTCCTGATTCACAGATTTGAAACACCATTAATGATCAGTCAAAGGATAAACTGTACATAACATAATCGATTCAAAAAAAAAATCATGAAAGCTGCATGGATACATTTTAGAGAATGTGATCCAACAACGTGCGTCGGGGCTTCAGCAGCAGAGTGAGTGAAAAAAAACCTAATATTATCTCTTCTTTTGTCTTAACTTGTAAAACTGCTCACTTGCCTCTAATGCTGTTCTTTTCTGGGCTTGCCTTGCCAAAGTAAACTGAAAATCCTCAGAGGAGCAATGTGTGTATTTTTTTTTTTTGAATCCAATATAGTTCATCTCGTGGCCAAACTTACTTTAACACACATAGTAATGATAACTATATTCACACTAGTGCAGTCGTTTCATGCACACAGGCAGGCAGACAGCTGAGAGCCAGTTAATAAAAACTGATTTCTTATCGGTTTGAGTATTTTAGTATAATAGTAGCATTAAAGCTTCATAGCATGAATACATATTATTGTTCTCTGATGCTACTAATTGTTCAATGACTACAGAAAACCTTAGTAAATATGGCATCACATCTCTAGTCTGTATTATTTGGCGGTGATGGGTTGATGAACACAAAAAATGCTTGTGTATCAATATTAACAATAATTCCATTGGAAATGTGAATTAAGCTCAACATTACTTGGTCAGAAAATAAAGATTAAGCATTTAAAGAACCAGAGAAAAATACATTTTTCTTTCTGACTGGCTTATTGGACGGCAACGTTTTCCTCCAACACATTTAAGTAAAGTGAGCATATACAGTGAATTTCAGACAGGTTTATGTTTGATTGAATTAATGCACCATCTTTTGCCAGTAACTTTAGGCGCTGTATGGACCTTACGCTGCCTTTACAACCTGCTAACATCCCTCAACGTGTGTGAAAACAACACCTTCACATGCCAGGCAGATATATGGAGGTGGTGCTCCAAGTGGCCCATTCATGGTTATGATTATTATTCCGCTTTGTGCTCTGCCTGAGACTTGCAGCACTTCACTGGTGTCCTGATGGTTGAGTGGACTGATTTGTTTGCCCAGGGAATTGTCCCTGTGCCGTTTAGAACTAATAAAATACCAGAGGAGCCCGGGCCTCATCATCTCCTGTCAGAATAAAAAAGAAGCAATGGATACCCCCACTAAATGTCACTATATCTGTGTGTTTTTTTCTTCCAATTCTTAATCTTTATTAGCATAATTGGTTTCTGTGATATTAAATTCACAGCTAAAGTGAGCGGCATTCCGTATTTCAGTAAACAATTTTAAGCCTAATTTGGTATGAGACACGACTGGCCAGTGGCAGTGTGCAACTCCAATTATGATAAGGATTAAGCACATGCAATCAAAAGATAGAACAAGATAATGTGCAAAGATACATTTGGCAGGCGAGCAACTAATTGGAGAAGCATGACACCCCTACCTGCAAAAGATGAGGCAGAAGATGATGTTTCAACACTTCAACATTATTAATGGCAAAGACAACAGATCCCTCCCTGTTACTGTAAATCTGGTCGCAGGGAAAGGCCCGTCCGTGTGACTCGGAGCGGCCAGACGGAGCTGTCAGGGAGTCCAGTGCGTTCGGTGGCCGCTGTCTGTGCCTAGTGAACCCAGGAGGCAGAGAATGACTGAGTTCACAAGTTGATTAATGAGTGTGCTGCCACCGGTTGTCAAAATCTGACACTGATTATGAAGCCTCGACCCTTTTTTTTTCTTCACGAGGCAGAGATACAGTGCTCTGTCCTTATGTGAATCAATTTAGTGCAGGAATTGATACAGAGCGGATGTGAACACACATTTGAGGTAATAGATGCCGCCGGGGCGCTGAGGCACAGAAAATAGATCAGAGTTTTTTTTTTATGCAGCATTGCCTGATTTGGACAAATTAAACTCTGAATTTGACAGGATGACTTCTGGAGGAAGATTTAGTGGCAGATCTTTGCAGGAGTATAGAGGCAGCGATGATAGCATATGTCGAGAGTGTTTGACTGCTGACTGTCCAACTGTTAGCAGTGATGATGAGATTAATTAGGAGGGGGATGGCTACTGAGGGAGAGATGAAGCTGTCACTATACAGTAGGTGTTGAATAATGATGACTGCCTCGTCTTTATCCTCGGCGCGACCGTCTCCACCGCGCTTTTAACTCTGACCCAATTAATACCCCAGGTAAACAGGCTCCTGCTGCGGCCACAGGCTCCCCGCCCCCCCCCCTCCCCCCGTGAGAGTACCAGTGAAATGAAGCTGTACATTTTATCTGTGCATCGTGGTTGGAAAGTCAACTTGACAGAACGCTGGGGCACTTGATAAACAGTCTATCTAGGGCACACACTGTATAGCAGGTCTCTCAGGGGGGGGAGACAAAACCCAAGACATTAGAGAGAAACCCAAAGCAAATTATCCTGACATGGATGAAACAATAGCAAATTGGACAAATGATATAATTTGAGTCATATGGGCCCCAGCAGAGTCTGGTTGTTTCCTGCACTCAGAGGGATTTGGAAACAAGAATAGTGTTTGATGGTAAAGGTCAGGAAACAAAGGTTGCTCCCTGCATGCTTTCCATAGTGGGAAGACACCGCTTCCCTGTGTAACAATATTTTGTTCCTGTTTTGTAATGTGCCTCATATAAAAGGACTACTGTTTTCATTATGCAGGAGTGTTTCCTTTGGTCTTTGCTCAAAATACAAAGCGATTTGGAGGATTGTCAGAGGTGCCAACCAGGAGGTAGAACTGTCTTATGTTCAACAGACTATAAATCATTTTTGTACGTCGCTGCCGCCCAGCACTGCTCCTCACCAGTGCTGCTACTTGATACCTTTACTGTCACGTAGCTACAAGAAAAACAACCGATATCACATCATGAAAGATCAATTGACGGCACACCTTCTGATTCGAAACACGGCGCTGCTTCCAGCTAATTAGACGTGATTAATCACGAGGGAATGGAGACGTAAATGTGACTTTCCGCTTAAAAATCAATTACGTCTTCTTTCCAGAGTCAGAGGAACAAATGTGTTAAATAAGTTCAAGGGGACAAACGTCTCTGCGGGATAAAAATTCCTCAACTGGTGTGTGGATGTCTCCTTGGTAAGGAGGTGGGTAGGTTGGGGAAATCTTAGTCTAGACTGAGTGTGCACTTTTCGGCAGGAGGGAGCCTCAGTGGGTCATTAATCACCCGCCACTGACACTGAGAACCTTCTGCCCCTCATAAGGGCAAAATAACCTCTAACAATGAGAGGAACTAAGTGGCCAGAGACAATGGTATATTGGGTGCTAGTTTATGTTCCTCTCATAAGCAGCGCAGCCGGCCTCAGAAGATGGAGGAGCCATTCGTCCCAGCTCCCTGACTGTACACAGCAGCAGGGAGGGACATTACATGGTCAGTCTCAGTGAAGCGGCCTTAAGAGTCCAAACGCTCGGTGGAATGTGTTGTCGTTTCTCACAATGAAACTGACCCTCAGTGGCATCATTACATCATTACATCGTTACATTCACATCTTGAGTTGAAAAAAGGAAAGAAATAAGGCTGGAGATATCGCAGCAAAAAAACTTTCGAGTCTAACGGAGCAATAACATTAAAATAATACATTTCAGGTAAGGTCGATAACCATTCATCATTTCAAACATTGAATGTACTGTTTATAAAGAAGGACTACAAATGAAGCCAAAGCGTCTTGATAGCCACCTGGTGGCTGGCTGCAGTAAAGGTCATAAATTCCACCATCTCCATGTTGGTTGATGGGACATGGATCAAAGTACACATCAAATCAAATTTTCTCGAAAATGTTTTGGTTATTTTTGGTAAGTGGAGACTCATTGGACAGCTTTATTAACGGTGTTTGATTTCAAACCTCACAGCCGTCTTGTTTTACCAAATTTTCAATTAAAGGCCAAGCAGAGATTAGACAAAGTATAAACGTGAGTACTATCATTTAAATGTATTTGTAGACTGTATTTAAACTTTCCTTTAACTGTATCAAATTATGCTGCATAAAAAGTGCTTGTTTGCCGCGATGCACCAAAAGGAAATCGTGAACTGTGAGGTCCAGCTCATTGTTCAGCTGACCGTCCCACCACTTTAGTGTTTCTGTGTACTCTCAATGCTCTCATAGTGCAGGTTCTGGCAGCAAGCAGCTGCTGCAAGCAAGCTCTGAAAACCCAATGTACGCTACCTGCTCAGCAACAAAGGGCAGACTGACACAGTTAACCACCAGCTGGTGAACATCGTGGAGCATTTAGCAGGTAAAGAGCCACACATTTCCCTCAGGATTTGGTGGTAACCAAAGACAGAGGTAAACGAGAACGGATTTCCAACAAATCAGGTGGAGCTGCTTCATATAGAACTACTGTAGTTTGGTACGTTAACCTTTTTTTTAAAATCCTATCATATGTTTAGTATGTAAAACTCTATTTTGTACATGTAGATACTGCATACCAGTTAGCCTACTGTTTCTTATCATCGGAAGACTGATACCACTCCCATGTCTGTACAATTAATATACAGCAGCTGGTTAGCTTAGCACAACTAATGTGATTTCATGGAACATGCTAAAGTGAAATAGTGTAAGAGATTATTTGATTATAAAGGCTCAAACACTCATTTGTAAATATCCTCAAATCAATTTGTTCATGCCCAGCAGGGGAAACACGTATCTCATCTAAATAATTTGTCATTTGTGAAATGTTAAATTCGTTAATATGTTCTTTTTTGCTCAGGATTGTATATATTGTTATCTTGTATTTAAACCACATATATGTCACACTTGGCAACCGAGACCATGAGTGGGACCTACGAAAAGGGACCTTCAGCTGTAACGCACATTTGCATCCCAGATCTCAAGAAAGCCTGAAGCTGATTGATTAATAGAGACAGAGCATGCCAAGACATATCAGGGCTCCTGCGCAGGTTAAGTGGTGCTAAGATTGTTTTATATAGTCTGTGATTAGAGGATGAGGAAGGAGAGTCTGATCTCTCAGACTTACTGACCCACTAATCACAGGGGATCTTTCGATCCAACCTGGCCCAGCAACTTCAATCAGACACACTCCTGCGAGTTTGAAACTGGCAGCAGGGAACTGGAAATAGCTAATGGGGGAAAGAGGATTGTATTTTCAGATCAGATAATCATAGGAATACACACACAGGTATGTTTTTTTTAAACATCAGCGTTGTGTTATTTACATTAAGAGCTGTAAGCTACCAAATCCAAAGCACTGTGTCAATTATTACCACTATATTTAGGGGGTAGAATTCTAAAGCACGCAAACACAATAAAAACGAGTCCTCTAACCTGACAACCATACACATGGAGGTCAATAATCTCTAACCACTGTTATCGTTTTCTTACAGCTGCAGGTGTACTGCTCCTTCCTATTCATGGTCACATAAGAAACATGTAGTCAGGTTTTTGGAGTGGTAAGAGTTTAGGGAAATATTGTGGCATGGGGTACAATAAGAAATTACTTAAGGTTTAGGAACCACTGTCGTCACGGTTACAGTAATAGACACACGTTTAAAGTTGTGGAACAGTCATGGATGGAAGACACGACACTGACTGATCTGTTTCACAATCTCCTGTGGCAAATTGTGTGTTTTGTGAAGCTATTTTTTCCACCTCAACCTGCTGCTGACATCAACACTGTTGCTCCTTTTACACCTGACTTCCTCCTTTGCTCCCATCATACGTTTTGTGAAAAAGGATTATTACCTGTGTGTCAATACTGTGAGCAGCTTTTTAGTCAGGGTTCCTAGTAACTAGCTTTAACAACTACAATATAAATCTGAAATATTAAGAGATAATCAATAGTCAGGATTAGAAATAAACAAATTATTTACCTGTGGAATGTTCAGAGGGAGTAGAAAGTAGTAGAAAATGGAAATACTCGAGTTAGCACAAGTGCAGTACCTCAAAAGAACACTGTTATGCAGTATTTAAGTTAATGTACACACCGTCAGTGCTGTATAAAGGACATTAAAAGAGGCCAAAGTAACACATATCGGGACAAACAGAGACACTATGGTCACTGGGCTGAATTTATATTGTGCTTTCCTTGACTGTAAACCACTTATTCGATACAATGTACATTTCATTCACCCCATTCAAATGAAGATGCAGCATTAGGTGCAGTGGGGAGTTTGGTGTCTTACTCAAAGACAATTTGAGACACTCTGGAGGAGCCGAGCCATGAAACCTAGAGATCACAGAACTAGTACCACGAGGACAACTGTAAAAACTTTTCACTTTGTTGCACTGCACATATTCCTGTAACACAAGTGTTTACTGTTTGGGTATAACAATCACACTGTCTAATAAAAAATCGCTGTAGCCGTGACAGAAGATATAAAACTTCTGGGAGTTCGCTAATCGCTCTTCAAGGAGTGATCCTGCTGGCTGTTATTATTTTCTGTGGCATTTGCAGTGTCAGTGAAATCCTGCAAGTCTCAGTGATTAATACACACTATGTGAACTACTAAGTGATTTCAAAGAAATAATAAAATCATAGCATGACCTCAAGATATTGGTAAAATGTTATTTACATGCGATAGTTGATCAGTGAATCAGGCTCCGAGGTTTATCTGTAATTCGCCCAGTGCAAAAAAAAAAAACTCTCCGGAGTGCAACATAATTATCTACATCATCAAAAGCAATTATGGATGCATAAATTGAATGCATGTCTACATCCCCATTGTCCCTTGCATATTTGTCCCTCGCACAGATAACAGAGCATTACCATCACAATGGAGGGGGAATAATGGAGTTGCCCAGCTGGGGTTAAAGGGACATGACAATAAGTGTGACAAGCCCCAGTCAGATGCGTGGACACAGACTAACAAAAAAAAGAAAAAGAAACTTTTCATCCCATTCAAATGTGGGTGTGTAGAGTCAAATGAATCACAGACACTGTGGCTTCATGCAGATGAACTGCCACGCTGAACTTTAACTTAACGTCAATGTAGGAATAAACAAACAGAGGATCAGAATTTGAGTAAAATGTGTTTTGCCATGATAATAATAATAAAAAAATATATATATATTTAAGGACTTTGACTGATTTTATTTAAGAGTAATTCACTTTTCTATCTATAATTTGTATTACATCTGGCTAAAGGCTGATTGCAGTATAATGTTGCTTTATACAGGAGGGTCTACCACATGAATGTTACCTAATTCATTGCAGCATTACACAAAGATGATTTACCGGATTTCCACAAAACTTGGTGGAAGGATGGGACAATGGCTGAGAAAGAAGCCATAACATTTTACAGGGACCCCGAAAAAACAACGGATCCAGGAGAACTTTCAAAAACATTTACTACTTTAATCTCCGCCAATGCCCAAGGGAATAATTCATGGATCTTGATTAAACAAATCAGGTACATTTAGGGGACTGATATCTATGAGTGTTTGAAATGTGGTGTAGTTTGTTGGGACTGTTGGACCCTGGGCAGATGTATGTGCTCTACTTAGAATCATTGTAGTTGGTAGAAAATCATTCTGTAATGTGATAACAAACAGTTGAGTTTTGATTTTGGTGACGTGATGAGACAAACCTGACAATTTTCACTGGCTAGAGGTTCAAACTTCAACTGCAACTGGCTTTAATTGTGGGATGTGAAATTGAAGATATCAGTCTGCATGATTATTACAACAAGTTTGGAACACTCTTACAAGTGACACTAGATGCTCTGGCGTGGTTCGCTGCTGGCTACTTGCTACTGTGTTTAGAATGACGTCATACACTTGTCTGCAAGAAACAATCCACAGCACACACACACACAAACTATTATTTTGCACTGGAGGGACACAGATATGACAAACACAGCCACTGCTCGCAAGTTGAACGGGCGACATATTCAATGTTTTGATAACAGTTAAGCACCAGTAACTGCTTTTGCTATTAAATAGAATTATTATTTTTTATGCCTCTTGAGAATATCAGAAATAATGTTCTGCCGCTTTTATCGGAGGACTGAATTCCTCCGTGGACCTTTAAAAGAAAGAGTCCCAAACTGACTGTTTTCAGGCCCAAGTGGATGTAAATATTCAGACACGCTCCAGCGACTTTGAATCAACTGTCTAATTATTTGTCAGTAGAAAACTTCAGGCAATTCTCCAATGTTTCTTCTCCACAGATGAAAAAAGCGAAATGATCAACAGCAGAGAAAAGCATCACTTTAAAAAATGATTAATATTTGAGCTCGTCGTTGTTGTCAGTTCAGTGAAAACACCTCGTGCATTGAGGGACTGTCAAACAGCGGCTCATCCCCCGATCTAACATCCTCATCCTCCATCAACGAGGAGTGAAAAACGTCTCTTAAGCGCTCGATCCACGTTGTTATCGCAGTCGGCTGCAGAGACTCACTCCGAGCTGCAGTCGGCTCGCCGGGCCTTCTTCTGCTCAGCTGAGACACTGCGAGAATCCCTGGCAGCTCATATATCAAGGGAGATCCTCACAGCAGCGCTCCTCTTCCTTTTTCAATGCACAGGGTAAGTATTTTAATTAGTTGGCTAATTGTCTAAGTAATTGGAAGACAACTTAGCTCAAAGAGTAATCAATCTCTACAGGGCTGTGTTCTATCACATCAAAGCATCTGTAATTAACACTGCAAATCATGGGATGGTCTTTGACTGAGCTCGATAGCGAGGGGGGGCGGATGATCACAGATAACAGCGAGGTGGAGGAGACGGATCTGAGAGGCTTTCCAGTGAGCACGGAGAGGTGTTATCATTTAGACGCAACCAGACACAGACCCCGAACCCTCCTGAAGCCGGAGACAGTCGAGACCCTCCAACGCCGGCTGTGATGCAAGAGCTGCCCTGTGTAAACAATAGCCAGGTAAAGCCCCTGGTTATTAAATCATGTGTGGGTGTGTATGTGTGTGTGCTTCTTTTTCCACCCTGCCTAAATCCTTGAAAACTATACTTTTATTATCAATAAAGAGAAAAAAAACAATTCAATGTGAATGTCTAACTGCGAAGCTCCAATGTTCAGAATGTGCATCCTCCCCTTAAATTTCCCCCAAGAATATCTGTTAGCTTGATTTTGACAACACAATTGGCAATTCATTAAATGTTTTCATATACCGAGTATCAATTTCACTTTGCAGGAAGGCTCGCGCCAGGCATTAAAAAAATGATACGTTTGGGATGAACAAGACTAATCATGTCTCAGATTCATCCATTGGAGGCCCCTTAATTTCCCCATTGTAGAAAACAAGATGTATAATGAACAATTATACATAAAGTCAATTTCAGTGTTGTGCAGAAGACTTAATTAAAATTACTAATGAAAAAAAGGACTGCTTACACTGTGGAAGTTTGCTCATCAATTTCAAAATTAGCAAATGCTTTGTCTTCATGGGCTCTAATGAAAATGACCTGAATGGCGACACACTTCATTTTTGTTTACAAACAATCATTATGAATAGAATTAGTAACCACAAGCCCATTTTGTTATTCATTCGGGGTAAAGAATTGGGGTATAATTGTCCAAACTGCGGAAGGAAACGGCAGCTTAACATCCACGTTATTCCAGGGACACATTCTATCACATTATCAATTAACAAATGTATTCAAACACGCAGGGAGGAACGTCATGCTTGTGGCGGCAGCCTAAAAATGGATAATTATGATGAAACATCCAGAGGAGAGCCGTCGCTGGAAGACATGATATTCCCTGAAGTGATTCCCCCCTCCTCCCCCTCCGGCCCGGCGCTCCCCGCCGCAAGGCACAATCCACACAGTGGCACTGACAGATTGACAAATAAGGTTAATAAGTACTTTCCACCTCTCCTAAAGGCTAATCAAATATTAATCCTCGAGGTGTGGTCAGCAGGAGGAGAGGAAAAAAAGGAAAGGCAAAGACAACAACAAACATTTGGTGGAGGGGAATTGATCGAATTGATTCTCTCTCGTAATGCTCGGGGCCCGGGGAAAGAAGAAGAAGACGAAGTAGACGGAGAAGAGGAGGAAGAGGGAGAAGAGGAGGGGATGTTGAGTCGGAACTGTACGAATTCATTTCAGGCCAAGAGCGGACAAATATTTGGATATGAGCGCTTTAAGCAATTTCAATTTTTAATCCATCTCCTCATATCCGCCACGTGCTCACAGCGTTGTGGCCGTCTGTGAATGTGGCTCGTCCCCCTCCCAACCAAAAAACAATAGTTTCACGTGATCCTCTGCCTTTCAACCAAAATGACCCCAAAAAACATTAATGAAAACAGGAAAACAGAGAAAACATATGACAGTGTAAATATACAAATGGATTTGATCTCTATAAACACCTACTAAGGTGCACACAAAATAAAAATGTGAATCAAATAAAAAACAAACTACCGGTGACATGTTTGAATTTTACACAAATCCCAACCCCCCTCACCCCCCCACCCCTAAGAGTTTCACTAATCGGAAGCCTCGGGACATCTCGGAGTCTGGTGGACCATGTGAGCGGAGCCTCACACTCGTGTACTGATAGGGCAAAATTGGATCCAGTGAGAATGCAAAGGAGCTTATCAACCAACACTCCCAGGCAGTGCTCTCTGCAAGAGCATATGTCAACATCATTTATTAGATGTGGCCAAGGACTAAATTATGTATGATCACAAAATGAAAAAAAAAAGGGGGTGGGAGAAAAATAGGATCACACGCAGCAGGTGGATAGAATAATATTTGGAGAGAATATGAAATTATTAATGGAGGCCCTTAAGGGAGAATATTTGTTAACATTAACCAGCGAGTCATTTGTATTGGTTTGAGTGTATAATTAATCATATCGGACATTTCAGAAGAGCTAAGTGAATCTTTTATTTCCCCCCTACCCCCGGTTTCCAAAGGAGTGATACATTATATTACTGTCACATATAGTATTTCTGAATTAATGTTTACTCACACAACGAGAAGCAAATCAGACACTCTCAAATTGTACCCAGCAAATTGTGGGAGCTCAAAGTGGGATTCAAAAAACCTGCATTTCCGTCACTCCAGCCAAACATATACTAAGTAGCTTTAATATTGCCAGATGAGCAATCTCTCAAGCAAAATACTCTTCAGAGATACTGTGTAATTGACTCCACATCTAACAGTATGGAACAAATCCCACTAGCAGAGGGAGTTGACAAATTGCATTAAAAACACTCAATTGGGCCAGGATTGGATAGAAGCTCATGTTCCTCCTTATCCCATTAAACATGAAACAGTTTAATCTCTCAAACTTGCTGACATATGTGCAAACGCTCATGCGGGCAGGCAGCCGGCGCTCAGTTTGCAGCAGAATATCAAGGTACAACAACACGGCCTCTGAACTAACTGTGTGCTCCAGTGTCTGTGTATGTGTGTGTGTGTGTGTGTGTGTGACACGTGTAGACAAGAGCAGACTCAACATGGAAATAGCATTATTTTAATCTTCAATTACAACATTGTTTAATGGCGGAGCGACGGCAGAGCTGCAGACATGCATATCATTTGTTTCGGGCTGCTTAAAGCGGGCGATGTTCAAGAGACTCAAACTGTCAAATCATCCAAGTTTCTTCTTCAATGGCTTACCCGATTTGAACATGTTCCGCTTCTTTTCATGACATGTAAACAGGTTTTGACATGGGTCTAGTTAAATGTGTAAGACATGCTGTAAAAAAAAAAAAGGGAAAGGGAAATGCCTGCGTGGAAAAAAATAAAAAAAAGGGCCCAAACCTGTCAACACAGAGTACCTGCTTTAAATCTGTTCCCCCATTTCAGGCAATCTGTGGGAACCAGGCCTGTGGAGTCTAATCCTGTTTTCATCCGTGCTCCCCCTTCTCCGACAGCCCCCCTCATCTGTATCACACTTTCAATTCCACTTGCTGGGGCCTTTGTGCGATTTCCATTTGATCTCGCGTTTAAAATTCAAAATCTATTCAGGGTTTTTTTAGTTGGATTCACGCGTTCGCCATGAAGCCCTATTTATGTTCTAGATTTGGAATTGCAAATCACGGGTGTGTGATTTAGGGGGAATGGAAGTCCAAAATTCCCTGGCATCACCTTTTATGATTCTGTAGGTTTAAAATGTTAACAAGGGTGTTTTAGCAAGCTGATTTGTGCAGTATCAGACTGTCTCTGGCTGTGTGTTTTTGTTGTGTGTGTGTGTGTGTGTGTGTGTGTGTGTGTGTGTGTGTGTGTGTGTGTGTTTGTTTGTTTGTGTGTGTGTAATGGTGGAAAACTTACTCTCATTTACAGACTCTGGTCATCTGGGGCACCATGGTGGTTTTAATTCTGACATCTAGACACACCTAGGGTCCCACGTCTCTGAGGCACCTGCCACCCTGATGTTGACAATGCTCTATACTTTGTTTCTTTAAAAAATATTCATCATCTTTAACAACAGATCTTATTTCAAATGTTACAAAAGGTGACAAAAAACTGTTTTTTCCAAGCAATTATTATTAGAAAGACACCAAACAGACCAAATTTCAAGTGTGACAACAGCAGGAAAAAAAATGAATTTTATTTTCTGTTTATCTATTTCTATGTTATTTCTGAATGTTTTAAAGTTTTTTTGACTACCATCAGAATTTCTGTAGTCGTTTTGTAGCTCTGCATAACGTCTTTTACTTTTTAATAAACATTGGAGCAATATCTGTAGGGGAACATAACTAGTTTTTCAATGTTTCCAGGTTAAACAAACTCATGGAAACATACTGGTGCACTCCACTGATGCTCCACCGCTCCTTAAACAACCCAGAGCTCCGAGGTGACTGAACAATGATCACACTTGTCACCGAGATGTTCTGCCTGATCATCGCTGTCTCCAAACTCCAAACAAACTGTGGGATTTGCCAAACTGAATGACAGCGATGAAACAAAATCACAGAGATCACCAGATGCGAGTATAAATACACAATAACTCCGATGGCTGTGGAGAAATAACCTTTTCATTTCAAACAGTGTGCTGCTAAATGTCAGCATGAATTGAGTTGTTGCGGAGGAGAAACATCTTCATGTACAATAATCTTGGATTCTTTTATGAAAAGTATAAAAAGCCGCCGGTATATATTCATATCTGTGCCTGCAGAGCACGATCCCTGCTCGGCTTTCCCCTGCTACAGTAACATTATGGTTTAAAAACACATCAAAAGAATTAGCATCCAGGAAATCATGCACTTTGCATTGATTTTCCCTCAGACTTAACTCTGCCGTTATTGTGAAACCCAACGGTACAATATCAATATCAACCAAATTAATAACTTCCCCCTGCGAGAGTTCTCAGACTCTGCTGTGCTTGTATCTATTCAGAGGAAGAAGTAGCAGGGAGGAAGAACAAACTTTGGATCTATTGAATCCCTATGAACAATTTATACAAAGAAATGTAATATTGCTGCAGCCGCTCATCTGCTTTGCAAATAAATGCTCACTTCTGCGCTCGGATATGACTTTAAAGAGCACCGCATAAAGAATCCACATTTGGACCGATTCATACTCGTGAATCGCCCAACGTTAACATTAAAAAGAGACACACATGGTTGTTGTTTTTTTTTCTGCAAATGTCAAGGCATAATAAATAACCGTATGTTTGAGTGTGAGTGTTTTCGGCTCGACGGAGCGTTCTCCATCCGAGGCATGAGCTGCGGTAAGTCCACGTGAGCCTTTGATGATCACTTTGGGCGTCGTGTTTGTTTGGGTATAAGTTAGGATTGATAATAGCATTACGGCAGGGCAGTATATCTGCTTATCAAAGGACATTATTGCCCCACTTGATGCCCAGTCAGGGATTTAGGTGAGCATTGTGAACCCGGGCCGCAACAAACCCCACTTCCTGTGATTATCTGACACGAGGTGCTGACGGGTGCTCGTCTGTTGACATTTCTGTTGATATTGGCGTTGTAAAGGACAGCAGCGGCGGAGACTTACAGCGCTCGCACAGGTCTTACACACACTTGTATTTTCCTCTTTGTCGTTCCTTGTTGTGGGACTTATAGCGTATCGTCGGCTGCTGAATGAGCCGTGGCACTGACCTGTGGCGACGGACTGGGATCATACATCAGGGGGGCTGTTTTCTCTCTGTCATCACAGATGTGTGTGGTCAGGCCCGAGTGGCACCTGGAACAGCTGAAACATCACAAATGCAAAATGTAAAAGCCCCAATGTAGAGCTGCGTGACAAAAAGTACTACGTGAAATGGATAGAGGGTCACGGTGTCATTGCTTTTTTTTTGATGTGGCAGCCTGATCCTAACCTGATTGGTCTCCGTTAGAAGATATTATTAAAATAACACAGACCCTACTTACCATAAAATAACAGGTGAGGTTAATGGCAAATGATTTGTTGCATTAAAACCACAGTCATTGCCTCAATCTCCCTTTTTTTTCCTGCCCTAATGGATTTTATTTTACTGAATATTCTCTGGAAGCATACATAATTCCGTGCGAAAGCAAATCTATTTTTCATGAATACAAAGCAATATTAAAAGCAACGACTTAACAGACTATGAATTAATAATTTTGTATTAGCGAAACATGAAAAATACACAATTAGGAACTTTTTTCACAGCTTCCTGTGCAGTGGCGACGGAATTTATAAACCATGTCATAGTAAACAATCCAAACATATCTGTGGATGTTTATATCCTCATGTAACAGAGATAATATGGTGCACATGGGAAAGTATCAGTATCGTATATGAAATATGAGGTTCAGGAGATACCAAGAAAATGCATTTTGCTTTTAAAATAGGTAAAAATCTGCATCTGCATCATCAGTAACACTGACCATGACTGCATCCACTGAAACGTGGTATTTGATTTACTGTAATCCCTGAAATCCCCAGAGAAGTGGATAAAATCCTTATATTAATTAGAACTAATTACACCTTCCTGTGAAATCCAACACCTAATGGAGAAATCTTACAATATTCCAAGTCAATTTCTGATGATTTCACTCTGCCATTTTGAAAGGCCTTTCAAATAATAAGCATTCAGAACGTCCTCTAAGAGAAGTAAATCAAGCTTTTTAAAAAATAAACATCAGTCCAGATTATACACATGAAGTGCAAGATTTGTTTATAGTTATGACATTGAAGGCTTCAGCTACACAGACGATTGTTAGAATAGAATAGAAGAAATCCATAGATGATTTGTTTTTTTTTCATGAGATTTTTGATTAACAAAGGAAGAAAGTGAATATAACCTGCCTACAACTCACGTCACATATAATAACATAAAATATCTATACCAAACTCTAATTATCAACAAGCTACTTTACCAAAGATTTTTCAGGTATCGGTATTTAACTTGAGTTTTTCTTTTTCTGACGACTTACTTCATTGTAATACGGATTATGCAGATAACACAGACAAAATGATTCCTATTTGTCGGTGCAACAGACAACAGACATAACACGGTGTTAAAGACACATCAAGACAAAACAGACGAGAGGGAGACTCCAACATGGAGATGAGGCACAGGGCAATAGGTAACAACAGCATGGAGGCAAGTGAAGAATCAGCCATCATCTGTGACAAAGAAGCAGAGCAACAAAACATTTCCCCATCTCTTAGCCTACTTTTGTCACCTCTGGCTAAAAACACATATTTGGCTTTAAACACAAACCATCTGAGAAGTGCACAGTCCAGTGACAGAGACCAACTGACATACATGGGTCTTTGTTGAATCAGCAGGATCCACACCAGCGCCTGTGGGTGTCCTATCACATGATCATCCAAAGCCTCTGTAGTTTTCGAATAAAATACCTAACTTAGTACATTTCCACGTGTTCAAAATCCGTGTTAGATCTGTAGATCAGGCTCAAATTCATACTTTAATGGCTGCGTTCTATATAAGTCTGTGACCAAGCCTTTACTCCCTGAAGCACAAACAGTAATGGCTGTGGCACCGGCTTTTCCCATGACATTTAGAGGTTAATTTGCACTGGTTTCATGGTCGTTTATCAGTGGAAGGTTTAGAAATTAGCATTCACCACGCTTTTTATTGACAGCAGTGTTTAATAACCCATCAAATCAAACAGGATGGTCAGCCAGCTCCATGCAAACCGCACTGAGCTCAGGATTCTGACGCCTGGAAGTTGGTGTGACTGAGCTTTGGATAGGATTGGTGTCAGAGAAGGTCTCGTTGTAAACGTTCTGCGGGAAGTGATGCCTGATGTCGGGCTAATGCGCTAGCGGGCAAAGCTGCAGGAGCTGCTCTGATCCAGGTGGACCTGGTCAGTTTAGTGGAGATAGATGAGGGAAGAGGAAGGAGAGGTTTCTTGTTCTCACCACAGGTTTCCTTTCATTCTGACACATTTACAGCCACACTCAATCTGTTATATCCAGGGGTGAAAGTAAGCCGGTACGCTCCGGTACTCCGTAGGCTACCACTAAAAGATTCAGTGCCGCCGTCGAGCCAGAAACTGATCGTCCGCCAGAAAGTGATTGCCGCTCAGTGGACTTTTACGAGTTGTATCGCCGCCTTCAATATATTTAAACTGGTAAAAAAAAGGGACCAGAGAGGTTACAATTAAGGGCATTTCAGTCATAACTGCAAATTAAATAATTGAGTATTTCTATATATAACACAACTGTAAATCAAAATAACAGTCTAGTTTCCAATTATCCAAAAAAAAGCATAAAAGACATGAGCTAGATGCACCTTTACCATTACAAGGGGCATAAAGTTAAGTGTGTGTACACAGCACACAAGCAGCTGTGGACGTATATAAACTGGACTATACAGCTTTAACACATGCTCCTCAGAAGGTCGATGTTCCAAAGCTGTTGTGTTCATTTGAAGTAGGAATGTGGCAAAAGCATGATACGCTCAAAATTAAATCAGTTTTATTTATGTTTACACCATTTAGACAACACCTTGTAACTCTGTCCAATGACAAACTAAATGGTTTAGGTGTGACAGGCGTTAATTATTCATCATAAAAGGGTCGGTATTGACTTTTAAGTATGTGTTAGGCGATTGTGAGGTATAGAGATATTGTTTTCAAGTTCAGAAGCTACTGTTTGCAGCCAATTGTAAAATGATCTTAATTGGTTTACATGTGATAACATCAGCAACTCATGTAGCAAAGTTTTCAACAACTTTGCGAGTGTTTTTTCAACTTAAGACTAGTCAAGAACAATTTTTTCCTGACTATTGCAATATCACTCGAATGCATCAGTTTCTGGCCTCACTATTTGGCAAAACACCTTCCTGTAATACAGGGAAGAGGAATAACAGCTCGCTACCAAGCCATACAACACACACGCACAAACACACAATGCTAACATTTGGTCAACATAATCGATAGTTAGCTTTAGCTTCTAAACCGTTTCACTGTGTTATTTTTATCCAGAACATACCTGAGCTTTCATATCCAGCACTGTTGGATTTTAGGTGGCAGTCATTTGTTTAGTGACTCGTTTTCAAAAGTAAAATGTAAAAAAATTGTGCTGGATGTTTATTTTTATTCCCATGACAATAACCAAGCTACATGACTTCCATGAGTTGATCTTTAACTGGCATGACCATGTGCTCACCTTTAGTTCCTAATCTTCTTCTTCTTCTTTTATTTATTTGTAGTGGTTGGCAACAACTTGCTGGTGCATTATTGCCACCACCTGAACAGGAGTGTGTATTGCAACAATTCTTAGCCGATACCAACTCTTCTGATGAGTCCTGTTTTATCCCAAATGCCCTATAACCTACAGGGGAGAGTTTAATTTAAGATGTTATTACAAACACGGTGCTTTGATGGCTGCGTTTGATTAACTGTTCCTTGTTTTAGGCGTTTGCACCAGCTAAGGACATTGTTGTTGTTGGCGGACACATCACTGTTCTCATAACTTGTTACTGAATACAAAGCAAATGAGGAGGATGATAAGAAATGCTAGTCATCTTCAATTTTAATATTGAGATTGTAAGATACATTATCAGACAGCATCCTCATCACCATCAGCATGTCTTCTTTCATTTGTGTGTTAAGTGTTTTGAACATTCAAAGTCAGAAACTTGTCAACTGTTCAAATACTTTTGATTAATTCACTTTTCTTCTAATTTGAAACGAAATAATTTTGGGGAAAAAAAGATTTTGAAAGTTCTGTCTGCATTTGAATAAATCATTTGCCAAACTTGATCAGTTTTTTCTCATGTCGTTATTTGAATATTCACAGATGCGTGAAGCTGAGTGCAGGAAGAATATTTGAAGGTTTGGGTTGTGGCAAAAACTACTTTCACCCCTGAATCTTTTTTTTAACCAATGGAGCATATTTTGCATATAGCACAATGTCTAAGACTTACAGTGTTTCTCCCCACTTCCATTCACTTACCCCAACTTTGTCCCATTCTATTGAGCAACAGTGCGATCGTCGGCTTATTGTAGTTGGATGAATGATGAGGCCGCATAGGAGGCCTTGTAGGCTATGGAACAACGAACAATGTTCACAAACACATATCAC